>NC_079503.1:93722274-94322274 GCF_030052815.1 Hevea brasiliensis
AACCTAACATCAGAATCAAGGCAAGTATATATTGCATAGTTGCGGCAATGAAGGTCTATATTCATTTTCACCTCCGGTTCTCCAGGAAACTTTTCCTCCAGCATTTCATCGTCCTGTAGAGATGCCTTCCTATATTTTCCACGCTCTCCACACTGAATATGAAAGCTTCTGTCAGATCTTAATATTGCTGGGAATATCAGAGTAATTAATTAGATGCCAAAAAAATATATTAATGACTTATACCGTAGTTTCGATGCAGCACCCATGGCAGATGTTATCCTTGTTAAGGAGGGCAAGCATCCTCCTGGGAAAATATGTTCTGTGACAAAACCTGAAGTTCGCCTGGCCTCATCATAATCTTGTTCTGCAACCGATGAGAACTGCAGAAAGATCAACACATATAGCATGATTCATCTCCACCAAATGCATCATTCTTTATTCACACATTTTGTCATCACCTGTAGAACAAAATGCCATCTTCTGCCAATATAGATTCACAGCAGCCAAAGAACTCTTCCATGTATTCATGGCCAACATGTTCCACCATTTCACTGAAATCTAAGCCCAATCAAACTCAAAATATTTGTTGTACGTGTTGTGGTCAGATGTTAATTTGGTGGAGCAACTGGAACTCACCAGGATAAGATTCTATCATATTTGTAAGTTTCTGGCAATTCACGATAGTCACAGAGAAGAAATCTGACACGATCCTGATAAAAACCAAATGACGACAAGTTAAAAAATGTAGACACCTAAATTAAGAGATCGAATCATTGTTTTTAATCATTTTTCAGAAGCAAGACTGAGTGGCTGCATAAATTCTATTTCTGCAATTAATGTAGATTGAGGAACTGGGATTGACTTGGTTAATAAACCTGTAGTTGATTAAAAGTGGGGTTTGCAGTTGAATGATTTCCCATTTTGCCTCAGAATATAGTAAAGATACCTGGAGGTTAGCTTCCTTAACTTTCATTTCTGCAAATTTTAGCTGCTCCTTCGATAGACTGATGCCAGTGTAGTTGCATCCTGTTTGCTTGACAACTTCAATAGCCAACCCTCCCCAACCACAACCGATCTCAAGAACTTCATGCTCCTTATTGATTTGTGCCTGGATTGGTTAACCCCAAAACGCATAAAACGCATAACTAGCATGAACAAATTTTTCAAGTTTCATGAAATTAGTAGTTGGGGAAGGACGTACCTTTTCAATCAGAAGGGAATATTTCCTCAGTTGTGCTGTGTTCAAGTCTTCATCTTCGGTCTATTTCCCCACACAAATAAATATGTCGCAGGTTAATAACACACACACACACATATATATATAAGATTAATGACCATAGCATTGGTTGTCTGACCTTAAATATTGCACAGGAGTATGCCATTGTTTCACCCAAGAACATAGCAAAAATCTCATTGCTCTATAAACAAGAAAAAAATGAAAAAAAGAACATAAGCTCCCATTTGAATTCTTTTTTAGTTGCATTTGATTTCTAACAATCTATCAAGTATTTCTTTTTTCTTTTTTTGGATAAAAGCAAGCTTTCATTAAAAAAAATTTAATTTATCAAGTATTTCTAGCAAAATCAAGTAGTGCAATCAAAATTTATAAAAAGATTTTATTCAGGAAGAAAAAATAAATAGTGAAGAAAAATAGAATTAAAATTTAAAAATAAAAATTACCAACTTAATTACCTCTTTCTTATGAATCTCAAATATAAATATATGAGCATCATTTAATTTATGGGTAAATATATATTGTATCATAGATCGATGATGTATTTTTTCTTGCTACCAGAAATTGTCAAGAGATATGATTAAATAAATATGCATGCGATGATTATCAGATGAGATTAACATGTGATTGGGCGATACCATGTCATAATGATGAGAGATATTCCTGCGAGCTTGTGCAAGGGTATTTTGATTTAAAACATGCTTCAAGAAAGCTATTGCAGATGTAATACCAGATGTGAAAAGCAAGGGTGTCCACCAACCCCTAAAGCCAACACAAAGTGCAGTGAGATCAAAGAAATTTAATTTCTAGTAAAATCACATTGTTAGAGTCTACCAATAGTAATAATTAACGTTACCGTTTCTTATTCAATTTTGAGACCGATTTATTTGCTTCTCTATTGGCAATCAGCACCTGAAATATACATCGCCAAGGAAGATTCTCTCAAAATCAAGCAAAAATAAGTAGAATTTGGCACCAGAACTCACGTTCTGCGATGGGACCAAACTTCCTCTAGCAAACTTGGGTGTCCGAGCCTGCCAGGTATACAATACATTGTATCTCTCCGGCATCTCCTGATCATCCTAAATATCCCAGCAAGGTGATTTGTGAGATGAACGAGGGTCCTATGCCGTTATTGCATGGGAGCTCGGCGAGGCGCCAACGCTACGCCTTGTTTTGCCAAGCTAGTTAGTGGGTTCACAAAGCTAGCAAGGGTAGAGTGGACCTTTGTCGGACTCGCACATGTTGTTTGCATACATATTATGCTTACACACCGCCTACTTTGCACCAGTATGGTCCAAGCAGGTCCACACATGGCCAACGTGCTCTGACGTGGGTGTGTAAGCATGAGAACCATACAAACACCATTGCGAGTCCCAAAAGAATCCAGTCTACCCTTGCTAGCTTCGTGAACAGGCGAAACAAGGCATAGGTAGGAGGCTCGGATATTTAGGACTAATCATGGGTAGATATAAGGTGGAGCAGCACCGGACGAACCACAATATGAAGTTGTACCCAACCCCCAACATGACCATTGATCGCAATGGAACGTCGTAAATTTAAATTAAATTTAGGTGGGTGAGACTATCGCCCACCAATTTCTAAATTGTGTGAGATGTGGAATTGATAAGGGATTTATATAAGGAAGCAATTATCTCACCAAGATTAGATTTAGCAGACCTTCATCGGTGTCTGGAAAGGAAAAATCTCCATTCATATAAGCATCTGCAAGGCCTATATCAGCCCAGGTCATTACCTGAAAATTTTTTTCAGATAATTAACTCTATGGAATAAGGTGTTAGTTATTTTTTTTTTTATTAATCTCAATGCAGAAAAGCAAGATATACCTTCCAGTAAAACTGGGGATTGTGGACTCTCATAACAACTTTCAGGGAACATTTTTTGCTGGTTCCCTCAAAAATAAAACTTGTGCCTCCTTCCTCTTCTAAACTGTGGTATTACAAAGCAGATTTTAGTCAATAAAACACACACTAACAGAGAAGGTATGAGGTTTCTTCAACATGGGGAAACATTTTTATACTATGTTCCTGATAAAGGAATTCCATGCATATACTTCTGTTAACATTTGGAGGTTTCTTTCTTTCCCTCAGCAAATAATATATATATATGCTAGAGTTTTAATACTCTGAAATTGGTATATTGAAAAGCAAAAAAGGCATTATTGAGATGTAGTTATTGTCCCTGCAAGTTCTAAAGTCATTAATTTGACATTCTAATTTAACCCTCCCACAAGTAGCGATAGGTCATGTCCCATCTCTCTCTTTTCTTTTAGAGAGGGAATTTTTCTCTGTTTAACAATTCATCTTTCTTTCTTGGAAAAGTCGAGGGATTCGTTCTCTGGTGAGCCTTCCTCTATCTCTGGGGATGGGAAAGGCTCCCCTGACCTAGAGGATGGGTCGACCTTCCCTGCCTCTGGTCAGGGTGTACATGATGGGTTTTATTGTGTTAGTTTGTGCATGACAGATCGTGGTATTTCAATTAAAGGTCTAGTTGCCGATCTGTGTGGGAATGTAGGTTTCGAGGAGATCTTTGCTGGATCGGAGCAAGAGAGGTTTGAGCTTTGTCTGGGATGGCATTCAGCTTGGGGGTTAAACACGCTGTAGTTGGTAGGTCCTGTTATGTCATCCAACCCCCCCTGTAACTAGAGTAGGCTCTGCTTTCCCCTCTGATAGTGCCTCAATGGTGTTTTTTAGCGTAGATGGCTCAATTTTTACTGGGCTCAATGCTTTCTCAGGCGACAAAGGAGGTAGCAACAAAGGCTATTAGAGTGTCCTGCCTTAGTGTTTGGGTTGTTCTATGTTAAAACTCTGAGTTTGACCTTGATCGGGCTCTGTTTTGTTGTGGATCTTGGTTTTGTTCCGCTGTTAATGTGGTGGTGGTGAGATGGTGCTCTATAGGTATTTGTTTTGCTTATCGGCGTTAGGTGTAGTGAATCCCAGGTGATGTTTTGTGGGCTGAGTCCTTCATTTAGGTTGTTTTGGGATTTGTATTTGTTGGACTTAGACTGAGCCCTCCTCTTGTATTTTCTCAACTATTAATGAAATTTCACATTTTAGTTAAAAAAAAAAAAAGTAAGGATAGGCCGAAATTGAGATCACTCTCCCGTCCTTATATTGGGGTGGGGTCAGAGTGAGAACTTTTCTCCTAAGAGTGGGTGGAATGGATTATCTTGTATAAATTTTTGAGTTTTAATTCTATCATTATACAATAAAAATTTATTTATTAACAAATAAATTAGAAATATAAATATAAATTTTTAAACACAATTTTAATAATATACACATTATTTTAAAAAATATAACATTCAAATACTTAAATACACAAAAGTAAATTAATTTTTAATGAAAAAAATTACATTATTGGGGTAGCAGATTTTTTTTCCATCCCGTCCCGTGCAATATTGGAAAGGTGGCAACGTTAAAAAAAAAAAAAAAGAAATAACAAATACGAGGCGCTTCAAGTTAAAGTTGCAAATAATTATTTGCTATTTTGAAATAAGAAATTAATTGAAATTAAATATAAAAAATAGTTTAAATAAAATAACCACAATTTATATATTTGTGTGTAGTGAACTTACATTAAACAGCCACTAGAGATGAAGCGTCCAAGAAATCCAGTCACAAAACGGCGCGCCACAGCTTCGAGCAATGAAAGTTCCATGGCAGTCTGCAGGGAAGTAGACCTTAACTTGTATGCCTGTATACCAATATCATAAATTCTTTCAGATTTTTTATGTGGCTTCGTTCTTTGTCTTACATTTTTGGTATCAAAAAATACATATAAAAAAAATTTTGTTAAACTAAACAAAAAGTAAAATATTTTGGTGTAGTTGGTCTTGAGCCTATGCTCCTTCGTATTACCAAAGAATATCGCTAGCTCAACAGTAATTCAGGAGAGCTCAACTACTTTGCTATAGAGCTTATACACACAAATGGGGTTTTTATAATGCTTGATTCTATACAACTTGCACATTAAAAAAATTAAATTTTATTTTCAAGATTATGTAATTGTAAAAGGAATATATTTTGTAGCGTCCTTGAAAGAGTAAGGGCATTGTGATCCAATTTTCGGGTCAGATTAACGTTAAATTTGGGTCAGCATAAAGCTTTTGAAACTCGTAATAAGTCTAAATAGTTTACAATTTAACAACAAAACTCAAAAAGGAAGGCTCAAAATTTAAAAAGTAAACAGACAGAGTCCGGCAATAAAATTAACAATCTAACAGTAAAAAAACTTACCTGACCTGTAATAGAAATAAAACTATAATTGGGGATAAAGAAAAATTATAAACCCAACACATGAATTCAAATACATAGCGAACATAAAATCACCTAGTGAGGGTACATTTTTTCTTTATCTTGTAGAGTAACTATAAATGTTTCCTCTTCGATCTCAAAATGACAATGCGGAACATGTACACAACTCAATCATCGTAGTTGAAATTGATAAATTGACTCATCAATATTTATGTTTATTCACCTTTTTTTCTCCCTTTCTCTCTTTAATTTCTTAGAATTCAGATCACTTTCTCTCTTTTTCCCCTTGCCGGCATTCTATCTTACTGGATAAACTCCAATAATCTGGCCATCTCCTTCTCCTTCTTCCCTTCTCTCTTTTCTTTTTTTCTTTCTTTCCTTTTCTTTCACTTTCCCTATTATCCTTTATTCTTTCTTTCCTTTTCTTTCACTTTCCGTATTATTCTTTTTTTTTTTTTTTTAAAGTTGCTGGAGAACACCTCACATGACCCAAAAGAATAGTGGATGTGCTACCAGCTGCCATTAAAAGAAAAATGACCCTTTTGGTCCTCAAATTTTTCAAAAATCCTATTTTTCACCTCAAAACTTCTAAAGCTTTTCTTTTGGATGTAAAATTAAATTAAACTTTTCTACTCAAAACTTTATAAATTATATTTCCATTTCTAATAGCAACCATATTTATATTTCTTCAAAAATTTGGTTTTTACAAAGGGAATAAAAAAAAAAGGGGGTCTTGTTTGAAGTGAAAGATCTCTTTAAAACTTATGAAATCTTTGCTCATTGCTTTATTGTCAAATATAGAAATGTGAGATTTAGTGACTGCCCAAGTGAGCTAATTAGTTGATTTAATTGGCAATCGGGTCTAGGCAATAATTTCTCAATGGAAAGATTTTTGTTTTCTACACTCCATCTATCATGAATCCAAAATACAAGATATACGATAAAACTCAATACGAGACACATATATTTTTATCTTTATGGTGGACCAAGTATAAAAGTCCACGGTGAACCGAATTTAAGCAACAATTTCCCGTTAGTGGAATTGCCTATCATGATTAGTTAATTTGTTTCTATTTTTGCTTAAACTTAACTAGGCAATCAGGATGCTGGCCAAGTTGTTGCAAAATCAGCAAAGATGACTTGACTTCCATAAGTCTAGGGCCGCATATTATTATTATTATTATTATTATTATTATTATTATTATTATTATTATTATTATTATTATTATTATTATTATTATTTCTAAGTCCAATGTTCCAAAATAAGCAAAGTTAGTCGACTTCCAGAAGTATTGAGGCTGCGGAAGATTTTTTTTTAAGGGTAAATCAAATATGAAACCTTGTATTAATTAAAAAATGTATTTATTATTAGACTAAACAATAAGAGTGTGTGTGTGTGTATATATATATATATATATATTACAAGTGTATGGATTCCTGATGGTGCATTCAAGGTTTTTCAATTCTAGAATGTATTTTAAGGGAGTTGAATTTTAATTAGTAAGGAAAAGAAACACCTTAATTAATAAGAAATGAAAACTCTTTGTTATTTTTTTTTTAATACAATTGATTTCAATTGAAACTCAAATTCAAAATCTTACAATTTTGAAGTTGACTTTTATATTATTGAGTTAAAACTATTAAATAAAAACTCTTATTTTTACAAACTAAATTAAATAAATAATCAATCTTCCGTATATCTAGTTCTAAATTGTTATTATATGATTTGTGTGAAGTAAAAGCAAGTACGTCATTACCGGCTGCCACCTTCCTTGAAAGATCGCCTAGAATCCTGATTAATGCTTATGTGAGGGATTAGATAGCTATCAGATAAATTTCAAGAATTGTTCTTAAATTTTAAAAATTATAATAGAATCATTTTTTAACTTAAAGATATAATATAAAATTTCTTAAATTTTAAAATTTTATACAATAAAATTCTTCTAATTCTCTATAGTCGGTTTATACGATTGAAAGTAATAGTGAATTCTCTCTTTCTCTATGTGATAGTGACAAAACCAACTATAATTTTCTTTATTGATTAACTATAAAAAGAATTTTAATCGTATGAGTTATATGTATAACAATTAATTAAAGGGATTTTACCTTCAAAAAATAATAGCAATTGTTTATATCATCACTTTTAATTATTTATATTAACATGTTACTTATAAATCAATTATTAAGAGTAAAATAATTTAATCGTGTAAAATTTTAAAATTTAATAAATTTTATATTATATCTTTAAGTTTAAGAACGACTCTATTATAATTTTTAAAATTAAAAAATGACTGTTAAAATTATCAAATACCTTTCATAGTTTTTACAAACGAATAGCAGGCTCAAATATAATTTTTCAATAAATATTAATTGATTGCAGAGTTGACTTGCAAATGGTGAGATCGCACGGTACCACAATTTTTTATTATTCATAACGGGCACAAATTAATGACTAAAAATACTCAACACTATCAACGATTTTTTTTTCTTCCTATAATTTGGGGCCAATATACAAATATTGCCAATCATAAATATAATTCTTAAACTTTAATTTCTTTTTATTTAAATCTGATTCACATTTTTTTAAATAATTTTGTTGTTGCTAATTAAAAAACTCAACGATTAATTTTTTTATTAATTATCAAATTAAATTGAATATTATTTAATAATTAAATTTTAAAAAAAAAATAGTTGAGTGAGAGGAAGTAAGGTTTTTTTAATTTTTTAAATCTGAAATCATAAAGAAATTATTTATTTTGAGGAATGTTATTTATGCAGAGGGATAAGTTTGCCAGGTCCAATGGATGCAAGTTTTGCTATAATTAGTTCAACCCAAGACGAACTCTACAATATACCCATAATAATTTTATGCATAATAATTCAGATATTTTATAAACTCATTAAATTATTGGATTAATTGTTCAAACAAGGAACGATGACTGACCATCCTCAACCAATTCAACGCGTTTTGCTTATATGTTGCATTCCTGATATTGATTATGTATTAGTGCTTATAATGAATATAATTTTTTAAATAGCCAATTAGATAGAAAAATTAAAATTGATAATTATATTAAAAATTACATATTTCAACCTTTAAGATTTATGGTAATTAATCTTTAATAGAAAAATGAAGAGGGTATTAAATTGTTATTTGAATTTATTTTATTATCATTTACAATAAAATTTATTGACTATAAATTATTTTTTATCTTATTTTTATTAATAAAATTTAAATTTCTGTAAATTGATTTTAAATTTTGATTATAATTACTTACAATTTTTAAGATTGTAATATATGATTTGAAATTAAAACGTTTGAATATAATTCTAATTAGCAAAAAGTTTGACCTTTTCTATGAATATACCTTTTTAATTTCAAAGCTTTTTTTTTATTCATACATGTCTCATTTTCAGTGCCGAGTTTGCACATTAAAAAAATTCAATTCAATTTTCAAGATTATATAATTGTAAAAGAGAATATGTAGCATTCTTGAAAGGGCAAGGGTGTCGTGATTCGATTTTTGAGTTGGACCGCTATCAGAATTTGGGTGTGAATAAAGTCTTTGAACTCCATAATAAACTTAAGCAGTCTACAACCTAATAAAAAGTTCAAAAAGAAAGGCACAAAATCAAGAAAATGAATGGACATAATTCGGTTATAAAATTGATAATTCAACGGGGAGACAACTCACCCGACCTGTAATACAAATAAAATCACAATTGAGGATGAAGAAAAATTATAAACCCAACACATGAATTTAAATACATGGATTATAACTCATATTCATACAATACTAAGATTTCTATCATATTTATTTCACTATTCTATCATATAATCATATGAATAACATGAATTATATAGATTAGCTCACAATCTAAATATGTACCTTATTTGTAGAATAATCAATACTGTACAAATGAATTAAGCGAGAGTTTTTTAAGGACGCTAAGAAAAAGTCAATATACCACCACTCAGTGCATACACTTCACAGTAAACATTTTTTTATAACATGTATACTTTATGTTCATCTTTTTCCTTGCAGCCATGTCTCTAACAAAATTATATTTAGTATCAATATGCTTTTGGATTGGTATCTACTAACTAACCCAAAAACATAGTATATATAATTTCATTAGCATAAGGGACTTTTCTCATTTGCTCCATTTTTTGTAAATCAACCAATTTCCATACTTGATTTGATTTCATAAAATTTATATTTTCTTCTATTGCCTTAATTCATTCATCCTTGATAGGGCACGTGAGGGATATACTTATAATCACCTATTTTCTTTATCTTGTGAAGTAATTATAAATGTTTCTCCTTCAATCTCAAAATGACGGTGGGAAACATGTACACGACTCGATCATTGTGGTTAAAATTGATAAACTGACTCGTCAATGTTTATGTTAATTCACATTATTTCTCATTTTCTCTCTTTAATTTATTATACTTTAGGTCACTTTCTCTCTTTCTCCCCTTGCCGACATTCAATCTTACTGGGGAAACCCCAAAAATCTGGGCATCTCCTTCTCCTTCTTCCCTTTTCTCTTTTCTTTCTTCTTTCTTTCCTTTTTCTTTCAGATTCCCTATTATTATTTCTTCTTTCTTTCCTTTTCCTTTCCTTTCCTTATTATCCTTTCCTTTTTTTTATAAAGCTACAGGAGAACACCTTACGTGACTTAAAGAATGGTGGTTGTGCTGCCAGCTGCCATTAAAAGAAAAATTACCCTTTTGGTCCTTAAATTCTTCAAAAATTATATTTTTCACCCAAAAACTTCTAAAGCTTTTCTTTTAGGTCCAAAATTAAATTAAACTTTTCTCCCCAAAATTTTATAAATTATATTTCTATTTCTAATAGTAACTATATTTATATTTCTTAAAAAATTTGGGTAACCAAAGGGATTCAAAAAAAAAAAAATGGTCTTGTTTGAAGTGAAAGATCTCCTTAAAACTCATAAAATCTTTGCTTATTGCTTTATTGTCAAATATAGAAATGCATGATTTTAGCGATTGCCCAAGTGAGCTAATTAGTTGATTTAATTGGCAATCGGGTCTAGGTAAAAATTTCTCAATGGAATGATATTTTGTTTTGTCTACACTCAATCTATCATGAATTCAAAACACAAGATGTATAGTAAAACTCAATATAAGTAACACGTATTTGTATCTTTATGGTGGACCAAGTGTAGAGTCTATAATGAATCAAATTTAGGTAGGAATTTCCCATTAGTGGAATTGCCAATAATGATTAGTTAATTTGTTTTATTTTTGCTGAAAGTTAACTAGGTAACCTGGATGCTGTCCAAGTTGTTGCAAAATCAGCAAAGATGGCTTGACTTCCATAAGTCTAGGGCTACAGATTGTTATTATTATTATTATTATTATTATTATTATTATTATTATTATTATTACTTCTAAGTCCAATGTTGCAAAATAAGCAAAGTTAGTCGACTTCCACAAGTATTAAGGCTGCGGAAGATTTTTTTTTTTTTCTAGGGGTAAATCAAATATGAAACCTTGTATTAATTAAAAGATGTATTTATCATTAGACTAAACTATATATATATATATATATATATATATAGCTACAAGTGTATGGATTCCTTATGGTGCATTTAAAATTTTTCAATTCTAGAATGTATTTTAAGGGAGTTGAATTTTAATTAGCAAGGAAGGAAAGGAAACACCTCAATTGATGAGAAATGAAAACTCTTCGTTACTTTTTTTTTTTTAATACAATTGAATTCGATTAAGATTTAAATTTAAAATGTAACAGTTTTGAAATTGACTTTTGTATTAATGAGTTAAAATTATTAAATAAAAAATCCTATTTTTACAAACTAAATTAAATAAATAATCAATCTTCCATATATCTGGTCCTGAATTGTTATTATGTGATTTGTGTGAAGTAAAAGCAAGAACATCGTCATTGGCTACCACCTTCCTTCAAAGATACCCTAGAATCCCAATTAATGCTTATGTGAGAGATTGAATAACCGTCGGATAAATTTTAAGAGTTGTCCCTCAACTTTAGGGATTATAACAGAATCGTCCTTGAACTTAAAAATGTAACATAAAACTTTTTAAAATTTAAAATTTTACACAGTAAATTCTTTTCAATTGTCCATAGCCAATTTATACAATTCAGAATAATAGTGACGTGAATAATTCTCTCTCCTCTATGTGATAATAGCAAAATCAATTGTGTTTTTCTTTATAGATTAATCATAAAAAGAATTTTAACTATATAAGATAATGAAATACTAAATATGTGACAGCTGATTAGAGGGATTTTACCTTCAAAAAATAATAATAATCGTTTACGTTATCCTTACTTTGGATTGTCCATATTAACTTATTACTTATAAATCGGTTATTGAAAGTAAAAAAAATTTTACTATGAAAAATTATAAAATTTAAAAAGTTTTATTTTACATTTTTAGGCCAAGAAACGGCTTTGTTGTAATCTCAATAATTCAAATTAAGACTGTTATTAAAATTATTTGATATCCGTCGTTGTTTTTACAGAATAAATAGCAGCCTCAAATATAATATTTCATTAAATATTAATTGATTGGTGAGATTCCACGGTATCACAATTTTTTATCATTCATATAAGGTATAAGTTATGACTAAAATTACTCAATACTATCAACGATTCTTTTTCTCCCTATAATTTGGGGTCAATACACAAATATTGCAAATCATAAATATAATTCTTAAATTTTAATTTCTTTTTATTTAAATCTGATTAAAACTCGAATTTCAAACCTCACATTTTTTTTTTAAAATAACTTTGTTGTTGCTAATAAAAAACTCAACCATTAATTTTTTTTATTAATTATCAAATTAAATTGAATATTATTTAATAATTAAAGTTAAAAAAAATAGTTAAGTGAGAGGAAGTAAGGTTTTTTTAATTTTTTAAATCTGAAGTCATAAAGAAATTATCTATTTTGAGGAATGTTATTTATGCAGAGGGATAAGTTTGCCAGGTCCAATGGATGCAAGTTTTGCTATAATTAGTTCAACCCAAGACGAACTCCACAATATACCCATAATAATTTTATGCATAATAATTCAGATATTTTATAAACTCATTAAATTATTGGATTAATTGTTCAAACAATGTAAGATGACTAACTATCCTCAACCAATTCAACGCGTTTTGCTTATATGTTGCATTTCTGATATTAATTATGTATTAGTGCTTATCATGAATATAATTTTTTAAATAGCCAATTAGATAGAAAAGTTAAAATTGATAATTATTTTAAAAATTACATATTTCAACCTTTAAGATTTATGGCAATTAATCTTTAATAGAAAAATGAAGAGAGTATTAAATTGTTATTTGGATTTATTTTATTATCATTTACAATAAAATTTATTGACTATAAATTATTTTTTAACTTATTTTTATTAATAAAATTTAAATTTTTGTAAACTGATTTTGAATTTTGATTATAATTACTCATAATTTTTAAGATTGTAATATATGATTCAAAATTAAAATGTTTGAATATAAGTCAAATTAGTTAAAAGTTTGACATTTCTATAGATGTCTTTTTAATTTCAAAGCTTTTTTTTTTTTTTTTTATTTCATACTTGTCTCATTCAATATAGTTTAATAAGTTCAAAACATTGCATCAAATAAAACTTGGAAATTGAGGAAATTACCATTTGGAATTCAAAATCTCAGGGGTTAGCGATGTAGGTAATTGAGTGTGTTTACTCTTTATCTCATTGATAAGATTCAATTCTTGGAGATAGCAATAAAAAATGTAATTTATATATGAAAAAATATTTAGTGCTTTGAGCAAATGTCCATTAATATGAAGAATAGCTGAAATTTTGTTTCTATAAGCAGCAAAAATTTTCAGAACCGAGTATTTTATAAATTTCCTCTGTATACTAACCTTGCAAGATAGCAAGTACTCTTGCCTTTTGGATTTAGAAACTTTCTATAAAATGTTAACCGTTAAATGTCTCGTCAAAATATGGTATTTTAATTGCTATAAACATAAATAGGAATTATTGGCCGGGTAGTTTGGTTGGTCTCTTTGAGTGAGAATGTCTTAAATTTGAGTCTTTTCATTTATTTATTCTAAGATAATTCACCTTTATATGAGAATGAAATATAACTACTTCTTATATAGTTCATCAGTCGCTACTAAATCTATTGAGTCTCTATTGAATACAAAAAAAAAATTATTGGCTCTAATTTCATTTCCAATTTCAATTATGGTCGAGTAAGAGTGCATATGCACATGAGACTAAGAACTGATAGAAAAAATAAAAAAAAAAAAGAAAGAAAAAAAAAAGAAAGAGAATACATATAATTAATGAAAATTTTTATTGATTAGACTTTTCAATTGAACAAACTAGCATAACACCCATGCTATGCATAGATAATTTATAATTTTTATTTTTTAATTTAATTTTTAATTATATTCTAAAGCAGATAAATTATTACTATGAAATTAATTTTTAACTATAATTTCTCTCTTATTTAATTTAATTTGAATAAACTTTTATCTGTTAAAATAATAAATTTTTAATTAATTTATAGTGTAATTAATTAAAATACCTATTTAATTCTTTTTATATATATTTCTATGATTACTTCGATTAAAATGTAATAAAATTACTTTGTTTAAAAAATAATTTAAATTTTATAAAACTTTTATATTTTACCTCTTAAATAATAAAAAATATATTAAATTACTAATAATGAATTGAATTATTTAATTTTAATAATAATGAAAATATACAACATTATTGTTAGTTAAAAAGAACATTTTATTATATTATTTTTAAAAAATATTATATCTTTAAATTTTCATAAAATGTAATTTTTTTAATTAATCTATTATATTTTGTATAAAATAATTCTTTCACAAAAATTATTATTTTTTTATATAAATTTATGATATAAGATAAAAATATTTCATAAAAATTAAAATTTTAAAATATTATGATTTTTTATTAATATAATAAATGTTAAAAAAATACACTATTTTTCAAAAGATAATTTCATAATTTTAATATTGCAACTTTATTTTTTTTTAATTATCTTAACTTATAGTTAAACTTTTTATGGAATCATATTTGCATTCTATTTTTAAAATTCTACTTCTATATAAAAATATAATTAAGAGATAATTTATGTATAAAAATTTAGATATTTAATTAAAATTTGAAAATATTTCTGTTGAAAATTAATAATAATAAAATATTAATAATTAAAATATTAGTTATAATTGCATTCGATATATAATTATAATAAACTAAAATATTAAAAAGTTTAAAAAATATTAAATAAGAAATTTATAAAAACATAGTAATTAAATAAATATTAATTAAATATATTTAAATAAATAAATTTTGAGAATGATAATTGTTTCACTATTTTGCAATCACCGCAAGTGCACGTATCGCTAACAAATAATAAAGTGATAAGTAGAGCATCGTTCCCACGAGAAATTTTGTTTAGCAAGTACCAATCTATACAGAAATCTTGATTGTCTAGGCTATCGAATACTTAGGGAATAAAGTTTGTTAACTTTACACACTAAAATGGTAAACTTAAAAAAAAATGATTTATTTGAAGCAATTCTGGAATTAAGATTTCACACTTGAATCTTACTAGAGATGTTATCTTGTTTATTTACTAAATTGATGATTGTTTTCCTTGATGGAAATCAGTCCTAAGTTATCCTAAATCCTCTCTTAAGTCATCTAGGGTGTATTCTAATTAACTCGAACCCTACTTTCGTGGTGATCAAATTAATTAAAATCCTTTAAGACCTTTGACCAATTTTTAAGTTCCACAAAGGTATCAGCCTATGTTTAGGTCAGAATTTCTAAGTTCAAGATCTTGATTTTCTAATATTAATCTTCACCTTTCAGTCTTTCAATTAACATCTACAATCATAACTAAGTGGGTACCAACACATAGCATGCATTAAGATCGCAAGAAATTAAATCAAGAAACGAATCTCAAATCCAATAAATAAAACTTAGTGTTCATCCATAATAATAATTACAAGAGCTACTCTCCCAAATCCAGAATAAGAAAACTACTCACTCATGATGAGTTCAGCAAATGTCATGATAAAAAGTAAAAATAATAAAAAGAGAGTTATGCAGAAAAAATAAAATAATAAAAATCTGTCTAAGGAGATGAAACAAAGGAACTAGAGAGAGTTTGCAGCTTTGATCTTGTGGAGCTTCAGCTGGAAAACTTCTTTTGGTACTGATGTAGAGTCCAACAACAGCAACCTTCAGCAGCAGTCCCGATGACAGTGACCGACCTTGTTTACTGATGTTTTCTTTTCTATTTATATTGGTTGCTTTAGGGTTAGGTCATTTTGAGTCCAAAAGGCTTGAAGAGTCTCGTTCGAATCAGAAAACAGGAGAGGAATTCGAGTCAAAAAACATGCTGCAGCATAGTACACGGCCTGTGCGTCACTACATGGGTCCCACAAAGTAGGGCCGTGTAACTTGCTGGAGGAGAATCGCATGGTCTTGTTTTGGCACAGAAAGTTACACGGGTCTGTGCCAATTACACGGGCCTGATTACACGGGCCGTGTACTATTGTTCCCATAAGGCTCTTCAAGCTTGCACCAGGCAGAGACTCACACGGGTCCCTGCAAATTACATGGGTCTACTTACATGACCCGTGTACTTGTGTTTCTCATCGATTCTCTTGGCTTTCTTCTGGCAGAGAGTTACACAGGTCTGGGGCTTGGTTTACACTACCCGTGTACTTTGTATCAACAGCAATTCTTTGTCTTTTTACCTCTCCAAGCTTTCCTTTGCACTCCCATCCTTTGGGGCTTCACCCAAACACCTGAAATAATGCAGAAAACATGGAATTAAGGGCTTGGTAACAGAATTTATGAAACTAATGAAATCAACTACTATGCATGAAAATACTTGCCTAAATGCTATAATTTAGAATACAAATATGCTTAAAAACATCTATATAATTCAAGTGTATCAAATACCCCCAAACTCAAACTTTTGCTTGTCCTCAAGCAAAACAAAACTCTATTTTAAAGCACATTTTAGGGGATACTTAGGAATACAACCATCAATTTAATAAGCATAGAATTGAACTCCTTCAACTTTCATACCAACTCTGCTTTTTTAAGGCATAAGGGTTCTAACAGCTACCTGTTTAGAACTTCACCTAGTTTCATGGTGTTTCGACTAATTATTCCTCTATACAAGACTATTAATAAGCCACAAACAACCTATTTTATTGGGATAGAATTAAGAAACACTAACTCCCCCAAATCTACCTCTTTCGTAAGTAATTGAGATGAAGTATTTCAATTCTAACTCTATAGGCATATCTCAATTTTCTATCTCCACTAATGTAGCATGTGCTTTTTCAAAAGATCAAAAGGTCTTTAAAAGGGTTGTAATGGGGCTAGAGGGATAAACTTGGTTGTTAATGAAAGGTTTATAGGGAATGCAAATATGAGGATAGCATGTATGCATAAAATCCAAGTATACTGAGTTTGTTTCTATATATTTTGTGTGGAGAGGAAAGGCTTTTGGCTTTTTATATTGTCAAGCATGCTTCCATGATACTTATCTTGGGACTTCTTTTCTTTTTCCTTTTTGTCCTATCCCCCAAACTCATTGCTTTTGCTGGGTTAGAAAGGCAAATTTTTCTTTGGCTTCAATTGCACACTCGCATTCTTTCTTGAGTTCCACATCCACTTTTCATTTTCTTTATGCATTTTGCTTCCTCAAAAGCGTATGGTAGTTGTTTAGGTTAGGGGCTAGGTGAATAACATGGGTAAGCAATAAATTTTAAGGGATGAACATAGGCTTCAAGTTGGCTACAAGGGATATACATTTTAATTTAGGGGTGGCTAAGGCTTAGTAAGGCTGTATCAAAGAATGCCTTAATCATCTCTTCATCAAACATATGCTAGGATTTCGCCTCGATAGGTCCGAGAGATATGTTCTAGAGCTAGTGAGGCAATTTTGGAGTTTGCTTGTGTTTCAAAATTTGTTCTCCTAATTTTACAAGTTCAATGTGATAAATTAATAGTTATGAAGAGGTTTAGCTAGTCTAGTTCCATAAAAGAGATTAGCTTCTTCACAAACAACATGTTAGAATCCCTTTTTGCCCATCTAGATACCTTCATTCCTTTATCCCGTGGAGTCCAATTATTAGCTTATAAAAAATTTGGTTATAGTGCTAAGTTTCACAATTCACAATCCAAAATTTTTCAAAAATTCTCGAAAATTTTGATACACAAGAATACTATAGCTGAATTTAAACAATGCAATGATGTGCATGTAATGATATGCAAGTGCAAATGTATCCCCCCTCAACCTCCCCCCCTCCCCCCCCCCCCCCTAATACTTAAACCAGACATTGTCCTCAATGTCAATATAATGTGCAAGATCAGATCAAGCGTGCAAAAATTTTAAGAAAGCATAATATTTATTAAGCATGGAAAATTTTTGAACATAAAAGCAAATAAAAGAGACCTATGGTTGCAAGTTAGGACTAGGGCATGTAAGATATTATAATAAAGATCCTATCCTACAGTCCTAGCTCTAAAAGGCCTCTGATGATGATGATGATGGTGATGCTGGTGATCCTGGCTCCTCTTCCTCCTCATCCTCCTCATCTAGTTTGTCCATTAACATGTCCAGCTTGTTGTGTGCTTCCTGGAGGCTGTCCTCGATAGCTCGCATCCTGTCATATATTGTGGTTTCCATGCGCTGCAGGTATGCAAGGACTGGGTCTGTCAGTGGTGGTGTGTATGGAGGCACTCAGATAGGGGACTCTTCGAACATTCGCCCTTGCCCTTCTTTTTGAGGCTGTGAAGTCTCACCAGGTCCCTCCCTTGCCTCGTCTCTCGGAGGGATGGTATTTCCTTCGGCATCCACCAAGTAGCATTTGTTACCCACCTTCTTACATATCCCCATGGATATGCAGATGGTTTGATCAATTCTTGATGTTCTAGTAACAAAGCGCAGTCTGTGATGCCCTAGAACAAAGCCGAAGTGGAGGGCAATGGTGGTGACAAGGCCTCCAAGCACTATGTGCCCGGTAGGTTGATGAGAAAGGTGTCAGAGATGGTTGCACAAGAAAAAGCCAGTGCTGTACCGCTGCCCGGTGACCATGCACCATAGGAAAAATAGTTCACTGGCATTGACAATGCCAAGGCTATCGTCACGGCCCATGATGGTGTGGGCAGTGAACCGATGCATTTATCGTAATGCTGAACTAGTGATGCCCATTGATTTGGATTTGCTAGAGTTGTAGAGCTCTGTGTTTGGTGCAATGGAATTCCAAAAGTTGATGTTGTTGTACAGCATGCGGCTCCTTGGGATTTCTTAGTGGCTGGTACTGTCAAAGCCGAAGATGGCATTGAACTCGTCCATATTCATCGCCCGGTCTACACCAAATAGGGGAAACTCAATTCTGCCCCTATTTTCCCTGTCGTTGGGCCATAAGTTGGCCTTGAAGCTACCCAAAAATTCCGGCATTGTGTCTTTGTAAGCAGAAATTAGAGTTGGGCGAACCTTGTTCATCCAATACTGTCAAGTAGCCCATTGATTTCTTCTTGCAACCCAATTTGCTCTAAAAGTAGAAAATCTATGTATTTGGTGGAGGATATTTTTCGAGCATGAAGTCGGGTGCACATTGCTTTGTGGGCATCAGCTCGAAATCCCCAAAGAATAGAGATTTCGGGTTCTGGAGCGGGTTATGGCTGTGGTTGCAGTGGAGGAGGGGCTTGTTGAGATGGTTGGGGAGTGGCTTCTCTCTTTCTTGGGTGTTGGGTTGGAGGCTAGGGTGGAGAAGGTGAGGATTCTCCTCTTTGTCTTGAAGAAGAGTCGATCCTCCTTACAGATCTCTTCGCAGGAGCCATAGGTGTGTTTTTGGGAAGGAGAGGAGTATGATTTTGGTGAAGGAAGATGGGATTTGAGAGGTTTTTATCGGCTAGGAAGGGAGTAGATGAAGGGTTTTATGTTTATAAAGGGTTTTAATGCTAGGGGTGTATTTAAAGAGCTGTTAGGACTCTTCGTTTCATGTATTTTGTGCCCCAAAAGTCACGTCTGCGACGAAATACATGGGTCGTGTATCACTACACGGGTCCCGACATGTAGGGCCGTGTAAATTTCTGCCCAAAATTTTTGAAATCTGTCGTAGTACACAACCCGTGTAAATTAGTTATGGGACCCGTGTAACTTCTTGTCTCTCGAGTTACTTTACTGGATATGTTATACGGCCCATGTAAAATTCAAGGACCTCGTGTAACCTTCTGTCTCTCAGTTATTCTACTAGAGACATTACACGGTCCGTGTAATTTGGGATATGGACCCGTGTAAATTTCTATCTCCGGAATGGTCGAGATTGCATGAAATTTATGGACTTCCAGAAAGTTACACGGGGCGTGTACTACCAGTTCACAACCCGTGTAATTTTCTGATTTTTCAAATCTTTGGCAGATGAAAAATTTTATCATCATAACACATGAAATGGATGCAAAGATTAACAATAGAGTTACTTCCCCGGTTTTATTCAATTTTCCCTTTTGTGGTTTTGACTTGGTGATTCCCTTTCTCTCTTGATCTCTATTCCCCTTTTCAAAAATACTACAAAATGAAATGCTAATGAGTACGAAACAAAAATTCAATATTGAAAAAAAAGAAAAGAAGAAAGGTTCAGAAAAAATTTTGAGTTGCCTCCCAAAAAGCGTTTGTTTATAGTCTTTAGCTGGACTTTGCTTATTTATAATCTGTCAGTAGGAGGATTGAGAGTGCAATTTACTCCCGTTTCTATGGGTTCTCCCTGAAAGTAAGGCTTCAGCCTCTGCCCATTGACCTTGAATGCGCCTGAAGTTTCGCTCCATACCTCTATTGCTCCATGTGGAAAGACTTGGGTGACCTTTTTATGGAATCATATTTGCATTCTATTTTTGAAATTCTACTTCTATATAAAAATATAATTAAGAGATAATTTATGTATAAAAATCTAGATATTTAATTAAAATTTGAAAATATTTCTGTTGAAAATTAATAATAATAAAATATGAATAATTAAAATATTAGTTATAATTGCATTCGATATATAATTATAATGAAATAAAATATTAAAAAGTTTAAAAAATATTAAATAAGAAATTTATAAAAAAATAGTAATTAAATAAATATTAATTAAATATATTTAAATAAATAAATTTTGAGAATGATAATTGTTTCGCTATTTTGCAATCACCGCAAGTGCACGTATCGCTAACAAGTAATAAAGTGATAAGTAAAGTATCGTTCCCACGAGAAATTTTATTTAGAAAGTACCAATCTACACAGAAATCTTGACTGTTTAGGCTATCAAATATTTAGGGAATGAAGTTTGTTAACTTTAAACACTAAAATGATAAACTTAAAACGAAATGATTTATTTGAAGCAATTCTGAAATTAAGATTTCGCACTTGAATCTTACTAGAGATGTTATCTTGTTTATTTACTGAATTGAGGATCGTTTTTCTTGATGGAAATCAATCCTAAGTTATCCTAAATCCTCTCTCAAGTCATCTAGGGTGTATTCTAATTAACTCTAACCCTACTTTTGTGGTGATCAAATTAATTAAAATCCTTTAAGACCTTTGACCAATTTTTAGGTTCCACAAAGGTATCAGCCTATGTCTAGGTCAAAATTCCTAAGTTCAAGATCTTGATTTTCTAATATTAATCTTCACCTTTCAGTCCTTCAATTAACATCTACAATCATAACTAAGTGGGTACCAACACATAGCATGTATTAATATCGCAAGAAATTAAATCAAGAAACGAATCTCAAATCCAATAAATAAAACTCAGTGTTCATCCATAATAATAATTACAAAAGCTACTCTCCCAAATCTAGAATAAGAAGACTACTCACTCATGGTGAGTTCAGCAAATGTCATGATAAAAAGTAAAAACAATAAAATGAGAGTTATGCAGAAGAAATAAAATAATAAAAATCTGTCTAAGGAGATGAGACGAAGGAACCAAATTCAGCTGGAAAACTTCTTTTGGTACTGATGTAGAGTCCGATAACAGCAACCTTCAGCAGGAGTCCTGATGACAGTGACCGACCTCATTTCCTGATGTTTTATTTTCTATTTATATTGGTTGCTCTAGGGTTAGGTCATTTTGAGTCCAAAAGGCTTTAGGAGTCTCATTCGAATCAGAAAACAGGAGAGGAATTCGAGTCAAAAAACAGGCTGCAGCATAGTACACAGCTCGTGTGTCACTACATGGGTCCCGCAAAGTAGGGCCGTGTAACTTGCTGGAGGAGAATCGCGTGGTCTTGTTTTGGCACAGAAAGTTACACGGGTCTGTGCCAACTACACGGGCCTGATTACACGGGCCGTGTACTGTTGTTCCCATAAGGTTCTTCAAGCTTGCGCCCGGCAGAGACTTACACGGGTCCCTGCAGATTACACGGGTCTACTTACATGACCCGTGTACTTGTGTTTCTCATCGATTCTCTTGGCTTTCTTCTGGCAGAGAGTTACACGGGTCTGGGGCTTGGTTTACATGACCCGTGTACTTTGTATCAGCAGCAATTCTTTATCTTTTTACCTCTCCAAGCTTTCCTTTGCACTCCCATCCTTTGGGGCTTCACCCAAACACCTGAAATAATGCAGAAAATATGGAATTAAGGGCTTGGCAACAGAATTTATGAAAACTAATGAAATCAACTACTATGCATGAAAATACTTGCCTAAATGCTATGATTTAGAATACAAATGTGCTTAAAAACATCTATATAATTCAAGTGTATCAATAACTAATAACTTTTGAAAAAAATAATAAAAAAAAGTAAATCAAAAAAAGATTTGAGAGTTCTTAAGTGAAATGAAAATATTTGGTGAGAGGAGAGTGGTTGATATGTCTCAAATATCTCATATAACATACTATATATGGAGAAATAAATGAAAACTATTTAAATAAAAGTTTAATTTTATAGACCTATTGTGGTCCATGAAAATTTCTTGTGAGTATAGACCTGCAAAACAGAAAATAAATGAAAAGCTAGTATGAGAGAAAAGTGTATTAGATTAATTAGGGAGAAAGAACATACCACCATAGATGGTCTGATATCTTTGTATACAATATAAATAATGATTGGTCAAAGTAAATCAATAATGTAATTATATGAATATTATTACCTAGCATAATTATAGGATTATATTTCTATTTATAGTGCATAATTATAGGAATTGCTATATTTGGCAATCCTACTAATATTACTTATCTTTAATTAAAATTTTTTTCTTTTATTGAGTGGGTCTTATAGTGGTTGAATCGATTGAATAAATCTCATAGTTGAACCATTAAATATCATTAGGCTCATGGGCTATCCAAAAACCTGAGTTTCTTTATTAATTATATATATTTTGAACAGCTATATAATTTGGCCCCCCCCCCCCCCCCCCCCCTCCCTCGAGTATGAATCTTTAGGTTAGTTTACATGTCAAAACTTTGGTCATTGCCCTAATTTTTTTTTTTTGTTTGCGTGCGGACTATTGTCTTGATCAACTTGATAATAGTAGAATTTTGGCCCTAGGTGGATTTGCACCTTCGATTTGCTTAGTTTGGTAAACTATTCCTTAGGTAGACTTGCACCTTCAATTTGCTTACTTAGCGGGCTATCATTTTAGATGGGGTAAGCACCTTTGTTTTAGCCTGGCGGACTATCGTCATAGATGGGTTAAACACAGCCTAGTAGACTATATCGTATATGGATTAAGTATCTTTGCTTTAGCCTGACGAACTATCATCGTGGATGGGTTAAGCACCTTAGATTTTTTAGTCTGGTGGACTATCAACATGGATGGGTTAAGCATACTTATTTTATTTAGCCTAGTGGACTATCACCGTGGATGGGCTAAGCACCCTTTATTTTAGGCTGGCAATCTATTGCCGTGAATGGGCTGAGCACCCTTAATTTATTTAGCCTGGTAAACTATCGCCGTGGATGGGCTAAACACCCTCAGTGTATTTAGCTTAGTGGACAATCGCCATGGATGGGCTAAGCACCCTTTAAAATTTATCTACAAAAATAATGCTTGTGCAAGTATTTTTGTGAAGATAATTCATATAATGCATGTTGTAAACTTATCCACGATTTCTCAATAAATAGTATTATAAATGGAATGTATAATAAACATTTCCAGAGGATTTACCAACTGATTTTGATAAAAAATAAAGGCCTTCAGGTTTAAAGAATATTTGATAGTGATATATTATTCATAAACATATATTCATATATGCATAGTTATAAAATGAATTTTAATTTCAATCACATCTAAATTCTATAGTATAATAAGTATGAGCTAATAAAAATCAAAAGCAATCTAGATCGTAGAAATTAGAGAGATAAATTTTAAAATAATTTCAGATGTCTTCAATTACCATTCATCTTGAAGACGAACTTAGATTATAATTTAATCTAATAGAGATTATGCTATTGCCCCCAAATAATTCTAAAACTTAATTTTTAGAATCATATAATTTTTTCAAGTCCCATTAAACTAAAATACAATCATAATTTCTATTCGTTTAAAGTCAAGCAATGAATTTAATTTTGATAATAATAGAATTCTGTGTCAATAAAATTGACGAAAATTCATATAATGTTGATTTGAAGCATTATAGGTAATTTTCAATAAAACACAGTAATGGCCCAAAATACAAAATTGAAGGTGCGGTGATGGACTTACTAAATATGGCTCTTTTATAGCTATTAACATAAATCAAGACTGTTTCCTTATCGTAGAAACATTGACAATTTTGTAAAAAATTTATTAAATGAGAATTTTTATAAGTTCAAATAATTTGAAAGTTCTGAAACTTCGCAATGATTTCCCGTCCATTGTTAAACTATTAAAAATATTACATAACAATTGAAAAAGTGATTTTTTTTTTCTTAATGTCAAATCTTTGTAAAATAAAATATAAAAATATCGTCTAAAGCACATGGATTATATATAGGCACGTAACAGCAAAAAAGAAAGAATGATGCAATGATAAAGCATTTATACTTACTACAAGAAGAATGTAATTGATTGATCGTCTAATAGAATATAAAGCCCTCTGGTAAATTTAAAACAAAACTCATGTGATTGTAAATAAATTTTTTAGATTGTACCTAAGTAAATTTAGAAATTTCTTAAGCACGATAAAAAATTTTTGGCTTGATTGTTGCAAACCATAAGCCATCATTTCACTTGGTTCATTCTCCCATTTTGAGTTCAGAATATAAAGAATATAAGGAAGAGACATAGCTTCTTGTGTCGTTCCCTATAAACGGCGCCACTGTTGTGGTCCATGAAAATTTTTTGTGGGTATAGACCTATAAAACAGAAAATAAATGGGTCAGAGATTCACCAAGTGTGGACCCGGTAAGGACCCTCCGACACTCAAGTTAAAGCTAGTATGAGAAATAGTGTATTAGATTAATTAGGAAGAAAGAACATACCTCCATAAATAATCTAATCTCTTTATATAAGATATAGATAATAGTTGGTTATAGTAATTAACTCTGTAATTATATGAATATTATTAGCTAGCATAATTATAAAATTATATTTCTATTTACAGTGCATAATTATAGGCATTACTATATTTGGCAATCCTACTAAATTGGCTTATCTTTAATCAAGATTTTTTCCTTTTATTAAGTAGGTCTTATAGTGGTTAAACCAATTGAATGAATCTCGTGGTTGAACCATTAAATATCATTAGGCTAATGGGCTATCTAAAAATCTTAGTTACTAGATTAAATATATATATATATATATATATATATATATATATATATATATATATATATATTAAGGAGCTATATCATTAGTACCTCAATACCTCTGGAGCGGGGCCTAGCCCATGGTGCGGATCTGATACATCAACATTGACACCGTCAGTGGGAACATGGCCATGTGCCTCTTCCTAAGCCCCTCAACTAGGGGGCTATGTTGATGCCCAGCGTCCCACATGCATTGATTAAGAGTCGAGGGGCTAGGTCGCTTATAAGCACTAGTCTCCCCTCTCTCCCCCAGAGGTGCCCTTTTAGGACAAAACTCCCCTGGTCGTTGTTAGCACCAGTAGCAGGGACAATACCTTTGGAGCAGGGCCTAGCTCATGGTGTGGATTTAACACATCAACAGTTAGCTTCCTTAACTTTCATTTCTGCAAATTTTAGTTGCTCCTTCGATAGACTGATGCCAGTGTAGTTGCATCCTGTTTGTTTGACAACTTCAATAGCCAACCCTCCCCAACCACAACCGTTCTCAAGAACTTCATGCTCCTTATTGATTTGTGTCTGGATTGATTAACCCCAAAACGTATAAAAAGCATAACCAGCATGAAAAAATTTTTCAAGTTTCATGAAATTAGTAGTTGGGGAAAGACTTACCTTTTTAATCAGAAGGGAATATTTCCTCTGTTGTGCTGTGTTCAAGTCTTCATCTTCGGATAAATTTCAATAACTATCCCTGAACTTATATGGTTGTAATACTACAGTTCTTAAACTTTAAAACGTAACATAATACCCCCTAAACTTTCAAATTTTACACAATAAAATCCCTCTAACTTTCAATTACTAATTTTTCAGTTGAAAACTGATGTGAACAGCTCCCGCATGGCTCTTAGTCAATATTTTTCTCTCCTCACTTATTCAAATTGTAAAATTATTCTCTCTGTATCTGAAAAATCATTCTGTTTACAGTGAAAAAAATGATACAATTTACACATAACTTGAGAAAGAAAAGAGAAATATTGATTAAGCTCCATGTTAAAACTGTTCAGGTTAGGGTCTAACTGAAAAACCGATAATTAGAGGTTAAAGAGATTTTACTGTGTAAACTTTGAAAGTTGAAGGGGTTTTATGTTACATTTTTAAGTTGAAATACTATAATGTTATACTAGATAAGTTCAGAGACGATTGTCAAAATTTATCCCTTCATCTTCAGTCTATTTCGCCACACAAATAAATATGTCACAGGTTAACAACACATAAGAATATATATATAGCATTGGTTTTCTGACCTTAAACATTGCACAGGAGTATGTCATTAATTATTTCATCCAAGAACATAGCAAAAATCTCATTACTCTATAAACAAGAAAAAAAAAAAGGAATATAAGCTCCCATTTTAATTCTTTTTTATTTGCATTTGATTTTTAACAACTTATCACGTATTTCTTTTTTCTTTTTTGGATAAAAGCAAGTTTTCATTTAAAAAAATTTAATTTATCAAGTATTTTTAGTAAAATCAAATTGTGAATCAAAATTTATAAAAAGATTTTATTTAGAAAGAAAAACTATATAGTGAAGAAAAACAGAATTAAAGTTTAAAAATAAAAATTACCAACTTAATTACGACTTATGAATCTCAAATATGAATATATGAGTCTCATTTAATTTTTGTGTAAATATGTATTATATCATGGAAATTGTCAAGAGATATAATTAAATAAATACGCATGTGATGATGATCATACAAGATTAACATGTGATTGGGCCGCACAATTTAATAATGATGACAGACTTTCCTGCGGGCTTGTGCAAGGGTATTTTGATTTAAAACATGCTTCAAGAAAGCTATTGCACAATACCAGAGGTGAAAAGCAAGGGTGTCCGTGTTGTCGTTTGTCGGACTCGAACATGTTGTTTGCACACATATTATGCTTAAACACCTACTTTGGACCAGTAAGGTCCACGCAGGTCTGCACATGGCCAACGTGCCGTAACGTGGGTGTGTAAGCATAAGAACCAAACAGACGCCATTTGCGAGCCCCAAAAGAATCCAGTCTACCCTTGGTAGCTTCGTGCGAAAGAAGGTCGTAGGTAGGAGGCTCGGATATTTAGGACTAATCATGGGTAGATAAAAGGTGGAGCAGCACCGGACGAACCACAATATGTAGCTGTACCCAACCCCCCAACATGACCATTCATCGCAATGACAATGTCGTAAATTTAAATTAAATTTACGCGGGTGAGATTACTATCGCCCACCAATTTCCACATTGTGTGAAATATGGGATTGATAAGGGATTTATACAAGCAAGCAATTATCTCACCAAGATTAGATTAAGCAGACGTTCATCGGTGTCTGGAAAGGAAAAATCTCCATTCACATTAAGCATCCGCAAGGCCTGTATCAGCCCAGGTCATTACCTGAAAATTTTTTCAGATAATTAACTGTAAAGAATATGGTGTTAGTTATTTTTTCTTTTTATTAATCCCAATGCAGAAAAGCAAGAGTATACCTTCTAGTAAAACTAGGGATGTGGACTCTCATGACAACTTTCAGGGAACATTTTTTGCTGGTTCCCTCAAAAATAAAACTTGTGCCTCCTTCCTCTTCTAAACTGTGGTATTACAAAGCAGATCTTAGTCAATAAAACACACACTAACAGAGAAGGTATGAGGTTTCTTCAACATGGGGAAACATTTTGACACTATGTTCCTGATAAAGGAATTCCATGCATATACTTCTGTTAATATTTGGAGGTTTCTTTCTTTTCCTCAGAAAATAAATAAATAAATAAAATATATATATATATATATAGTGACAAAATTAACTATTATTTATTTTACAGATTAATCATAGAAAAAATTTTAACCGTATGAAATAATGAAATACTAGATGTATGATAGTTGATTAGAAAGATTTTGCCTTTAAAAAATAATAATAATCATTTATGTTATCGTTACTTTGAGTTACCTATATTAATATGTTACTTAAAAATTAATTATTAAGAGTTAAAAAGATTTTATTGTGCGAAATTTTAAACTTTTAAAAATTTTTTATTATATATTTAAGTTTATATGAATAATTTTGTTATAATTTTTAGAATTAAAAAATGACTATTAAAATTATATGATACCCGTCGTTATTTTTACAGAATAAATAGCGGCCTCAAACATAATATTTCAATAAATATTAATTAATTGCAGAGTTGAATTGCAAATGGTGAGATCGCACAGTACCACAATTTTTTTATTATTCATAGAAAGTATAAATTAATGACTAAAAATATTCAACACTATCAACGATTTTTTTTTTCTTCCTATAATTTGGGGTCAATATACAAATATTGCCCATCATAAATATAATTCTTAAGTTTTAATTTCTTTTTATTTAAATCTGATAGAAACTCAAATTTCAGATCTCACTTTCTTTAAAATAACTTCAGTGTTTCTAATTAAAAACTAAAAATAGTTAAGTGAGAGGAAGTAAGTTCTTTTTTTTTTTTAAATCTGAAATCATAAAGAAATTATCTATTTTGAGGGATGTTATTTATGCAGAGCGATAAGTTTGCCAGGTCTAATGGATGCAAGTTTTGCCATAATTTTTTTTTTTCAGAGTTCAACCCAAGACGCACTCCACAATATACCCTTAATAATTTTATGCATAATAATTCAGATATTTCATAACCTCATTAAATTATTGGATTAATTGTTCAAACAAGGTACGATGACTAACTATCCTCAACCAACTCAACGCGTTTTGCTTATATCTTGCATTCCTGCGATTAATTATGTGTATAAGTACTTATCATAAATATAATTTTTAAATAGCTAATTAGACGAAAAAGTTAAAATTGGTAATTATAATAAAAGTTACATATTTCAACCTTTAAGATTCATGGTAATTAATCTTTAACGTAAAAATGAAGAGGGTATTAAATTGTTATTTGAATTTATTTTATTATCATTTACAATAAAATTCATTAACTATAAATTATTTTTTTTATCTTATTTTTAGTTTTGGTTATAATTACTTACAATTTTTTAGATTGTAATATATGATTCGAAATTAAAACGTTTGAATATAATTCTAATTAGTAAAATGTTTGACCTTCTCTATGAATATACCTTTTTAATTTCAAAGGATTTTTTTTTTATTCATACATGTCTCATTCAATGTAGTTTAATGAGTTCAAAAAATTGCATCAATAAAACTTGGAAATTGAGGAAATTAACATTTGGAATTCATAATCTCAAGGGTTAGCGAAGTAGGTAGTTAAGTGAGTTTTACTCTTTATTTTATTGATAAGATTCGATTCTTGGAGATAGCAATAAAAAATGTAATTTATATACGAAAAAATATTTAGTGCTCTGAGCAAATGTCCATTAATATGAAGAATAGCTGAAATTTTGTTTCTATAAGCAGCAATAATTTTCAGTGCCGAGTATTTTATAAATTTCCTCTATATATTAACCTTGCAGGATGGTAAGTACTCTTGCCTTTTTGATTTAGAAACTTTCTATAAAATGTTAACCGTTAAATGACTCGTCAAAGTATGGTATTTTAATTGTTATAAACATAAATAAGAATTATTAGTCGGGGAGTTTGGTTGGTCTCCTGGAGTGAAAATGTCTTAAATTCGAGTCTCTCCGTTTATCTATTCTAAGATAATTCAAGTTCATGTGAGAATGGAATATAACTACCTCTTATATAGTTCATCAATCGTTACTAAATCTATTGAGTCTCCATTGAATAAAAAAAAATTATTGGTTCTAATTTCATTTCCAATTTCAATTATGGCCGAGTGCGAGTGCATATGCACATCAGACCAAGAACTGATAAGAAAAATAAATTAAAAAAAAAAGAAAGAGAATATATATAATTAATGAAATTTTTATTGATTAGACTTTTCAATTGAACAAATTTATTGATGCTGTTACCAAATTCTTAAATAACAAATAAAAAGAGAAGAGCTGCACAACTGGTTTGGTCGATTGGTTCATTGGCCTTCTGTGGAAGACAAGTGAGAGTATGCTGATGGAAAACCTTTGTATGGATACCCCAATGTCTCAGTGTTTCCAGTACGAGAGAATGCAACCTGCATGAATGCATGGTTTATTGATGGATAATTAACTAAGAACAGACAAGGGAAACATATAATTAACACAGCATTAATTTGTGTTACCTGATAATCCCCAATCGTATATGATTTAAATCCAGCTGCACAGTAATCAAAGTAGTATTCCCATGTCCTAATGAACTTCTCATCGAATCCCATGCTAAGAATTTTGCTAATTAAGATCAAAAAGCAGTGCATATTAATTAAAACATTAATTAAAATTAGGTTTTAAGTACATATTATGATGATGAATTTATAATGAACTAACTTGTATCCAAGAAAAAGTGAAATTACCGATTCTCAATTGTTTATATATACCATATAAAACCATTCTAATCATTTTTTATTTTTAATGTTAAACCAGTTCTTTTAGGGATGAATAAATTGATATCTTGAGACTATCAATATCAGTGACAAAAGTTGTCGAAATAAATAAAGAATTAGAAATAAACAGTAGTACTCGTCCTTAAAACTTTGAAAAAGAGTTTGGTTTTTTTAGCGAAGAAAAGAATCATCGCAGTGCTTTTTAACTTTTTGCGACGAAGCTGTTTCAATTGAAACACCTATTAGGCTATGAGATGACTTTTGTGAACAAATTCTTTGGTCGTTGAATTGGAGACTTTACAGGTTTAGATATGATCAAATACTATTGAATTAAAATTTATTAATAACAATTTACAGTTTTTATTAGGGAAAAATGTTCATAGCCTTTTTTTTTTTTTTGTAGTTTTGAAGAGCTTTACCTCTGATTGTCCAAGAAATTTTTTCTCCAGAGTCTCAATGTATGGTAGTAATGACTTCCTATATTTTCCACATGCTCCACACTGCAGAAATATTATTTTGTTAGAATTGCGAGAAAGGATAAATAGCAGTGATGCACACATTTTGTATAGTCATTTAGGTCTAATTTCATAGCTATTTTATTTGATTATTAGTCACTTTTAGCTAATTTCATTAGTTATTTAGTTAGTTTTCCATAATTGTCAATTTTGGATTAATTTGTAATTTTTACTTTGTTTTGTAGGAAAAATGGTGTTTTTGAAGGATCAAGAGAATTTTGCCATTGAGAAGTGCCTTCCATTTCAAAGATGTCAAAACAAGTTTTCAATTTGAAATATGCATTGACCAAACTGCATAACTTGCCGCATAAGCTATGCAGATTCGCATAAGGAGAAAGATCACTGCTCCGTAACCAACCGAAATGTGCATAAGGAGATCGTGATAGCCTATGCACATTCTCGCCTCCCTTATGCACATTCACGAAATTGTGCATAACCTATGCACCAAGTCATGCACTGCATAAGTGACCCAGAACCAGCTGAATCAGATAAGGGATCGCATAACTTATGCACCACTTATGCAAATCCTTGAAGAGTTCATTAATGAGTCACAGAGATTCCCTCAAATAATTCCTCCTAGAACATACTATTTTAGGGCTCCATGTCAGAAAAATGCTATATATAGTCTCATTTTCCCATTTAAAAGGGAGAGACAAGGAGCAAAGAAGAAAAGGAGGAGGCTAAGCAGAATTTGAGGAGTCATTTTCACCTTCCACACCATTTTCAACTAAGATTTGCAGATTTCTTCCTTCCTTTACATTTTTCTACATTTCTAGTGTTTAATTTCTTACTTCTTAGCTTAGATTAAAGCTTTATTTCCATTTAAACTCATCAAATCTTGTAAGCATTATGGATAGTGAGTAGTTTACTTTGATTCGAGTAAGGGTTGTAATATTTGAGATATTTTGTGGATTTTGATTGGGTAATCCATATTTTGTGGTCTTAATGAGTTTTATTCATTTCTTGTATGCTAAATGACATGCTTAGTGTAGGATCCCATTAAGTTATGTTCTTAATCCATGGTTGAAGCACCGAAAGGAGAAGGCCTTGTGATAGATAATCAAGAAATTGGACTTAATTAACTTAGACCTAGAAATAGGCTAAGGATTAAGAGGATTCACAGATTAATTAAAGAACTTAATGGGTCTTAATTAATTCTAACTCCACGAAAGTAGGATTAGTTTGATTAAGGCACTCTTTGTCTCACTCGAAAGGGAATTCAAAGGATTTAAGAATTAATCTCCTTAAAACCCATTAGTTTCATAAGATTGGATAACCAATTTAAAATCCCAAAATAGCTCGAATATGAAATCCAACTCCTAATCACCTTTTACCATTGTTAATTTCCAATCGAATTTAATTACTTGCCATTTTTAACCTTGCCATATTTTAACTTGCTTATTTCAATTTGATGCAATTTTAGTTTAATTAATACATTGTTGAATAGAATATTAAATTTGCACATTTAGATTTCGTACTCCATTACCCATTAATTCATTATTTTAATTTCATGAATACTTCAATTTAGTCAACTTTTATATCGAAAATTCAATCATTAACACAACTCCTCGTGGGATCGATATTTTTCTATACTACTTGTACGACTCGTGCACTTGCGGTTGGGACGCATCAAGTTTTTGGCGCCGTTGCCGGGGAGTTGTTTGTTTAAGATTGAATTCTTGATTATTTTAGTTGTTTTTAGTTTTATCTTTGTTATCTTTTCATTTTGTGTTTGTTTGTTCTTTTTCAGGTACTTTAATCTTTTATGAGAAGAGTTAGAAGCTCAAGTGACACAACCTTACTGCTCAATCTCAAATTGAGAAATTTTGTAAGGCCAACAAGAAATAAACCGTAAGAAGGAAGGAAGCTTGAGAGAAATCAATTAGAAGCAGATATGGTCGATGAAAGAATTAGAATTGGTGTTGGTAATGCCGAAATGGTCAAAACAATGAAAATGAAGCCCAAGGAAGAAGTTGTTAATGCAAACGTGCCTAGGGAAGTATGATGGACCATGCTTTTCCACGCTTTGATGATTTGAGAGAGAGCATAGCAAGACCAAGAATTGATGCAAACAGTTACAAGATGGATTTTGGAGTTCTTCAAATGATTCAAAACTCTCAATTTGGAGGACATCCTTCTGAAAATCCACACACACACCTGAAGAAGTTTGCTATGATTTGCGACATGCAAAAACAACCTGGAGTGTCTGATGATGCAGAAGATTGAAGCTATTCCATTCTCTTTGAAAGATAGAGCATTGGATTGGCTTGATTCTTTACCTCACAACTCCATTACAAATTGGGAGCAACTCATCGATGCATTTCTTGCACAATATTTTCCACTGAAAACTCAAGAGTTGAGGAATCAAATGACAAATTTTTCAGACCAAGAGAAGATGAGACTCTTTATGAGTCATGGATGAGATGGAAAGAATTGAAAGATTATGCCCACATCATGCCATTCCAAAATGGATGATAAATCAAAATTTTTACACAAATGTCACTCCCGCAATCGAGGAATTATTGATGCTCAAACAGAGGAGAATTTATTATTAAGCATGAAGATGAAGCTTATGAGCTATTGGAGAAAATTGCAAAGAATACTCATCTTTGGAGTAGTCCAAGAGGACCAGCCCAACTCAAAAGGCAAGTCTGGAATGTATGATCTTGATCCATTCAACATGATTAATGCAAAGTTTGATGCACTTACAAATGTCCTTGCTAAGAAGATGGAAGATTTGAGTATGTTGGTTAGTTCAACATCATCACCGGAAGTTCACAACAAGTGGCTTATGCAGAGGAAACAACCACCGTGGAGTAGATTATGGAGAACAAGCAAGATATGTTGGTAATTATGGAAACAAGCAAATGGGGAATCCTTATTCTCAAACTTACAATCCAAATTGGAGGAATCATCCCAACTTTTCATGGGGAAATCAGCAAAATCAAGTTCAAAATCAGAATTTTCAACCACAACAGAGTCAAGTTCCATATCGAAATAGGCAACCATTGCCTAATTTTTCAGAAAAATATGAACTCTCCACCAAAACAAAGAAGAACGAAATTCCACCATCAAGCTTTATTGCAACAGATTCTTGCCAACCAAAATAAGCATGATGAGGAGATGAGAGAGGTGAAAGCAAGTGGAACAGATGCAAACACACAATGTATCGCCGGAAAACCAGATTGCACAACAAGCATCTTCCTCAAGTGCTAAGTCTTTTGGAAAGCTTCCAAGTCAACCAGAAAATCCAAGAGAGCAAGTCAAGCTATTACTTTAAGAAGTGGAAAAGTTATAAATGATGAGAAGAGTGAAAATAGTGAGAAGAGAGAAAATGAAAAGGAACCGATGGGAGTGAAAAACAAGAGAGTGCAAAAATGTAAGGAGAAATTTGAAGAAAAGAAGAGAAGTATATACCTCCCGAGCCCTACAAGCCACAACTTCCTTTCCACAAAGATTTCACAAAGCCAAGCTTGATAGGCAATTTGGGAAGTTCTTAGAGGTTTTGAAGAAACTTTACATAAATGTGCCTTTGTTGATGCTCTTTCACAAATGCCCTCTTATGCAAAATTCTTGAAAGAAATTCTCTCAAACAAGAGAAAACTTGAAGATGATGAAACTGTAGCTTTGATGTAAGAATGTAGTGCTATCCTCCAAAGAAAACTTCCTCCAAAGCTTAAGGATCCAGGAGTTTTTCAATTCCATGCCACATTGGAGAGTCTTGTTCTACAAAAGCTCTATGTGATTTAGGGGCTAGTGTTAGCTTTATGCCCTTTCTATCTATGAGAAGCTCAACATGGGAGATCTAAAGCCAACCCACATTTCTCTTCAATTAATGACAACAATCAAGTATCCTCAAGGGATTTTGGAGAATGTGCCCTCAAGGTTGGAAAGTTCTATATACCGTTGACTTTGTCATCTTGGACATGGAGGAAGATTCTAATATTCCAATTATCTTGGGAGACCCTTTCTAGCTACAAACAGGAGCATTGATTGATGTGAAAGGAGAAAAGCTTACTCTTAGAGTTGGTGAAGAGCAATTAATTTTCAATATTAATAACTCTATGAAGAAGCATCATTCTGTCGATACTTGCTTGAGAGTTGATATCATTGATGAGCTAGTTGAAGAACACTTCGTAAAGAAATATCCGTAAGATCCACTTGAAAATTGTTTAGTTCATGGAGGAGGCATAGATTATAACAACCTCATGTAGCTGCATATGCTCAACACTTAGAGGGAAGTCCACCATTCATTTCTCGCTCCAGCTTTTCAACTCACACAAAAGGAAAGCAGAATTTAAGCAACCATCATTCAAGGAAGAAGATGCACCTAAGGTAGAACTTAAGCAACTTCCTTCTCACTGTATGAATTTCTTGGCACTAATAACACTTATCCAAGAATTGTAAATGCAAATTTGAGTACTTTAGAGGTCGATAAGTTGTTAAGAGTGTTGAGACAATTTAGGAAAGTTTTGGGATACACCATAGATGACATTAAGGGAATAAGCCCACACTTTTGCATGCGTAGAATCATTTTGAAAGAAAATTGTAAACCATCTATTGAACATCAAAGGAGGTTGAACCCAAATATGAAAGAAGTTGTTAAAAAGGAAATTTTGAAGTTGCTTGATGCAGGATCATATATCCCATCTCGCATGCAGATTGGGTGAGCCCAGACATGTTGTCCCAAAAAGGGTGGAATGACAGTTGTCAAAAATGAAAATAATGAATTAATTCCCACCGTAATGTGCTGACTAGTTGGCGAATGTGCATAGATTACAGAAAATTAAATATTGCCACTAGAAAATATCATTTTCCACTTCCCTTCATTGATCAAATGTTAGAAAGACTGGCTAGGCATTCTTACTTTTGCTATTTAGATGGATATTCAGGTTTTTTTTCAAATCCTTATCCATCCAAATGATCAAGAGAAAACCACTTTTACTTGTCCATATGGAACCTTTGCTTATAGGAGGATGCCATTTGGGTTATGTAATGCACCAGCCACTTTTCAAAGGTGCATGATGGCAATCTTCTCAGATTTCATTGAAGACATAATGGAGGTTTTATGGACGATTTTTCCGCTTATGGATCTTCATTTGATATATGCTTGGCTAACCTTTCTAAAATTTTGCAAATATGTGCGATATCGACCTTGTGTTAAACTGGGAAAAGTGTCATTTCATGGTTCAGGAAGGGATAGTGCTTGGACATTTGGTGTCTAATAGAGGAATAGAGGTTGATAAAGCCAAAGTTGAAGTGATAGAGAAGATGGCTCCTCCTACCAATGTCAAGGGAATTCAAGTTTTTTAGGACACGCCGTTCTACAGACGCTTTATTAAGGATTTTTCTAAAATAGCTAAACCTTTGTCTAATTTGTTAAGTAATGACACACCATTTGAATTTGACCAAGAGTGTTTGGATGCCTTTTGCAGGTTGAAGCAAGTCTTATCATCGCACCAATCATGCAACCACCGATTGGAGCCTACCTTTGAAATTATGTGTGATGCTAGCAACTATGCAATTGGGGCTGTTCTTGGTCAAAGAAAGGACAAAAAGGCTTATGCTATTTATTATGCTAGTAGAACACTGGATGAGGCTCAAACAAATTACGCAACAACTGAAAAGGAATTTTTGGCAATTGTCTTTGCATTGGAAAAGTTCAGACCTTACATTATTGACTCAAAGGTGGTTATATTTTCAGATCATGCAGCCATCAGGTATTTGCTCCGTAAAAAGGAGGCCAAACCTAGGCTCATTAGGTGGATTCTGATGTTACAAGAATTTGATTTGGAGATTAGAGATAAGAAAGGAGCTGAAAATGTAGTTGCTGATAATCTTAGTAGGTTGAAATTGGATGGTGAAGAATTGGATGAAATCCCTATTGATGAGTTTTTCTTGGATGAACAACTTTTCTCTCTTGTTGCTAAACTACCTTGGTATGCAGACTTTGTGAATTATCTATCTTGTGGAGTTTTACCTCTAGGTATGACATGGCAACAAAAGAAAAAGTTCTTGCATGAGGTGAAATTTTATAGATGGGATGACCCTTTACTCTTTAGGAGATGTTGTGATGGTCTAATTAGAAGATGTATTCCTGAAGAGGAAGTCCAGAGTATTTTGCATCATTGCCATGCTTCTGATTATGGAGGTCATTTTGGAATCTCTAAGACAGCTAGTAAAATTTTGCAAGCTGGTTTCTTTTGGCCAAATCTTTTAAGGATGTGAGGAAATTTGTGTTGAATTGTGATAAATGTCAAAGGAGTGGAAATTTGTCAAAAAGAGATCAAATGCCCCTAAATAATATTCTTGAAGTGGAATTATTTGATGTTTGGGGAATAGATTTTATGGGGCCATTCCCTCCTTCATATGGTAATAGATACATCTTAGTTGGGGTTGACTATGTGTCAAAGTGGGTGGAAGCTATTGCAACTCCAACTAATGATGCTAGAGTGGTAGTAAAATTTTTGAAGAAATTTGTCTTGAGCAGATTTGGAGCTCCTAGGGCTATAATTAGTGATGGGGGTTCCCATTTTTGTAATAAGCAATTTGAGAGCTTAATGAGGAAGTATGGTGTAGTGCACAAGATAGCTACCCCATACCATCCTCAAACTTCGTGACAAGTTGAAATTTCTAACAGAGCTCAAGCATATTTTGGAGAAAACAGTGAACAAATCTAGGAAAGATTGGTTTATCAAACTAGATGATGCTCTATGGGCATATAGGACTGCCTACAAAACCCCTATAGGAACTACTCCCTTTAGGTTGGTGTATGGTAAGTCTTGTCATTTACCTGTGGAGCTAGAACATAGAGCATATTGGGCCATTCAGACCTTGAATTTTGATCTTAAGCAAGCTGGTGAGAAAAGGTTGTTACAACTTAATGAGCTTGAGGAATTGAGGATGGATGCTTATGAAAGTGCCCGTATTTACAAAGAAAGAACTAAAGTTTGGCATGATAAGCATCCGAGGAAAAAGGAATTCAAAGAAGGTGATTTAGTTTTGTTGTTCAACTCAAGATTGAAATTGTTCCTGGAAAACTCAAGTCAAGGTGGACTGTCCATATAGAGTTTCTAAGGTTTTCCTTATGGAGCAATAGAAATTTGGAGTAAAAACTGGGAATTTTAAGGTCAATGGGCATAGATTGAAGCATTACATAACCGGAGACCCAATAAAGGAGCAAATGCTACAAGCTCTCCAATCCCTCACCTCTTTTCAAGAAAATTCATGAAGAGTCCAAATAAGGACTATAAATAGCCCTCTTGGGAGGCATCCCAAGTCCTTTTATTTTGCTTTTGTTGATTTACTTTCATTTTCATTAATTTTGTTTTTATCTTAAATCTCCCAAATTAAAATTTTGACATTGTTAAATTTTGTCTCTTGTAGATGTAATTCAATGAAGAAAGGTGAACTGCTGGGAAAGTAATTCTTAACTTGAAAAATTTTGTCCTTCAAAAGAATCGATAAGTTTTTGTCGCATAACTGCGTGTGAGCTGCAATCTGGTTTATACAGAGGAAAAGTGCAATCTGCAGCAGAAAGGGTGTCTGCAGCAACTGGCTTGTGTTTTTGGTGAGGTTGGGTGTGTAACTTTTTAATATTTGTGCTTATAATGTTAATATAGTGGTAAGTTGGTCATTTTTGCAGTTTTGAGCTTCTTTGAGTTGTAGGATTCAAAGTAGAAATGCTGCATTTTCTTGGCAAAACTTGGAGAGTTCATTTCTCATTTATGGTTAGATGCAACTTTATGCAGATTTTTATGGAGTTTTATGTGCTAAATGTTGATTTGCAGAATTTGAGTCAAAATGGCATGCTTCTCAAAGGTCTTTTATGTAGGATCCATGTCTACATTCTTGTGTGATGCATTTTTGATGAACTTTGTATATATTGATGTGTTTTTGGTGAAAATTCTCATTGTTTATGCTTCATAGATTTATATTTCCTCATTCTAGTGTATTTTTCACACTTGCAATCCATGTTCTATTGCATTCTTGATCTTGTTAAATTGTGCATAAGAATCGCATAGCTTATGCAATCCTGCATAACCAAAATTCTTGCCATTTTTCACCTTTATTACAAGTGCATAAGGAGAGTGCATAGCTTATGCAACTCTGCATAACCTCATTTTATCAAATTTCATATCTATCAAAACTTGCATAAGGTGAGTGCATGACTTATGCACATTTGCATAACTTCAAATCCTTCATTTTCTCTCTGCCGAAGTTTGCATAAGGAGAGTGCATGACTTATGCACTTCTGCATAACCAAAAATCCAAAGCTCCAATTCTGCCGAAGGTTGCATAAGCAGAGTGCATAACCTATGCACTTCTGCATGACCAACAACCCAGAAAAAACAACCTTGCCGAGGGGTGCATAAGGAAGGTGCAGTAGTTATGCACAGCTGCATAACCAAGAACTCCAAAATAACAAATATGCCGAGGGGTGCATAAGCAGAGTGCATAACCTATGCACTTCTGCATGACCAAAATCGAAAATTCCAAAAGTTGCCGAGACTGCATAAGCAATGTGCATAGCCTATGCACTTCGCATAACCAAAAATTCAATTTCAAAACCCACCGCAGAGTGCATAAGTAGAGTGCATAGCTTATGCACATCTGCATGACCACCAACCAAAAGTCCAAAAATTGCCGAACAGTGCATGAGCAGAGTGGATAACCTATACACTTCTGCATGACCCGATTTTCTGAAACACCACTTCTGCCGAGAGATGCATAAGGAGTGCATAACTTATGCACTCCCGCATGACTTCGCCTCCTCAACATTTCAAGGGTCACCGAAACATGCATAAGGACAGTGCATGACCTATGCACTTGTGCATAAGCATTTCTCTGAAGTTTAAATCATTCTGAAACATGTACAAAAGAGTGCACAGGTTATGCATAAATCATTTTCCCCTTATGCGCCTCCTACAAACCCGATTCAAATTCATTTTCTAAAGAAAATTCCCACCACCTCCACTTCCCGACTCTTCACCCCACGACCGCCTCTTCAACCTCCATTCCTTCCTAGATTCTCGCCGTCTCTCCCATCTTCTCCACTAGCACTCTCATCACGAAACCCTAAATTCTCCCCTACATTTTCATTTCCCCTATCTCTTCTCCATCGGCAATGGATTCCCTCCACATTCCCGCCCACCTCTCAAGTCTCTCCATTGTCATCGATACATCCCACTTCCAATCCTCCACCACAAACGACACCCCACCACCTCCACCAACCACATACAAACGCAAAATCCGGTCCAAACTGCGGCGACCCATGTCCTCTGCTCCTCCTCTGTCCAAACGCAAAGACCCACCCACCCCATTTTCGAACCACCTCCCAAAAGCCAAAAGCTCCAGCCTCTACACCCTCTTCCACAAAGAAAGACAATTTCGGCAACCTCATTTGTATCAAAGCTACCTGCCTCTCCTCGATACAATTCAAAAGCCTTTTAAGCACCTTAAAGATAGGAAGGTACAACCTACTAGGTATATATCTGCTGATGCTTTACAATCTCTTGGCTTATTTGACAATGTAGTTGCATTTCTTGATGGTATGGGTTGGATGAATTTGTGCATAAGCAAGAGGTAGTTTATCCAATTCTAGTTTTGGAGTTTATTTCTTCATTCTCTGCTACCTCAATTTGCATGATGTAGACCATAAACCAATTATGACATTTAGATGCTTGGGGCAAAATAGAGAACTCATTAGACCAATTTCATGGCATTTTTGGTTTTGCAATTGATGGGTTATTTAGAGTACCACATACCGGAGTAGAGGTAGCCAACAAGGGCATTTGGAATCTGCCCAATTTTGGAGAATCATAACAAACCAACCTCAAACTTTCTCTCGGTAGATCCAAAACATCCCAAATCCTTGACCCTGCACTTAGGTTTATTCATAGGTGATGGCTAGCACCATATTGGGCGGAGGGACTAGTTCTCGTGTCGTGGGAAAATCAACTATTTATGTTATGGTGTGCATTTCACAAAGTTAAGGTATCTCCGGTTACTTCTTTTGTGAACATGTGTTACATTGCCACCAAATCCATAGGTGATATTGTTTTGGGTGGGCTTATCACACATAGCCAAGCATTTTGGTTTTAATCTGCAGAGCACTCAATACCAAAGACTTGAGGACACTTCCTATTTTGATATCGCACACTTAACCAAAACAGGTTCCATTTATTATATTTTGATACTGCCCACCCCGCAGCAGAACCGAGCCTATTGCACAAACTGAAACCCAACCTTTCACACGGTTCCACAAAGACCCTACTACACCTACCCCACCCTCACCCTACTCAGACATTCCAGCTACCTCTGCCACCATTCCACTACAGCTGAACCTACCTCATCCACAGCACCTCCTGCATTCAACACTAAAGCCTTATTCACCTACCTTGAAAGGCTTAGTGATGATATCTACTGTGTGGATAGGAAGCTTGAAATTGTTCTTGATACACTCAAGGATCGTCATGATCACTATTTGACCTTGTCATGGAAACCAGGACAAACAGAAGAATCAAGGAGATGGTGAAGCAACTCATGATATTTTGGGCATGCCACCCCACCTCCATCACCTCCTCCAAAGACCATCATTTCGACAAAATGCGACCTACCACTTATAGCAACATCCTTGGACAAAGGAAAAACAATAGACATAGATTAGTGTTTATTTTACTTTTGTTCAATCTTATAGGACCTTTTTGTAAATATGTTCAAACATTTATAGTTTGTTTTGGATTATGTTTGTTTGTTACAATTAGTTTCTTTTAAATTCTGCTTTCTTTTGAAGTTTTATTGGATAGCTATTACATTAGTCTTCTTTGATTTTTTTATTGCACTTATTGCCTTTTTGTACACATTTGCCCATACTGCCTATATTTCAATACTTTTACTGCTGGTTGTACATTTCCCCTTGCCAATTCCCATGCAGCAGCTTTTGTATACACTGCACAGCTATGAATTTCCTCATGCACAACTTTTGCATAGCCTGTGCAACTCTTTCTGCTACTTCTACAGAATCGCATGTGTTGTATTTCCTTATGCAAGCTGTCTGCATAGCCTATGCAACATATATTGCATCTTATGCAAGATCGCATGGCTTATGCATCTTACCTATGCACATGCTCGATAAGACTTAACTCGCATAACCTGTGGCCTTCATATGCATCCCTTTATCTTGAATTCTCATACCAGGTAACTCTTTCTTTTTGCTCTTACTTTTTACAATTCCTGGTCAATATTATTTGCTTTGAGTTTTGGTTATCTACTGTTTGAGACATTGAGGACAATGTCTAATTTTGAATTTGGGGGTGCATATTTTGATTTTTAGCTTTATTTTTCACATTTTGAGTATAAGAGCATCTCATCCCATTTCATTTACATATATTGTAAATATTTTACGTATACATCCATACATACATATTCATTACACATTTACACACATTATACATCACTTAGAAATTGTACAAATTGCATACAAATAGACTCCCTCCATTTAGTTCATGCATTATTCATTTTAGGAATCATGCACCATGCATTAAAATCTTTTGCCAAATCCCTTGAGTATTGAAAATGTGCCTATGAGAGTGATTTGACTCACCTTTAGTTGGGTTTATGGATTGAAAGTTTCCTAAAAGTGCAAAGTTTTGAAGTGTCTATCCCTTGCCTATATCTTCTTAGCCAAAAGCCACCCAACTAGTCATTTAGAGATTGGAGTGTTTAGAAGGAATTATTGGATATAAGGTAGTCAAATGATGTCTCACCAATCCTAGAACAAATTTTCTAAACCTTTCAAGGAAATACCACTTGTACTTGAAAAGAGAGATGATTAGGCATTCTTTGATTTAAACCTCCTCATTTTAAACCTTTGGCCCTTTTCCTAATTAAAATTGACCCTTGCAAACCCCTTTTGAGCCTTTTTATCCCTAATTTTTCTTGAATCCCTTATTGCTACCTAGCCAATGAACCAAACACTCCAACCCTTTTCATGAGATTAATTATTCATAATATTAGGTACAAAAAAAAAACATAAAAAAAAAGAGAAAAGAAAAAATACAATAAAAGGGAGAAGAAATGCTTGTCACCTTGTAAAAGTGCTAGTATATGTGCTTTTCACCATTGTCATTCAAAATGAAAGAAATCCACCCATAGTATTAAAAGAAATGAGTTTGGGGGTGGCAATTTTAGGGACAAGCATCAAAAGAAAATGCAAAATACAAGTTAAAGTATAAAAATGTCAATAAAATTTTATGTGTTTTGTAAACTATGCTAGCACTTGACAATACTCATTGTTTTTTTCTCTCTCACATATATATATAAAAAAATATATATATATATATATATATATATATATATATATATATATATATATATATATATATATATACATTATAACGTGTACCTTATGTTTCAAAATTGCAAAATTTTCTCATGCTTTGAATCATTTTTACCCATCTTTCTTCTTAGCCTCATTTTGAACCCCATAGCCCCATTACATCCATAAAAAAAGACTTTTGATCTCTTGATAGTACTTGCTACATTAGTGGAGATAGAAGTAGGGAATTTGCCTATGGGATTGGAAAACTATTCATTCATTCATTCAATTCCATCATTCCATAGAGACGCTTTGACTATTGATTGTTCTAGAATTTCTTTTGAGCATGACTCTCTCTTTTGATTGGTTGGTTTGGGGATTTTTGAATGATAATTGACTTAATGGCTAAGCAGTGAAAGCTTGGATAAGCATTAAATTCTTTGTATTTTGAAGGATGGGTATATGGATTGCTGGTATGGCTGAAGGTGTGTTAAGTTACTTCAATTGGTAATTTTCATAACTCTTTGGATAAGGCACCCCTAAAAATTTTGCATTACATTTTTAAGTTTGCTTGAGGACAAGCAAAAGCTTGAGTTTGGGGGTATTTGATGCATACATTTTGCATAGTCATTTAGGTCTAATTTTATAACCCTTTTTATTTGATTATTAGTCATTTTTAGCTAATTTCATTAGTTAATTAGTTAGTTTTTCATAGTTGTCAATTTTGCATTAATTTGTAACTTTTACTTTGTTTTGTAGGAAAAATGGTGTTTTTAAAGGACTAAAGAGAATTTTGCCATTGAGGAGTGTCTTCTACAGCAAAAAGATGTCAAAAACAATTTTTCAAGATGAAATATGCATTGACCAAATTGCATAACTTGCGCATAAGCTATGCAGATCTGCATAAGGAGGAAGATCATTGTTCCGTAACCAACTAAATGTGCATAAGGAGACTGCATAGCTTATGCACATTCTCAGCTCCCTTATGCACATTCACGAAATTGTGCATAACCTATGCACCAAGTCATGCAGCTTCGCATAAGTGACCCAGAACCCTGAATCGCATAAGGGATCTGCATAACTTATGCACCCACTTATGCAGTCCCATAAAGAGTTCATTAATGAGCTGGCAGAAGATTCCCTTAATGTATTCCTCCTAGAACATACTATTTTAGGGCTCCATGTCAGAAAAATGCTATATATAGTCTCATTTTCCCATTTTAGAGAAGAGGAAAAGGAGCAAAGAAGAAAAGGAGAGGAGAGGCAGAATTTGAAGAGCCATCTTCACCTTCCACACCATTTTCAACTAAGATTTGCAGATTTCTTTCTTTCTTTACACTTTCCTACATTTCTAGTGTTTAATTCCTTACTTCTTGGCTTAGATTAAAGCTTTATTTCCATTTAAACTCATCATATCTTGTAAGCATTATGGATAGTGAGTAGTTTACTTTTGATTCTGGAGTAAGGGTTGTAATATTTGAGATATTTTGTGGATTTTGATTGGGTAATCCATATTTTGTGGTCTTAATGAGTTTTATTCATTTCTTGTATGCTTAATGACATGCTTAGTATAGGATCCCATTAAGTGATGTTCATAATCTATGGTTGAAGCACCGAAAGGAGAAGGCCTTGTGATAGATAATCAAGAAATTGGACTTAATTAATTTAGACCTAGAAATAGGCTAAGGATTAAGAGGATTCACAGATAAATTAAAGAACTTAATGGGTCTTAATTAATTCTAACTCCACGAAAGTAGGATTAGTTTGATTAAGGCACTCTTTGTCTCACTCGAAAGGGAATTCAAAGGATTTAAGAATTAATCTCCTTAAAACCCATAAGTTTCATAAGATTGGATAACCAATTTAAAATCCCAAAATAGCTCGAATATGAAATCCCGAACTCCGGAATCGCCTTTTTACCATTGTTAATTTCTAATCGAATTTAATCATTTGCCATTTTAAATATTGCCATATTTGAACTTGCTTATTTCAATTTGATGCAATTTTAGTTTAATTAATACATTGTTGAATAGAATATTAAATTTGCACATTTAGATTTCGTACTCCATTACCCATTAATTCATTATTTTAAATACTTCAATTTAGTCAACTTTTATATCGAAAATTCAATCATTAACACAACTCCTCGTGGGATCGATATTTTTCTATACTACTTGTACGACCCGTGCACTTGCGGTTGGGACGCATCAGTTATGCAGGATTGCATAAGCTATGCAGTTGCTTATGCACAATTCAACAAGATTGAGATTGCAATGGAAAATGATTTGCAAGTGTGAAAAATACCCTAGAATGAAGAAATATAATTCTATTAAGCATAAATCATGAGAAATTATCACCAAAAACACATCAATATATACAAAATCCATCAAAATTACATCACACATGCTTGTAAAAGTGAATCATGCATAAAAGGCATTTGTGACCCATGCCATTTTGACTCAAATTTTGGAAATCAACATTTAGCACATTAAAACTCAATAAAATCTGCATAAAGTTGCATTTATCCATAAATGAGAATGGACTTCCCAAGTCATGCCAAGAAAATAAAGCATATCCACCTTGAATCCCACAACCCAAATAAGTTCAAAACTGTAAAAATGACTCACTTACCACCATATTAACATTATAAGCACAAATACTTAAAAGTTACACACCCAACCTCACCAAGAACATAAATAATCTGCTGCAGACCCTTCCTTGCTGCAAAATGTCATTTTTTTGCTCTGCATAAACCAGATAGCAACCCAAGAGCATAATTCATTTGCTGTAGACCTTTCCTCGCTGCAAATTTCATTTTTCCTCTCTGTATAAACCAGGTAGCAGACCTGCACAGGTTATGCAGCAAAAATCAATCAATTTGTAGGAGATTTAAAGAACATAATTTCAGGTTAAGGGTCACTCCCCAGCAGTTCACCAACCTTCCTCCATTGAAATACATCTACAAGGGACAAGATTCAACAATGTCAAAAATTGAATTTGGGGAGATTTAAGATAAAAACAAAAGCAATGAAAATAAAAGTAAATCAACAAAAAGGAAAATAAAAGAAACTTGGGATGCCTCCTAAGAGGGCTAATTTATAGTCCTTAGCTGGACTTTTCATGTATTTTACTGAAAAGAGGTGAGAGATTGGAGAGCTTGTAACAGCTTGCTCCTTTTATTGGGTCTCCAGTTATGTAATGTTTCAATCTATGCCCATTGACCTTAAAATTCCCAGATTTTTCACTCCAAATTTCAATTGCTCCATAAGGGAAAACCTTAGAAACTCTATATGGACCAGTCCACCTTGATTTAAGTTTTCCAGGGAACAATTTCAATCTTGAGTTGAACAACAAAACTGAATCACCCTCTTTGAATTCCTTCTTCCTAAGATGCTTATCATGCCAAACCTTAGTTCTTTCATTGTAAATACGGGCACTTTCATAAGCATCCATCCTCAATTCTTCAAGCTCATTAAGTTGCAATAACATTTTCTCACCAGCTTGCTTAAGATCAAAATTTAAGGTCTGAATGGCCCAATATGCTCTATGTTCTAGTTCCACAGGTAAATGACAAGACTTACCATACACCAACCTAAAGGGAGTTGTTCCTATAGGGGTTTTGTAAGCAGTCCTATATGCCCATAGAGCATCATCTAGTTTGACAGACCAATCTTTCCGAGAATTGCTCATTGTTTTCTCCAAGATATGTTTGAGCTCTCTGTTAGAAATTTCAACTTGTCCTGAAGTTTGAGGATGGTATGGGGTAGCTATCTTGTGCACTACACCATACTTCCTCATTAAGCTCTCAAATTGCTTATTACAAAAATGGGAACCCCCATCACTAATTACAGCCCTAGGAGCTCCAAATCTATTCAAGACAAATTTCTTCAAGAATTTCACTACCACCCTAGCATCATTAGTTGGAGTTGCAATAGCTTCCACCCACTTTGACACATAGTCAACTCCAACTAGAATGTATTTATTACCAAATGAAGGAGGAAATGGCCCCATAAAATTTATTCCCCAGACATCAAATAATTCTACTTCAAGAATATCATTCAAGGGCATTTGATCTCTTTTTGACAAATTTTCACTCCTTTGACATTTATCACATTCTAACACAAATTTCCTCACATCCTTAAAATGATTTGGCCAAAAGAAACCAGCTTGCAAAATTTTACTAGCTGTTTTAGAGATTCCAAAATGTTCTCCATAATCAGAAGCATGGCAATGATGCATAATACTCTGTGTCTCATCATCAGGAATACATCTCCTTATTAAACCATCACAGCATCTCCTAAAGAGTAAAGGATCATCCCATCTATAAAACTTCACCTCATGCAAAAACTTTTTCTTTTGTTGCCATGTCATACCTAGAGGTAAAACTCCACAAGATAGATAATTCACAAAGTCTGCATACCAATGTAGTTTAGCAACAAGAGAGAAAAGTTGTTCATCCAAGAAAAACTCATCAATAGGGATTTCATCCAATTCTTCATCATCCAATTTCAACCTACTAAGATTATCAGCAACTACATTTTTAGCTCCCTTCTTATCTCTAATCTCCAAATCAAACTCTTATAGCATCAGAATCCACCTAATGAGCCTAAGTTTAGCCTCTTTTTTACGGAGCAAATACCTGATGGCTGCATGATCTGAAAATATAACCACTTTTGAGTCAATAATGTAAGGTCTGAACTTTTCCAATGCAAAGACAATTGCTAAGAATTCCTTTTCAGTTGTTGCATAATTTGTTTGAGCCTCATCCAGTGTTCTACTAGCATAATAAATAGCATAAGCCTTTTTGTCCTTTCTTTGACCAAGAACAGCTCCAATTGCATAGTTGCTAGCATCACACATAATTTCAAAAGGTAGGCTCCAATCAGGTGGTTGCATGATTGGTGCAGTGATAAGAGCTTGCTTCAACCTGCAAAAGGCATCCAAACACTCTTGGTCAAATACAAATGGTATGTCATGACTTAACAAATTAGACAAAGGTTTAGCTATTTTAGAAAAATCCTTGATAAAGCGTCTGTAGAACCCAGCATGTCCTAGAAAACTTCGAATTCCTTTGACATTGGTAGGAGGAGCCATCTTCTCTATCACTTCAACTTTGGCTTTATCAACCTCTATTCCTCTATTAGATACCAAATGTCCAAGCACTATCCCTTCCTGAACCATGAAATGACACTTTTCCCGATTTAACACAAGTCGATTCGCACATCGCAAAACTTTAGAAAGGTTAGCCAAGCATATGTCAAATGAAGATCCATAAACAGAAAAATCGTCCATAAAAACCTCCATTATGTCTTCAATGAAATCTGAGAAGATTGCCATCATGCACCTTTGAAAAGTGGCTGGTGCATTACACAACCCAAATGGCATCCTCCTATAAGCAAAGGTTCCATATGGACAAGTAAAAGTGGTTTTCTCTTGATCATTTGGATGGATAGGGATTTGAAAAAAACCTGAATATCCATCTAAATAGCAAAAATAAGAATGCCTAGCCAGTCTTTCTAACATCTGATCAATGAAGGGAAGTGGAAAATGATCTTTTCTAGTGGCAACATTTAATTTTCTATAATCTATGCACATTCGCCAACTATTCACTGCATTGCGTGGGTATTAATTCATTATTTTCATTTTTTACCATTGTCATTCCACCCTTTTTTGGGACAACATGTACTGGGCTCACCCAGGTACTGTCTGAGATAGGATATATGATCCCTGCATCAAGCAACTTCAAAATTTCCTTTTTAACAACTTCTTTCATATTTGGGTTCAACCTCTTCTGATGTTCAATAGATGGTTTACAATTTTCTTCCAAACTGATTCTATGCATGCAAAAGTGTGGGCTTATTCCCTTAATTTCATCTATGGTATATCCTAAGACTTTCCTAAATTGTCTCAACACTCTTAACAACTTATCAGCCTCTAAGGTACTCAAGTTTGCATTTACAATTACTGGATAAGTGTTATTGGTGCCAAGAAATTCATACACAGTGAGAAGGAAGTTGCTTAAGTTCTACCTTAGGTGCATCTTCTTCCTTGAATGATGGTTGCTTAGATTCTGCTTTGTCCTTTTGTGTGAGTTGAAAAACTGGGGCAGAAATGAATGGTGGACTTCCCTCTAAATGTTGAGCATATGCAGCCACATGAGGGTTGTCATAGTCTATGCCTCCTCCATGAACCAAACAATTTTCAAGTGGATCTTTTGGATATTTCTTTCTGAAGTGTTCTTCAACCAACTCATCAATAATATCAACTATCAAGCAAGTATCAGCTTCAGAATGATGCTTCTTCATAGTGTTATTAATATTGAAAACCAATTGCTCCTCACCAACTCTAAGAGTCAATTTTTCTCCCTTAACATCAATCAATGCTCCTGTTGTTGCTAGAAAGGGTCTTCCCAAGATAATTGGAATATTAGAATCCTCTTCCATGTCCAAAATGACAAAGTCAACGTATATAGAACTTCCCAACCTTGAGGCACATTCTCCAAAATCCCTTGAGATACTTAATTGATCTGTCATTCAAGAGAAATGTGGGTTGGCTTAAGATCTCCCATATTGAGTTTCTCATAAATTGAGAGGGGCATAAGGCTAACACTAGCCCCTAAATCACATAGAGCTTTTGTAGAACATGATTCCCCAATGTGGCATGGAATTGAAAAACTCCCTGGGTCCTTGAGCTTTGGAGGAAGTTTCCTTTGGAGGATAGCACTGCATTCCTCAGTCAAAGCTACAGTTTCATGATCTTCAAGTTTCCTCTTGTTTGAGAGAATTTCTTTCAAGAATTTTGCATAAGAGGGCATTTGTGAAAGAGCATCAACAAACGGCACATTTATGTATAGCTTCTTCAAGACCTCTAAAAACTTTCCAAATTGCTTGTCAAGCTTGGCTTTGTGAAATCTTTGTGGAAAGAGAAGTTGTGGCTTGTAGGGCTCTGGAGGTATATACTTCTCTTCCTTCTCTTCAATTTTCTCTTTACATTTTTCTGCACTTTCTTATTTTTCACTCTCCTCATTTTCTTTCTCATTTTCTCTCTTCTCACTATTTTCACTTTTCTCATTTTTTTCACTATTCTCATTATCTACAACTTTCCCACTTCTTAAAGTAATAGCTTGACACTGCTCTCTTGGGTTTTCTGGTTGACTTGGAAGTTTTCCAAAAGACTTGGTACCTGAGGAAGATGCTTGTTGTACAATCTGATTTTTCAGCATTCTGTTATGTGTTTGCATCTGTTCTAGCCTTGCTTTCATCTCTCTCATCTCCTCATCATGCTTATTTTGGTTAGCAAGAATCTGTTGTAATAAAGCTTCTGTGGTGGAACTTTGTTCTTGCTGTTTTGGTGGAGGATTCATATTTTTCTGCTGAAAATTAGGCAATGGTTGCCTATTTTGGCGATATGGAATTCCTTATTCTTTGTTGTGGTTGAAAATTTTGATTTGGAACTTGACTTTGCTGATTTCCCCATGAAAAGTTGGGATGATTCCTCCAATTTGGATTATAAGTTTGAGAATAAGGATTCCCCATTTGTTTGTTTCCATAATTACCAACATATGCTGCTTGCTCTCCATAATCTACTCCACAGCTGGTAGTTCCCTCTGCGTAAGCCACTTATTGTGAACTTCCAGATGATGATGATGAACTAACCAACATACTTAAGTCTTCCATCTTCTTAGCCAAGACATTTGTAAGTGCATCAAACTTTGCATTAATCATGTTGAATGGATCAAGATCATACATTCCAGCAGCTTGCCTCCTTTGAGTTGGAGTTGGTCCTCTTGGACTACTCCAAAGATGAGTATTCTTTGCAATTTTCTCCAACAGCTCATAAGCTTCATCTTCATGCTTCATAATAAATTCTCCTCCTGTTTGAGCATCAATAATCCCTCTAATTGCAGAAGTGACATTTGTGTAAAAATTCTGGTTTATCATCCATTTCAGAATGGCATGATGTGGGCATTGTCTCTCTAATTCCTTCCATCTCATCCATGACTCATAGAGAGTTTCATCTTCTCTTGGTCTGAAAGCTGTCATTTGATTCCTCAATTCTTGAGTTTTTCCAGGTGGAAAATATTGTGTAAGAAATGCATCAGTGAGTTGCTCCCAATTTGTAATGGAGTTGTAAGGTAAAGAATCAAGCCAATCCAATGCTCTATCTTTCAAAGAGAACGGGAATAGCTTCAATCTTGCTGCATCATCAGACACTCCAGGTTGTTTTTGCATGTCACAGATCATAGCAAACTTCTTCAGATGTGTGTGTGGATTTTCAGAAGGATGTCCCCCAAATTGAGAGTTTTGAATCATTTGAAGAACTCCAAAATCCATCTTGTAACTATTTGCATCAATTCTTGGTCTTGCTATGCTTTCTCTCAAGTCATCAAAACGAGGAAAAGCATGATCCATCATACTCCCTCTAGGCACATTAGCATTTACAACTTCTTCACCTTGGGCTACATTTTCATTGTTTCGACCATTTCCAGCATTACCGCCACCAATTCTAATTCTTTCATCAGCCATGTCTGCTTCTAATTCAGTTTCTCTCAAAGCTTCTTTTCTTTTTCTGGTTTCTTTCTTGTTGGCTTTACAAAATTTCTCTATTTCAGGATTGAATAGTAAGGATGTGTCACTTGTGCTTCTAGCTCTTCTCATAAAAGATTAAAAGTACCTGAAAAAGAACAAACAAATACAAAAATGAAAAGATAACAAAGATAAAACTATAAACAACTAAAATAATCAAGAATTCAATCTAAAACAAACAATTCCCCGGCAACGGCGCCAAAAACTTGATGTGTCCCTTCCGCAAGTGCACGGGTCGTACAAGTAATATAGAAAAGATATCGTTCCCACGAGGAGTTGTGTTAATGATTGAATTTTTGATATAAAAAGTTGACTAAATTGAAATATTCTTGAAATTAAAGTAATAAATTGATGGGTATTTGAGTATGAAATCTATATGTGCAAAATTAATAATCTATTCAACAATGTAATGATTAAACTAAATTTGCATCAAATTAAAATAAGCAAATTCAAATATGGCAAGATTTTAAAATGGCAAGCAATTAAATTCAATTAAAAATTGACAATGATAAAAAGGCGATTCCGGAGTTCGGGATTTCATATTCGAGCTATTTTGGGATTTTAAATTGGTTATCCAATCTTATGAAACTTATGGGTTTTAAGGAGATTAATTCTTAAATCCTTTGAATACCCTTTCGAGTTAGACAAAGAGTTCCTTAATCAATCTAATCCTACTTTCGTGGAGTTAGAGTTAATTAAGACCCATTAAGTTCTTTAATTAATCTGTGAATCCTCTTAATCCTTAGTCTATTTCTAGATCTAAGTTAATTAAGTCCAATTCCTTGATTATCTATCACAAGGCCTTCTCCTTTCGGTGCCTCAACCATGGATTAAGAACATCACTTAATGGGATCCTACACTAAGCATGTCATTAAGCACACAAGAAATGAATAAAACTCATTAAGATCACAAAATATGAATTACCCAATCAAAATCCACAAAATATCTCAAATATTATAACCCTTACTCCAGAATCTATGGTAAACTACTCACTATCCATAATGTTTACAAGATATTCTGAATTTATAAGGAAATAAAGCTTTAATCTAAGCTAAGAAACAAGAAACTAAACACTAGAAATGTAGGAAAAATGTAAGAAAAGAAAGAAATCTCCAAATCTGATTGGAAATGGTGTGGAAGGTGAATGTGACCCTTCAGCTGCTGCCTCTCCTCTTCCTTTCCTTTTCTGCTCCTTGTCTCCAATTTCTAAAATGGGACATGGGACTATTTATAGCATTTTCTGACATGGAGCCCTAAAATGGTATGTTCTAGGATGAATTTTATGTGGGAATCTTCTGCCAGCTCATTAATGAAACCTTTGTGGGATTATTTAATCTATTTTATTTTTAAAAATTTTTTAATATGCGCTAGCGTTGCTCATGGACTTCCACTAGTGGGTACAAATCTGCGAGATAATAACAAGAACATAAATGGATTTATTTGGCAACTTCTTCCAAATTTAAGTCAATGAGAGGCACCGGAAAATATGGTATAGAATTATCTAAAAGAAGTGGCATACCTACCTTACAATGGAGGCTATGAGCAACTTACATAAGGCTTAGATGGGCCTTTTTGGTACAAAGAATGTAAAAAACGATAGATTTTTGTTTAGGACGAATCCTAATAGCTAGGAGTGGTATTTGACATTCCAAACAAAAGAGATTGTTATCTCCTGTAGATAGAGTTGCACTTTAACTAGAATTCTTCCGTTCAGCTAGGCGAGTATCGCGTGTGAACCATAAAATAGGGAGTTCAAATCATGAACTTAGGAGAAACATGTTGCAAATCCGAACCATGATATGGTTCAAGTCATGTTTCTTTAAGTATTTATTAATGAACTATGTTCTTGGGGCATTTTAGGGTGTATAATATCGATAACAATATGATTATTTTCTAGAATTAATTGTCAAAAAAAGTTTGTCAAATTTTTGAGAATAAACTCTGAAATTTATATAATTACCAATTAAATTTTGAAATTTACATAATTGCTAATTAAGACCTCACGTTTGATTGATATCTCAAATTGACTTGATTGTCAATAAACCTTAAGGAGAATCACAAGTTCCATTAACACACAACGAGGAAAGCCAGATGGATTCCTGAAGATTGGCGGGTTAAAACTTCCAGATTTGTCCGACTTCTTGAAGGTTGATGATGAAAACAAGTGCCACCAGCGTTGCTTGAATAACTGTTCCTGCTTAGGTTATGCATATGTAAATGGGATAGGGTGTTTGGTTTGGACAGGAAACCTTCTGGATTGAAGATAACCATATATCTTTTAACTTTTGATGACAGGGAAAGCTTCCTGGAGGAGAAGAAATAGCTGTTAAGAGGCTGTCAAGAATCTCTGGCCAAGGCTTAGAGGAGTTCAAGAATGAAATCATACTGATTGCAAAATTACAACACAGAAATCTTGTTAGATTACTAGGCTGCTGTATTCAGGGAGAAGAGAAGATGCTGCTTTATGAATATATGCCCAACAAAAGCTTGGACTTCTTTCTTTTTGGTAGATTCTTGTACTTTGATGTTTGCTTAAAATCCATGTGAAGACACAAAAGTAAGTTTTCTTATAGATTGCTAATCATTTTCATTTTATTGTGAACACAATAGCAGACCCTGCAAAGCAGGCATTATTAGACTGGAGGAAGAGGTTCAATATTATTGAGGGGATTGCTAGAGGTCTTCTTTATCTCCATCGAGATTCAAGACTCAGAATCATTCATAGGGACCTAAAGGCGAGCAACATTTTGTTGGATGAGGAAATGAATCCAAAGATTTCAGACTTTGGTATGGCCAGAATATTTGGGGGAAACCAAAATGAATTGAACACAAACCGAGTTGTTGGCACATAGTAAGTATGAATTGTCTATCGGATGATTCATAATTCAGCTCTGTCAAACAATTAAATTAAGCTTAATGTAACTTGTCGCTTCCGAAATTGCAGTGGTTATATGTCACCTGAATATGCAATGGAAGGCCTATTTTCTGTCAAGTCAGATGTCTATAGCTTTGGAGTGTTACTATTAGAGATTGTGAGTGGCCGGAGGAACACCAGCTTTCGTTTAACTGATCATGTCAGCCTCGTTGCCTATGTAAGTACATCTGCAATGTTTTCTAGTTAAGCTTACTTTAATGATATAATCCAAATTTTCATGTCATTTGTTCTCCATTTATCAATGTTCATCCATAAAAGGTTATTGTTGGTTCATCTCAGGCATGGGAAGTTTGGCACGGAGATAAAGCAATGGAGGCAGTTGATCCATCAATTCGAGATTCGTGTTGCGAGAATGAAGTATTAAAATGCATACAAGTAGGGATGTTGTGTGTGCAAGATTCTGCAGTTCAAAGACCAACCATGTCATCTGTGGTGTTAATGCTTGAAAGCAATAATCCAACTCTGCCATTGCCTAGGCAACCTACTTATGCTTCAATGAGAACCTCCATGGACACACTTGAAATCGATCTTGAAGGCCAGGAAATTGTATCCTCAAATGATGTGACTGTTACAATGATTGATGGAAGATGATTAACATTTTTTTTTCCTTTCCCTTTGCGCTATTTTTATATGTACTTCAATTCAATATACTTATCAACATCTGTGTAGCGTTTTTGTCAGTCAATTTTGGACCTGCATCTTGCTTATTACTGTTTTCATACTGGAATTTGTTTCCATTAACTTTTCTACGTGGGTTAGCAAGAAATTCCAGAACTAGAGTGACATGGGGTTGAGTTGAAGCATTGTCATTACAGGCCTAGAGAATGAGAATTGCAATTTCTGGAAGCAGAATCTGTGAAACAAAGAAAAGAATTTAATATAAGAAGTCAATTTTTGTTGATCAGCTCAGGACAAAATGTACCCATCTCCATCTGTAACATAAATTGCATATGTCTTTGTCTTTGTCCGCCTGATGAATATCAATGGTGTGTTTTGGCCTCTTGTGCAATTAAAAATGATCATATGCAGTTATGGCTGGATCAGAGGAAATGTGGTCAACCACTGGTCATTCTAAATTCTAAATTCTGATCCAAATGAACTTCATTTATTGATATTCGAACTCGAGACCTCGTAATCCTGGATATGACTTCCATCATTGGTAGTTTATGTTTAAATGTTTGTTGTAACAAACAAACTTTTAAGAGTTGGGTCTGAGCTGTCCTGAGCTCAACTACTCCAAATAAATGAAGTTTTTATTAGAAATGCCATTATTAACAAGAGCTTAAAAGCAGGACTTAAAAATTGCTTTAGGGACTCCCCTGTTTGTAATTAAGGTTGTGCACAATATATTTTAAACCTTCAATTCTAGCTAAACTAAACCCATTTTAATAATTTGACTTGAGTTGACTCTTGATCCAATTTGATTTGACAAAATCAAAAAAAAAATCTGATTTATTTTATTTTTAAGGAATCAAATCAAATTATAAACATACATTTCATATATTAATGGTTAATTAATTTTTATAATATTTTCTAATATTATTAAAATCTTATATTGTAAATAATGTTATTAAATTTTTATTTTTTAAATAAAAATTAAATTCAAACCATTTTAAAAATAAATGAAATTGTAATATTTGATTTAATTTAATTTTTATAAATAAATGATTTGATTTAATTAAAAATTATCAAATCATATTTTTTTAGTTTAATTTAAAAATTACTATATCAAATCGGCACATGTACCCCTATTTTTAGGTTTAGTAGTATAATTGAAAAATCAAATTGATCAATTGAATTTTTTTTTTTAATTCAGTTCGATTTTAATTATTATTTCTAAAAATTTTAATTTGATTAATTCAATAAAAAAAATCAAATTAACCGATTCGAACCAAAGTTTTATCTCATATACATGTGCATGCAGTCAAATCCTTTATTTGACACTGCCAACCAAATTCTCAGTTTGTCACCTCTTGAATCATTCTCTCCCTCTGGCCTGAATCTTGATTCTCAGGCAGACAATCTCAGCCCCAGTCTATGTGGGCTAGCAAGAAATTCCAGCACTAGCAATAACATGGGGTTGAGTAGAAGCATTCTCATTACAGAACTATCAGTGACATGGGGTTAGCAAGAGAATTGCATTTCTGGAAGCAGAATCTATGAAAAAAAAAAAAGTCAATGTTTGTTGAGGACAAAATGTACCCATCTCGATCAGTAACATATATCACTAAATTGCACATATCATTGTCTATGTCCACCTAATGAATATCAATATGTGTGTTTTGGCCCCTTGGGCAAATAAATATGATCATAGGATAAGGCTGGGTCAGAGTCAAGCACAGGTCATTATAAATTCTGACCCAGAAGACACATATAAGTAAAATGAACTTGTGCTGTGATAGTTTATGTTTAAATGTTAGTTGTAACCAAAAAACAATTAAGAGTTGGGTTTGAGCTGTGCTGTGTTCAACTACTCTAAATAAAAGAAATTTAAATTCTACCAATGAATTTTAGTTTAGTTTTAATTTCATAATGTCAGTAATATTTCAATTTCAAGTTACTAATCTATTATACTAAAAAAAAATAGAAAAATAAAGTGCAAGACAATTTTCTTTAAGGAACTCGGCATAACAGTCCTATAACTTCGGGAGAAGAGATGCCTCCTCATAAAGGGGGTTGTAGTGATTAGGTTTAGGCGACTGTTTATCAAAAACACAGGTCTCCGCAAAGTTGTATGACTATATTTTCAGTTGAGAGTTAAATTATTTTATCATTAGAAAAATTATATTTTATTAGGCGATGACTTATTTGAGTTTAATTAAAAAGAACATAGATTTATTTAGTTCAAAATTGTAACAACCAAAAAAAAAAAAAGATAGGACTTTGGCGTGTGACAGTGGATTTCCACTGTCACTGCCAACTTAAAAAAAAAAAAAAAAAAGGTCAAAAAAAAATCGGGAGGAGGACCCCCCCCCCCCCAATTTTCTCTTCTCTACTCTCCTTCCCTCTCTTCTTCTTCTTCCTTTCTTCGGTGACTGGCCGGCAACCCTCCAGCGATGTCAAGAACCACCAGAAACGGCGGCAAGAGAGGGAAAAGAGAGAAAAGAAAGCAGCGCCTGATGGCAGCGGCTTTCCGGCGCGATTCCGGCTTCATCCGACGTTTGATCGAGGCGATTCAGGTGACGTTGGAAAGCTTGTTCCGATAGCTTTCTTTTGATACCAATTTTGCAGCAAATGGAGGTCGAATGAGTGAGATATGGAGGAGAGAAGTTTCGGGTTTTTCAAGCTTTTTCGTCAGATCTAGGACGATCCGACCGTTGGATCGACGATCCGAGACCACCTATGGACTGAGGAAGAGGAGAGGAACATGATGGTATGATCAGATCCGGCAAATGTCGCCGGCGACCGGCGGCCGGCCACCGTGCGCGGTGGCTCCGGTGGGCTATGGAGATGATTCAACTTCCAGAGGCTTCCTCATAAATTTTTGGAATTTTTGAGACACAGATAAACTTCGGGTAAGACTATTTTTATTATTTCTCTGTCTGTGGGGCATAAATACAGTGTTTCTTAAACAGGAAAAATTAGAAAAAAATTCTAAGAAAAATATATGATGAAAGTAAAATTATTTGGAGATATTCTATGGTGTTTGTTGAATTTTTGAGTGATTGTAGAATATTTTTGAAAAATATAGATGGATTTTAGTTAGATTTTTAGCATATGGGCATATAAGATTATTTGAAATTAAGATATTTAAATTTTATATAATTGGTTGAAGCTTGAGGATGGAGGTTTAAATATGTGAATATTGAATTGGGTTGAATTAAGAATATGTTAGCTATTGGAAACTTATGGAATTGAGTAAAATTCTTGAATAAAATATTCATGGGTGATTAAAAAATTACAATTCATTTTGCAATAGCCTTATAATATTATTAAGGACCACGAGACAAAATTTTAGAATTTTTGGAGCATATTTGAGTGGATTTTTACAAAATGTTAATTATAGGGACTAAAACGTAATTTTTAAGGTTTTGAGTATTGCTTGGTTTGAAGGGCCTAGGAGGGGCCATATAATGATGATGAGATATGAGTTGAATTTAGAAGTGTTATTTGAGCCTTTTTGCAGGTTGGGTAGGTCCCAGGTATAGGGAAAACTATCTTGGATTTAGGCATAAATTAAATTTGTCTGTTGCCTCCTTAGAGTTTTATTTTGACTTAGTACTAATAAATTTATAATTTAATTATTAGGTGATCGAGATCAGTTATTTTTCTGCATCCAGCAGCCACAATAGTCATCGATGTACTGTGAGTAAAATATTAATTTTAATTGTAATTTCGATATTATTATATGTTCAAGCATGCCCATGCATCACTTATATGTATATATCTATGTAATTAAACTCTAGGCACGTTTTATGTTGCATTCACAACTGTTAAAGTGCCATGGATGTTGTTGTGGTAATTTGGAGCAGTGTGCGTGCGTTGGCGTGCGTGTGATGTTGTGTGGACTATGATAGGACGGGTAAACACGGCTTGAGATCTTCTCTGGGACCGGTCCTTGGGGTAGACACGGCAGGTTTTTCTTTGGGACCCGATTTGGTTATTAAGTGGAAGTCCGAGCTGAGTTCTTCGCTGGTACAGGTTGGATTTAAGAGAGCTGTATAAGGGATCAGCTCACATATATTATGATTGCTATTACTGGGTGTGTAAGTGCTCCAAATTACTTTTTTGTTGTTATGAAGTGAAAATTATTGCTGATGTTGCATTTCACTCTACAGGGTGCATTAGCTTTAGATAGTTATAGAGATTATGGTTAAAATTGATATTTTACTCTCTGAGTCGAACGCTCACTCCTGTTCACCATATTTTTCCAGGCTACAGGAGGAGACATTTTTCAGAATAACCTGTCCCTTTCCTCTCAGGTTATGAAAAGATTACTTAATTGTATTATTATTCTCTAAATTTGTAATTTAGGACTCCGCATGTGCTAGTAGTAGTATTAAACCTGTCAAGGACTGTATGAATTCAAGTTTTCGTATTAATAAATGAAAAGAAAAAATTTAATAAGTTTTAAATGGTTATAAATGAGATAACAGGGTTGAGCTGGACTCTCCTAATTTTTGTTTCTGATAATTTCTGGGCTAAGTTGACCCGAAATAAAATTTTAACAGTTTAATTTAAATTATTTTTATATGCATATTGGGCCTAAATTGTGGGCTTGGTTATGGGTTGAGGAATAGTTAGGCTTACTACGAGCCTCGGGGGCTCTAGGCTGGCCCAGGTCCTAGTGCCGGTCCGGCCCATAGGTTGGGTCATGACAAAAATTTAATTTTAAATTTATTTGATAAGCTTATTGATTTTTTTTTTAATAAAAAAGACCCCACTATTAGCAAAAACAGGACTAAAAATTGCTTTAGAGACTCTCTTGTTTGTACTCAAGGTTATGCACTATTTTTTTTTAACCGCTAATTTTAACTAAATTAATTCCATTTGATAAAATAAAAAAATAATTTATGATTTATTTTTTTTATTTTTAGGAAATCAAATATATATATATAACAAATTTAAAAATATATTTCTCATATGTTATTATTTTAATGTATATTTAAAGAATTTTTATAACATTATTATATTGTAAATAATGTTGTTGACTCTTTAATTTATAAATAAAAATTATATTTAAATGTATGAATTTAAACCAGACCGTAATATTTGATTTGATTTTATAATTAATAGTTTCAGTTAATTTAAAATAGGAAACCCATATATATATATATATATATATATATATAAACTTGATCTGAAAATTACTCTAAATCCATTCAGAGAGTGCACCTAAATTCGGCTAAGATTCTATTCGTAATTGGAATTGCTTGGTTCAATTTCAAGTTAAAATCAAATTTTTAAAAATTAATAAAAATTTTAGTTGTTAAATTTCATTTGAAATCGAAGTAAGAGAAACGTATCATCTGATTCCAATTACCCTAAATTTTGAACCTGAATCGCAGATTCCAGCCGGACCCTCATGTTGGATTGTTGGAATCGCAAATCCCACTCGAATCCTTCCCTAGCTTCTTCGGCCCATTGTTCACAAGCCCAGTCTACGTCCACAGTTAACATATCACAGGCCTAGCTCATCAGAAAATTCAATATGCTGAGTTCACGTCTCATTTAACAGATAATAATAATAATAATGCTTTTTGTACTAAAAAAAAAAATACATTAGAGAGAGAGAAAACAAAAATTAAAAGAATGCTTTGATTTTGTCCTTCTGTACTCATGGGCATTGAACAACAAAAGCAGCTCTTCGTTGGTCGCGTCCGATCTTCCAAGCCTCCACCACCAGGTCCTCCATGCTCGCCAAGGAGACGAGGAGGACCAATTCAAGCCCACATGCTTCATCACCGCAATCTTTAATTGGTCTTTGGAGCCGAGCCCACTCTCTCTCCGTTCCTTCCTCTCCCTTCTCCGTCACCTTGCTGAGCTGGAGCCCACTCTTAATATATGGATGCTGCTGCTGAGATGTCTGATGCCATGGGGGAATGCAGAGCATATGATTGCCGAATCTATTTCGTGTGTACACGGTGGCAATCATATGCTATGCTGGTAGATACAAAGTTAAGAAGAAGATTAATTTCCAACTTTTTTGTAGGAACGAGGAAGTCATGCATCAATTGCAACACTAGCTGCCATTTATATTTTCTGCAGTACTGTAAGGCCCTGATAGCTTCATGAAAAAGGTTCAAGCTCAAAAGCAGTTTGTTGAAACAATATCTCATAGGACGCATATAGACCATAGCATTAAACTTGTTGGGAAGCTCTATTTGGAATTGAAAAAGCCTCAGACGTGCTGAACACATTCATCCTGTTGGCAACCTCTTTTAATGACTAGGCTTGCCTCAAAACACTGGTGAGGACCTATGTATACGGAAACACAGAAATGCTGATGTGGAAAAATGTAGAAATGAACACGAATAAGTGACATTTTAAAAAATATAGGAATGCATGTCAAAATTAATTAACACAAAATAATTAATATATGTCTAAATTAATTAATACAAAATAATAAATTACTTTGGAATCTATTTCCATATAAAATAACTAATATATGCCTAAATTAATTAATTAGACTATTTATATATTTATAATTACAAATAATTGGAATAATAAATATATAGAATAATAAATTAATTAAATATATAAGATAAATTAAAATTAATCAAACTGATTTCACCATTATTTTTCTCTTCATTATAGTGTAATATTGAATACCTAAAACTAAGATGCATGGCATGGGAAGCAGTACCGAAGTAAAGCATGGGTTCTAAAAATAGAGTGTAAAATTAAATAAATAATAACTATTTTCCTCTTCAATAGCATAGGTCATCACACATCATGGGTTGGGAAGGCCGAGCATGAGATGGGGGAATGCAGAGCATCGGATGGGGGAAGGCAGAGCATTGGCGAAAATCACTTGAGCCGCGTCGCCATTCGTCGCGACTAGGTAAGTGTTGCTCTTCTTTTTCTTCTTCTTGCAGTGCGATCTATTTTAACTTAGATCTAGCGGGACTGAGAGCGTTTTTAAGTTTTGATTTTAGCATTTTTTTGCTAAAGAAACGTGTGTTTGGCAAAGGAAATGTGTTTTCAATTTCAAAGAACTGCAGAAAACGGCCTGGAGATGTATATTTGTCGTGTCTTCGCGTTTATGACACGGAAACGTTTCCGGAATGGGGAACACTACCCGTCTCGTTTCTGCATCGCAGGTGAAGATATTTGAGATACATTGTGGATCCTTGTCTCTATATGGAATAAGCACATGTGCTCTCTTGCAGACCTCTGCAATGCAAGAATTGGAAAGGAACAGATGGGTAAGGCATCAGCACAAGCTTGTGTCAACTTTCCATCTGGTCCATGGAGCTCTCTTAACAAGAGGTTCAGTACATAGCTAAAGAATAGAAGAAGGCTCCAATTGCCATTAAGGAGACCAGGAAATTTGCTCAGAAGGCTATGGGAACGATGGATGTGAGAATGGATGTTAAACTTTACAAAGTATTAATTTTTTTTATTATTATATTATTAATTTTTATTTTTATTTTTATTCATTTCTTTGCACGCCAGTTACAAACGCCTATTTTTGTCAAAAGCTGGACTTATTTGAGTCGGACTTGTTTGACCTTAAATGGATACTTCAAGACTTTTTTGGCCTGCAAATGATTTCACCCATCTTCCTTCATTGGCCACCACCAAATGCCAAAGACCCACGGAATCAGATGTGAAAGGTTGACCGCTTGAACGTCTTATGCACACGCTTGCGCCTAATAGTTTCCTGTCTGAACGCAATTTGCCAGAAAGAAAAATCCAAGGTCCCACACTCCCACTTACTAAGAAACAAGCTACATATGGCGTATGAAGTCCAGTCGACGTGAATTGTGATTTGTGGGTTAACTGCGCATAAACAATTCTTTTGTTTGTTTTTCAAAGAAACCCAGTAACAATTCAACATCATGGAATAGGAAAATTGCTCAGAAACCCACTTCGCGGATAATTAACTAATAAAGAGTATATAATATTTCAATTGCTTGGAATAATCTCTATCTTTTGTTATTTATATTCTCATCTTGTCATTGAAGATGGCAATAGCATTTTAGGAATCAGATGGGTAGAATAGAGTTCTTGGTGAAATCTAGATTTTTGTGTTTCTTCTTGTTCAATTCGTCATCATTTGCATATTGTTCTGTAATTTATAACATAACGACAATCAAAGCTGTCTCACCAGAACAAACTCTCAACTCTCCACGTCAAATTTTTGAGTTAGGTTTCTTTACTCCTAATAATAATTCCCATAATCAATATGTGGGAATATGGTTCAAGGAAGTTTCTCCTCAGACTGTGATTTGGGTGGCAAACAGAGAGAAGCCAGTTACAAACTCATCGGCGAGTCTCACGATTGGCAGCGATGGGAATCTGAGGCTTCTGGATGGGGAGCGGAACTCTATCTGGTCGACTAATATTTCTGGCCAATCGAATGATTCAATTGCTGTACTTTCGGATGACGGAAAGTTCATTTTGAGGAACAGTATAACAGGAGAGGATCTATGGGATAGCTATCAGCTTCATAGCAATTCTCTCTTGCCAGGCACATGGTTGGCCTACAATGAGACAACTAGGGTGAGACATACTCTCACTTCCTGGAAAAGCGACAACGATCCATCTATTGGGGATTTTACTTTTGGTGTAGTACCGCAGACACCGCCACAAGCGTTCGTTTGGAAGGGATCGAAACCTTATTGGAGAAGTGGGCAGTGGGACAAAAGAAAGTTCATTGGGGTACCAGAAATGGAAACTTATTACCAAAGTGGACTCACATTCATAGAAAGTCTTCAGCCGGGAATTGCTTACGTCAATCTTAGTGTACTTGGGAACTGCAGTCACTCGATGTATGTGATCTCACCAACAGGAGTTTTAAGGTTATTGTGTTGGGTGAAAGTGAGGGGCTGGTATGCTAGTTGGGAAGCACCCGCCACTCCCTGTGAAGTTTATGGAGCTTGTGGACCTTTTGGGGTTTGCCAAAGATACGAACCAAATCTAACTTGTAGATGCTTGAAAGGGTTTGTGCCAAAGTCAGATGAGGAATGGAGCAAACGAAACTGGACAAGAGGCTGTATCAGGCGAACCGAATTAAGTTGTGGAGGAAACACAAGTTCCATTAACACACAAGGAGGAAAACCAGATGGATTCTTGAAGATTGGTGGGTTAAAACTTCCAGATTTGTCCGACTTCTTGAAGGTTTTTGATGAAAACGAGTGCCACCAGCGTTGCTTGGATAACTGTTCCTGCTCAGGTTATGCGTATGTAAATGGGATAGGGTGTTTGGTTTGGACAGGAAACCTACTGGATATGCACGAGTTATCCTTCGGTGGACAAGATCTTCATCTCCGCCTTGCACATACAGCATTGGATGGAAGTAATTACACTTGAGCGACCTGTGATTTTTTTTTTCTTCCATTTTATTCTTTTCTTACACAGCAATTGCCAATTGGGAATATAAAAGTATCGTTGTTATCTTATAGGTGACCAGAAGGCCAAAGTTAAGATCATTATCAGCGTCACTACTGTTTCAATTATCCCCCTCATTGGTGCCATGATTTATTGTTTCATGAAGTGGAGAACCAGCTTAAGGGTTAAAACAAATGGTATGAAACTGAGACGCCGCTACTTTGCTGATGTTAGTTGAATTTATTATCATTATTTCTCAAGATGGACAATCTCAGGCAGATAGACTTAATTTTGAATTTTCGATTGAGACGTTCTTATGATTGTATAGGAACCCTCCAATTACAGGACAGCTACACTAGTTTTGATATAAATGGCCAACTCCCTAGAATGTGACCTGTGTACTAGATTAACTTAGATTCCAATCGAGACAATTACCCCCTTAGTTACTCAACTTTGTGAAATGAATACGAAATCAATGTGTGCCAGTAAGAAAAATAATGATGGAATCAATGCTGTTGTGCATTTGAAGATACTAGGATTCTATGGTCACTAATTCGACCCACTTCCAAAACAAATTAGCTTTTTGCGGTTTCAGCAACTCTAGAACCCGCCCAATGCAAGAAGAAAGAATTACAAAAAAACAAAAAAAATTAAAACAAAAAAATGAAAGAAACAGAGTTCTTTAATTAAGAAAACTTATTTTAAGTTGTCCTCAAAAGGTTTGATAGCTTATAGTGCTATGAAAGCCAAGCTTCTTTATTTGAATTTTACGCTTACTCATGGATATTAAAGAAACCCAAGCACGTTGATTTTGGCAGCTCCAAATGACACTTCAAGAGAAAATTCACAACCAATCATGTGGAGACGCCCTTCAGAAGATGAAGATTCAGTTGAGCTGCCTTTATTTGATTTCCATAGCATATTACTGGCAACCAACAACTTTGACATAGAGAACAAACTCAGGCAAGGAGGCTATGGTCCAGTTTTTAAGGTAAGTAATTGCATTTTTATCCAAATGCAAAAATGTTTTACTTCTCTGGAGAAGATAAAACGTGCACAAAGGGTTAAATTGTTGGGATTATATAGGGAACGCTACAAGATGGGAAGGATGTGGCGATTAAAAGACTTTCTAGTAGCTCCAGTCAAGGCATAGGAGAGTTCAAGAATGAAATGAAGTTGATCTCCAAACTGCAACACAGAAATCTTGTCAAACTCTTAGGTTGTTGTATTGAAAGGGAAGAGAAGATATTAATTTATGAGTACATGCCCAACAAAAGCTTGGACACTTACCTATTTGGTTTGTTTTGGCATAACTTCTCTTTTGATTTTTTTTTTTTGTTGATTTCTTATAATCTCTTTATTTGTGATGCATGTAAATGGAACTTACAATATCCATGTAATCCTTGTATGCATTGATCAGATCTAGCAAGGAAGGCAAAGCTTGATTGGACTAAACGCTTTAACATTATAATTGGAGTTGCTCGAGGACTTCTTTATCTCCATCGTGATTCTTGTTTAAGGGTCATACACAGAGATTTAAAGGTCAGTAATATTCTTTTAGACGAGAAGATGAATCCAAAAATATCAGATTTTGGATTGGCAAGAATTTTTGAAGGCACACAATATTTAGGAAGCACTCGTAAAGTTGCAGGAACAATGTAAGCAATCTATCTTTCCGAAAACTTGAAAATGCTTGTATTTTCAAGATAGCTAGTAATGTCATCAAGTAAACATAAAGTACAAGTACTAAATACTAAGATTTTCTTATCAAATACAGAGGTTATATGGCTCCAGAATATCTGCTTGGTGGTATATTTTCAGAGAAATCTGATGTCTTTAGCTTTGGAGTTTTGATTTTGGAAATTGTTAGTGGTAGGAAGGCTAACAGCTTCAACTATGATGGACAACACATGAGTCTTCTAGCTTATGTAAGTGAACACTAACGATCATCCCAATCTGGTCCTTTTTTTCCCCTTCAAATAATTGGAATTTCATTGGTAAAGATGCAAATTGTTACAGGCATGGCAATCTTGGCTTGCAAGCAAGGGTGTACAAATGATAGATGAGGCATTGGCGGACTCATTTTCCTCATCGAAAGTAAGCAGATGTGTGAATATTGGACTTCTTTGTGTACAGGATGCTGCTGCTAATAGGCCAAGCGTGGCAGCCATAGTTTCTATGCTAAGTGGTGAAAAAACAAATCTTCCTGAACCAAAACAGCCTACATTTACGTTTAAAAGCATCTTTAGCAACAATTTTCTATCACAAATCAACTCTACATGGTCTATAAATGATATCACTGAATCAATCATTGAACCTCGATAAAAGCCAACTTGTAGTAGAAACAATTGCTTAATCTGTTGCTTATCCAGTCCATGTCTTAGACTTAATAATCTTTTGCTTTTCCCTGTGTTAAACTTTAGTTATACCAACTTTCACATCACTTGAGTGTACAAGTAGATGAGAAATGCATAATCAATGATATTGGAAAAGTAGGAGATATGTCACCTCATTCAGTCATTCTCAATTGATTGAATTTGTGCCATTAGAGCATCTCCAGCAATAATGTTCTATCATAAATCAATTCTACATGGTCTATAAATAATGTCACTGAATCAATCATTGAACCTCAATAAAAAGTAAAAACCAACTTGTAGTAGAAACAATTGCATAATCTGTTGCTTATTCAGTCCGTATGTTAGACTTGATAATATTTTGCTTATCCTTGCGTTAAACTTTAGTTATACCAACTTTCACATCATTGAGTGTACAAGTAGATGAGAAATTAATTATCAATGATATTGGAAAAGTAGGAGATATGTCATTCAGTCATTCTCAATTGAATTTGTACCATTAGGTTGGTGAAAAGGCCAAGAAAATCTTCCAATAATTTTATTACTTTTCATTTATTCTGTTTAACATTACAAAGAAATATTTGTCTTCTAATATATGGCGTTTCCAGTTCAAAAACATGCATCTATCTCTTTCCTTTCATTATATAAAAGAAGAAAGGGAAGGAAAAAAAAAAAGTAAAAATCCTTCGATTCACCCTGATTGTTAAGATTGGTTCTTGGAGTATCGATCATCGATTCTTTCAGGGAAATTATTTTCTATGGCCACAGATAATACTGTCCCTCTAATCAAATTTTGTGAAGTAATTACATTTTTTTCAAGTTGGAGTTTTAATAAGAATTTATTCATTAATGGGCCGTTCTAGGGGATTAGGACAATAATTGTGATTAGGCTTCAAATCACATAGGCCGTCAGCCCATTTTATGGGTTGTCCATGGTGATTTACTAACGAAAGATGCTAATTTGCCATGGATCGTATTATGGAGACTACCACTACGCGCTAATTATAACATGACCTCCATCCACTTGGATTCTAGGCGTTTGAAGTAAATTAGGGGGCAATAAATTATTTAATCTATTTTATTTTAAAAAATTTTTTAATATGCGCTAGCGTTGCTCATGGACTTCCACCAGTGGGTACAAATCTGCGAGATAATAACAAGAACATAAATGGATTTATTTGGCAACTTCTTCCATATTTAAGTCAATGAGAGGCACCGGCAAATATGGTATAGAATTATCTAAAAGAAGTGGCATACCTACCTTACGATGGAGGCTATGAGCAACTTATATAAGGCTTAGATGGGCCTTTTTGGTACAAAGAATGTAAAAACCGATAGATTTTTGTTTAGGAGGAATCCTAATAGCTAGGAGTGGTATTTGACATTCCAAACAAAAGAGATTGTTATCTCCTGTAGATAGAGTTGCACTTTAACTAGGATTCTTCCGTTCAGCTAGGCGAGTATCGCGTGTGAACCATAAAATAGGGAGTTCGAATAATGAACTTAGAAGAAACATGTTGCAAATCCGAACCATGATATGGTTCGAGTCATGTTTCTTTAAGTATTTATTAATGAACTATGTTCTTGGGGCATTTTTGGGTGTATAATATCGATAACAATATGATTATTTTCTAGAATTAATTGTCAAAAAAAAAAAATATAAAGTTTGTCAAATTTTTGAGAATAAACTCTGAAATTTATATAATTACTATTTAAAATTTGAAATTTACATAATTGTTAATTAAGCCCTCACGTTTGATTGATATCTCAAATTGACTTGATTGTCAATAAACCTTAGTATACTTAATGAGAGTTCCATATCAACTACTATATTATCACTGGATAAGCTACATCAAAAACCTTAACTTAGGTTAATTGCCAAAAAAAAAAAAAAACTATGAAATTTGTCAATTTTTGCAATTAACCTGAAATTTATATAATTACCAATTAAATCCTCATATTTGATTGATGTCTCAAATTGACCTTACCATTAGTAAACTGTTAATGTGTGGTGCTTAGGAGGTAAGTATAATAGCTTTTGTTTTAACTATTTTAATTGGGAGCTGCATTTTATAATTGAGTTTATTAATAGCTGAAATTAATGGGCAATTTATTTAGGCGAATAATAATGATTATTCTTTCTTTCAATGGTTTAATTCACCTTGCAATGGCCAGAAGAAGGAAATACTGATGCATTTGCTTCGGCAAAGAAATTCTCTTAAGTAGAAGGTTACAGAATTGGAGGATATTAAAAATAAAATCTCTGAGAAATAGATGTAACTCAGTGAAAAGTGTAATAAAAATAATACATTGATTAATAATTTGCATAGCAAAGTTAAATCGTTGACAAAGATAAAAAAAAAAAAAATTGAAAGATGAAATAATTTATTTGAAGAAAGAGTTGACTGTGTAGAGAAGGAAAAAAATTATTTGATTTTATTTTGTTCTGTTTTTAGGGTTGTATTATGTTATTATGCATATGTATAGTAATAATGAATAAACTTTGTTAATATATGGTAGTGCATTTGTAATTAAGAATGCAATTTTAGAAAAATTTTCATACTAATTAATTAATAGACCTTTCAAAACTAATAGAAATTTTCTTTCAAGATAAGTGTAATAATACATCAAAATTAAAAAATATATATATCTAAATTAAAACTATGCAAATATTTAAAAAAAAAAACACTTTGTAGTTATAAGTATTTAAGAAAATAAGATGTATTTTTATTTACCAATAGTCTTTTGTTTTTTTCTAAGCATGATTTGAAATAAGAATCAGGTATAATATTTATTCTCCAAAACTTTTTATTATTCATAATTTTTTAGAAAAATTTAAATTATTTCTGATAATAAAAAATTAAATATTTTTTTAAAACTTTTTATTCTTATAGTAAATTCTCTATTTTTAAAAATTTAACTTGATTTTAAATATTTATTATTTTTAGTGAATGATAAAAATTAAAATAAATTAATAGACAAAAATATAATATGCCAATTGACTGAGAGAGAAATCAATAGTTAAAATTATACTATCTTAGTTTATTTAAATCAATTATAACTATGAGTTTGAAAATTTTAAAATCAAACTAACATTATAAAAGAAATTAACTATAATTGTAAAAATTTTAAAAATTATTTTTTTTTAACATTAAGTCTTTAAATTGAATAGTATTATTTATTAATACTAAAATTATTTATGAGTTACGGTACATAATTGCAAGACTCTTTGGAAGTATATATTGGGGGCTTGCCAAGGAAGGAAACAAGTTGAAAAGTTAAGCCAAAGAGCCAGAGGGAGAAAGGATGACATGTGGAACAGAAATATATATATGAATAAAATAGTACAACTTTAGTGCAGTTCACGGTAAGAAAATATATATATCAATTCTCTGTTAAATTTAATATTTGTTGTGATTTTGATTTAGTTCATAGTGAAGAACAGAATTAAAATAAAATAATAAAGTTGTTGGATTTAAGGATTTTAATTTATATTTTGATAATAATAAATAATCAGTGTGCTACTAATCTACCTTGGAAGTGTTTATGTTGAGATTATAGGTCTGAAGCTCAAAATTGAGAAATTACTTCAAATCAATATTGAAAAAGAATAAAAAATTTAAGCAAGGATCAAGAACATACTACAATGTAAATTTTTCCTTTATCATGTGAATCTTAAATAGTTGGTTATGATGACTCAAGTTTAGGTTTCTCTAAATTTGTTAGTATCTCTATTTTTAATTTTTTCTTGACTAGGAGGAGTAAAATGAAATTTTCACTCTTGAGAAATGTAAATTTATTTTTGAAAGTGTTTTCATTAAAAAATTTATCAAATTAGCTTTTCAACGATTTATACGGATAAAAAATCTGAGTTCAAGTTAAAAAGTTACGAGTTTGTGAATCTGTAAACTTCTTAGTGTCTCTATTTTTAACTTTTTTTGACTAAGAAGGAGTAAAGTAAAATTTTTACTTTTGAAAAATGTAAATTTGTTTTTTAAAGTGTTTTCATTGAAAAATTTATCAAATTAGCTTTTCAACAGTTCAAACAGATTAAAAATTCGAGTTCGGATAAAAAGTTACGAGTTTTTGAAACCTAAGTGCCATTTTGTTCAGAGGGTACTTTGGCAGCTGAAAGTAAAAATTTCAGCAGCTGAAGTTCACTCCTTAAATGATGGTTTTTTTAGTGTTTAAATTCTTTTTGTCCAGAGAGCACTTCAACAATCAAAAGTAGGAATTTCGACGGCCAAAATTTACTTTTTGAATTGTGTTTTTTGGCGCTCTAACCTTCGGCAACCGAAGTAAAGAACTTCGATAGCCAAAACTGAGTTTCTAAAACTGGATAAAACAGAGTTTTTGGTGGTTGAACGGCTATATTTGCATTTAATGCACTCCTAACGATTATTTTTTTTTGTCAAAACTATATATAGACCTCATTTATGATTGGAGAAAAAAAAACAACTATTTCATGATAATTTATTGTGTTCAACAGATTTTTTCTTCTTTTATCTCTCTAAAACTTGAGCTACTATAATTGGTTATTTAGAGCTTGATATTTTGAGCTGTAATTTATTTGTTCTAAGAGTTAGTTTAAGGTTGTTGTGAATATTTATTGTAACTTGAGTGTGATAGAGCATTAAATTACTCTTGAGTATAAAGAAATTTATAAAAGAGTAAGGATTTGCTCTTATGGTGATTGTAAGAGGTTTATTTTTCACCTAAATAAAAATTTTAGTAGAATTAACTCTCAAAGAGGGCCTTGAGGAGAGAACGTAGGCTTAAAATAACCAAACCTCTATAAAATCTATTGTATTTTTTCTTTCCTTCTCTTCGTATATCTCACTTATAAATCTCCACTTATTCTTCAAATTTTTTAATTAACACCCAATTCACTCTCCTCTTGAATTGCTACAAGGGACAATAAAAATAAATTTAATGCATTCAATACATTTATTCGATTGGATTAGGGATAAAATCATATATATTCCTATTTTCAGCTATGTTTTAAGGTTTTACTTACTTTGAAAAAAGTAATTTATATATAGAATATTTTTAAAAATATATTTTTTATGAAAATATTTTATGTTATTTGGTTGTAATACTAATTAAAGATATGTGTTTATATTATGCATGTATGAATATTTTTATATTTTAATAAGATTATTAAAATCTTAAAAAGAAAAATGAAAATGACTTTTTTTTTTAAAAAAAGTTATTTTTTTTTAATTTAAAAAATATTTTTTATTGATATTTTTTCAATAAATAAACAGAGCCTAAACGTTACATTAATGATGTGAGATGTTATTAAATGCTCGCTCATGAAGGAAAAAGCTATTGGATAGGCACATTAATGCTCAATAGAAATTTCTTTCATGCGATTCTTTCATTCTTGCACTTCTTTAATTGTTCCAAAACAGACAAGAATATGATTTTTTATAGTACAGTTTTATAATATTTGGTTGTTTTATGAAATAAAGTGAAAATAAGATAATAATTTCATTCTGCAAATCTAAAAGAAGCATCTGATTCTAAGTTAAAAGAAAAAGTCCCCTAAATAAATCCTACGGCTTCACCTTAAAAGCTGGAACTTGATGAGTTATTAATGAAGAAATAGAATGATGTAGAACTATAAACTTTCATGAACAAATATTATTAATAACAATATAATTATAATAGCTCAATTAAAATAATTAAAACTGTAGCTACCGTCTTGTTTTAAATAATAATAATAATAGCTCTGTGTTTTTCTTCTTGCCTTTTCGTTCGTTGAATACCTTGGGCTTTGGTTTTGTTCATTGAGTATAACCCCTTAATGAGTGATGATACTAAAATTCAAAGAAACAAGTCACATATGGCTTATGAAGTCTAGTCGATGCCGATTGCGTACAAACAATTCAACATTATGGAACCGGTGAAATTGGTTGTGGCCACAAATAAAACACACTTGTTTGACAAGAAACTGAAGAAAGTGAAAGCTAAGGAATATTTATAGTCTAATTCACGTGTTCAAAGGTTACTAAATTCCTAATACCGGCTTGGGCCAGCCAGTCTCTCAGTTTATTGGTTTGTCTACCGGTAAGAATCCCCTTACATTCCTAAACACAGAAAATCATTGGCCTACTTCATCTGACTTCTGCAATTATTGCCAGAATCTCCCATTAGATCTCTTCACTTGCCCTTATTTAGAAGCTCTATTAATGGGGAAGACTCTGATTCCTTAAAAGTTTTGACTTCATTAGCACCTGGGTCTGCTGCTCCCATCAAGATCAATCATTTCTTGGAATAATCTCGATTTTTGCTGTTTATATTCTCATCGTGTCATTGAAGATGGTAACAGCATTTTAGGAATCAGATGGGTAGAATAGAGTTCTTGGTGAAATCTAGATTTTTGTGTTTATTCTTGCTCAATTTGTCATCATTTGCGTATTGTTCTGTAATTTATAACATAACTACAACCAGAGCAGTCTCACCAGAACAAACTCTCAACTCTCCACGTCAAATTTTTGAGTTAGGTTTCTTTACTCCCAATAATAATTCCCATAATCAATATGTGGGAATATGGTTCAAGGAAGTTTCTCCTCAGACTGTGATTTGGGTGGCAAACAGAGAGATGCCAGTTACAAACTCATCGGCGAGTCTCACGATTGGCAGCGATGGGAATCTGAGGCTTCTGGATGGGGAGCGGAACTCTATCTGGTCGACTAATATTTCTGGCCAATCGAATGATTCAATTGCTGTTCTTTCCGATGACGGAAAGTTCATTTTGAGGAACAATATAACAGGAGAAGATATATGGGATAGCTCTCAGCATACTACCGATTCTTTGTTCCCAGGCACATCATGGTTGGCCTACAATGAGACATCTGGGGTGAGACTTACTCTCACTTCCTGGAAAAGTGACAACGATCCTTCTATTGGGGATTTTACTTTAAGTGTACTACCACAGACACCTCCACAAGCCCTCGTTTGGAAGGGATCGAAACCTCATTGGAGAAGTGGGCCGTGGGACAAAACAAAGTTCATCGGGATACCAGAAATGGAATCTGATTATCGAAGTGGATTCACATTCATAGAAGGTCTTCCGCCGGGAATTGCTTATATCACTGTTAGTGTCCTTAGGAACTGCACTTACTCGATGTTTGTGATTTCACCAACAGGAGTTTTAAAGTACTTATGTTGGGTAAAAGTGAGGGGCTGGTATGCTAGGTGGGAGGCACCTGTCACTCCCTGTGAATTTTATGCAGCTTGTGGACCTTTTGGGGTTTGCCAAAGGGATGAACCAAATCTAACTTGTAGATGCTTGAAAGGGTTTGTGCCAAAGTCAGATGAGGAATGGAGCAAACGAAACTGGACAAGAGGCTGTATCAGGCGAACCGAATTAAGTTGTGGAGGAAACACAAGTTCCATTAACACACAAGGAGGAAAACCAGATGGATTCTTGAAGATTGGTGGGTTAAAACTTCCAGATTTGTCCGACTTCTTGAAGGATTTTGATGAAAACGAGTGCCACCAGCGTTGCTTGGATAACTGTTCCTGCTCAGGTTATGCATATGTAAATGGGATAGGGTGTTTGGTTTGGACAGGAAACCTACTGGATATGCACGAGTTATCCTTCGGTGGACAAGATCTTAATCTCCGCCTTGCACATACAGAATTGGGTGGAAGTAATTACACTTGAGCGACCTGTGATTTTTTTTTTCTTCCATTTTATTCTTTTCTTACACAGCAATTGCCAATTGGGAATATATAAGTATCGTTGTTATCTTATAGGTGACCAGAAGGCCAAGGTTAAGATCATTATCAGCGTCACTACTGTTTCAATTATCCCCCTCATTGGTGCCATGATTTATTGTTTCATGAAGTGGAGAACCAGCTTAAGGGTTAAAACAAATGGTATGAAACTGAGACGCCGCTACTTTGCTGATGTTAGTTGAATTTATTATCATTATTTCTCAAGATGGACAATCTCAGCCAGATAGACTTAATTTTGAATTTTCGATTGAGACGTTTTTATGATTGTATAGGAACCCTCCAATTACAGGACAGCTACACTAGTTTTGATATAAATGGCCAACACCCTAGAATGTGACCTCTGTACTAGATTAAGTTAGATTCCAATCGAGACAATTACTCCCTTAGTTACTCAACTTTGTGAAATGAATACGAAATCAATGTGTGCCAGTAAGAAAAATAATGATGGAATCAATGCTGTTGTGCATTTGAAGATACTAGGATTCTATGGTCACTAATTCGATCCACTTCCAAAACAAATTAGCTTTTTGCGGTTTCAGCAACTCTAGAACCCGCCCAATGCAAGAAGAAAGAATTACAAAAAAAAAAAAAAAAAAAACAGAGTTCTTTAATTAAGAAAAGTTATTTTAAGTTGTCCTCAAAAGGTTTGATAGCTTATAGTGCTATGAAAGCCAAGCTTCTTGATTTGAATTTTACGCTTACTCATGGATATTAAAGAAACTCAAGCATGTTGATTTTGGTAGCTCCAAATGACACTTCAAGAGAAAATTCACAACCAATCATGTGGAGACGCCCTTCAGAAGATGAAGATTCAGTTGAGCTGCCTTTATTTGATTTCCATAGCATATTACTTGCAACCAACAACTTTGACAAAGAGAACAAACTCGGGCAAGGAGGCTATGGTCCAGTTTTTAAGGTAAGTAATTGCATTTTTATCCAAATGCAAAAATGTTTTACTTCTCTAGAGAAGATAAAATGTGCACAAAGGGTTAAATTGTTGGGATTATATAGGGAACGCTACAAGATGGAAAGGATGTGGCGATTAAAAGACTTTCTAGTAGCTCCAGTCAAGGCATAGGAGAGTTCAAGAATGAAATGAAGTTGATCTCCAAATTGCAACATAGAAATCTTGTCAAACTTTTAGGTTGTTGTATTGAAAGGGAAGAGAAGATATTAATTTATGAGTACATGCCCAACAAAAGCTTGGACACTTATCTATTTGGTTTGTTTTGGCATAACTTCTCTTTTGATATATATATTTTTTTTTGGTTGATTTCTTATAATCTCTTTATTTGTGATGCATGTAAATGGAACTTACAATATCCATGTAATCCTTGTATGCATTGATCAGATCTAGCAAGGAAGGCAAAGCTTGATTGGACAAAACGCTTTAACATTATAATTGGAGTTGCTCGAGGACTTCTTTATCTCCATCGTGATTCTTGTTTAAGGGTCATACACAGAGATTTAAAGGTCAGTAATATTCTTTTAGATGAGAAAATGAATCCAAAAATATCAGATTTTGGATTGGCAAGAATTTTTGAAGGCACACAATATTTAGGAAGCACTCGTAAAGTTGCAGGAACAATGTAAGCAATCTATCTTACCGAAAACTTGAAAATGCTTGTATTTTCAAGATAGCTAGTAATGTCATCAAGTAAACATAAAGTACAAGTTCTAAATACTAAGATTTTCTTATCAAATACAGAGGTTATATGGCTCCAGAATATCTGCTTGGTGGTATATTTTCAGAGAAATCTGATGTCTTTAGCTTTGGAGTTTTGATTTTGGAAATTGTTAGTGGTAGGAAGGCTAACAGCTTCAACTATGATGGACAACACATGAGTCTTCTAGCTTATGTAAGTGAACACTAACGATCATCTCAATCTGGCCCTTTTTTTCCCCTTCAAATAATTGGAATTTCATTGGTAAAGATGCAAATTGTTACAGGCATGGCAATCTTGGCTTGCAAGCAAGGGTGTACAAATGATAGATGAGGCATTGGCGGACTCATTTTCCTCATCGAAAGTAAGCAGATGTGTGAATATTGGACTTCTTTGTGTACAGGATGATGCTGCTAATAGGCCAAGCGTGGCAACCATAGTTTCTATGCTAAGTGGTGAAAAAACAAATCTTCCTGAACCAAAACAGCCTACATTTACGTTTAAAAGCATCTTTAGCAACAATTTTCTATCACAAATCAACTCTACAAGGTCTATAAATAATATCACTGAATCAATCATTGAACCTCGATAAAAGCCAACTTGTAGTAGAAACAATTGCATAATCTGTTGCTTATGCAGTCCATGTCTTAGACTTGATAATCTTTTGCTTATCCCTGTGTTAAACTTTAGTTATACCAACTTTCACATCATTGAGTGTACAAGAGATGAGAAATTCATTATCAATGATATTGGAAAAGTAGGAGATATGTCATTCAGTCATTCTCAATTGAATTTGTGCCATTAGGTTGGTGAAAAGGCCAAGAAAATCTTCCAATAATTTTATTACTTTTCATTTATTCTGTTTAACATTACAAAGAAATATTTGTCTTCTAATATATGGCGTTTCCAGTTCAAAAACATGCATCTATCTCTTTCCTTTCATTATATAAAAGAAGAAAGGGAAGGAAAAAAAAAAAAAAAGTAAAAACCCTTCGATTCACCCTGATTGTTAAGATTGGTTCTTGGAGTATCATCGATTCTTTCAGGGAAATTATTTTCTATGGCCACAGATAATACTGTCCCTCTAATCAAATTTGTGATGTATGAGATATTAATATGATATTGTGAATTTTATTAGTTAATAATTTGAGATATTGAACTTTTTGAATTGGCAAATGTCCTCATCCTTATCATCAAAGCTGACACAGGAAATAATTCAAGGTCTTAGCTAGATTTTATTAATGGGACTATTGACAAAAAATTTTGGATTTAGTGTTTGAAATTTCTCTTCAAATAATTAGTTTTATTTTTATTCGTTTAATAGGTAATTACATTTTTTTCAAGTTGGAGTTTTAATAAGAATATTTCATTAATGGGCCGTTCTAGGGGATTAGGACAATAATTGTGATTAGGCTTCAAATCACATAGGCCGTCAGCCCATTTTATGGGTTGTCCATGGTGATTTACTAGCGAAAGATGCTAATTTGCCATGGATCGTATTATGGAGACTGCCACTACACACTAATTATAAGATGACCTCCATCCACTTGGATTCTAGGCGTTTGAAGTAAATTAGGGGGGCAATAAATTATTTAATCTATTTTATCTTTAAAAATTTTTTAATATGCGCTAGCGTTGCTCATGGACTTCCACTAGTGGGTACAAATCTGCGAGATAATAACAAGAACATAAATGGATTTATTTGGCAACTTCTTCCATATTTAAGTCAATGAGAGGCACCGGCAAATATGGTATAGAATTATCTAAAAGAAGTGGCATACCTACCTTACGATGGAGGCTATGAGCAACTTATATAAGGCTTAGATGGGCCTTTTTGGTACAAAGAATGTAAAACACGATAGATTTTTGTTTAGGAGGAATCCTAATAGCTAGGAGTGGTATTTGACATTCCAAACAAAAGAGATTGTTATCTCCTGTAGATAGAGTTGCACTTAAACTAGGATTCTTCCGTTCAGCTGGGCGAGTATCGCGTGTGAACCATAAAATAGGGAGTTCGAATCATGAACTTAGGAGAAACATGTTGCAAATCCGAACCATGATATGGTTCGAGTCATGTTTCTTTAAGTATTTATTAATGAACTATGTTCTTGGGGCATTTTAGGGTGTATAATATCGATAACAATATGATTATTTTCTAGAATTAATTGTCAAAAAAAAAAAAAATATAAAGTTTGTCAAATTTTTGAGAATAAACTCTGAAATTTATATAATTACTAATTAAATTTTGAAATTTACATAATTGCTAATTAAGACCTCACGTTTGATTGATATCTCAAATTGACTTGATTGTCAATAAACCTTAAGGAGAAACACAAGTTCCATTAACACACAACGAGGAAAGCCAGATGGATTCCTGAAGATTGGCGGGTTAAAACTTCCAGATTTGTCCGACTTCTTGAAGGTTGATGATGAAAACAAGTGCCACCAGCGTTGCTTGAATAACTGTTCCTGCTTAGGTTATGCATATGTAAATGGGATAGGGTGTTTGGTTTGGACAGGAAACCTTCTGGATGTGTACGAGTTACCCTTCGGTGGACAAGATCTTAATCTCCGCCTTGCATATACGGAATTGGGTGAAAGTAATTACACTGGAGCAAATTGTGATTTTTTTTTTACCATTTTATTCTTTTCTTACACAGCAATTACCAATTGGGGAATATATAATATATAATTATCGTTTGTTATCTTATAGGTGATCAGAAGACTAAAGTAAAGATCATTATCAGCGCCGTTACTGTTACAAGTATTGCCCTCATTGGTGCCATGATTTATTGTTTCATTAAGTGGAAAGCCAACAAAAGGGCTAAAAAAAATGGTAAGAAACTGAAACGTTGCTACTTTGTTGACTTTAGTTGAACTTGTTTTCTTTCTCAAGATGGACAATCTCAGGCAATAACAATAATGATCAGGCATGTCATCTTAAGCCTCCCCTTTTTTCTTTTAATTTCTTCTCTACTAACTTTTCACACTTTCATAGGTGGATAATCTCAGCTAACTAGACTTAATTTTTAAATTTGGATTAACATATTCGTATAACTAGGAACAAAAACCCTTGATTTACAGGACAACAACACTAGTTTTGATATATGTGACCAACTCGCTAGAATGTGACTTCTATACTTGATAAATTAGATTCTAATTGAGATAATTACTGCCTTAAGGAAATCAACGTTGTGAAACAAATACTAAATCAATGTGCATCAGTAAGAAAAATAATGATGGAATCAGTGTGACTCTTCATGATAACAGAGGAACTAGAATAAAAATGCTGTTGTGCATTTCAAGATACGAAACCAAATTAGCTACTGTGGTTTCAGCAACTTTAGAACTCACCCAATGCAAGAAGAAAGAATTAAAACATAACAGATTTCTCTTTAAAAAAAAAAAGAAATAGAGTTCTTTAAGTTCAATAGAAAGCTAGAGCTTTGGGGAAGTACTATAGAGTCAAAGAGCTTTAAGTTAAGTAGAATGAAAACAGAATACATGCATTGCAAGTTCAGTGAATACCAAACTGGTGATAGGGAAGGAGTTAGTGCATTTCAAGATACGAAACCAAATTAGCTATTGTGGTTTCAGCAACTTTAGAACTCACCCAATGCAAGAAGAAAGAATTGGAACATAACATATTTCTCTTTTTAAAAAAAAAAAAAAAGAAATAGAGTTCTTTAAGTTCAATAGAAAGCTAGAGCTTTGAAAAGGTACTCAAGAGTCAAAGAGCTTTGGAAAAGTACTCTAGAGTCAAAGAGCTTTAAGTTAAGTAGAATGAAAATAGAATACATGCATTGCAAGTTTAGTGAAGGCTGAACTGGTGATAGGGAAGGAGTTAGTTTGGATGGAGTGGTACTATCTCAAAGTAATCACTTTAAATATCTAAGCTCAGTTCTTCAAGTAGATGGGGGATGTGAGGAGGATGTTAGTCATAGGATTAAAGTCGGATGGTTGACGTGGAAACGTACCATGGGAGTTTTATGTGATCGCAAGATTCTCAATAAGTTGAAAGGAAAGTTTTACCATACAACCATATGACTGGTCATGTTATATGGTAGTGAGTATTGGGCACTGAAGGAGTCGTATGTGTCTAAGATAAGAGTTGCAGAGATGAGAACGTTAAGGTGGATGAGTGGCCATACTAGACTAGATAAAGTCCGTAATGAGAGTATTAGAGAAAAGGTAGGAGTGGTGCAAATTGAGGATAAGTTGAGAGAAGGGAGATTGAGGTAGTTTGGTCATGTGAAGCGTAGACATATGAAGGCTCCAGTTAGACAAGTAGAGCATATTAGGTTAGAGGATAGAAATAAAAGAAGGAATAGACCTAAACTGACTTGGAGGAAAGTAGTATAACATGATCTATAAACATTACACATTTCCAAGGATTTAACCCAAAATCGTTTAGAGTGAAGAGAGAGAATCCATATAGCTGACCCCATATTTTTGTGATAAAGACTTAGTTGAGTTGAGTTAAGTTGAGAGTTCTTTGAATAAGAACACTCATCTTATGTTTTCCTTAAAAGGTTTGATAGCTTATAGTGCTAGGAAAGGATAAGCATCTTGATTTGCATTTTATGCTTACTCATGGATATTAAAGAAACCCAAACACTTTGATTTGGCAGCTCCAATTGACACTTCAATAGAAAATTCACAAGAAATCATGTTGAGAAGCCCTTCAGAAGATGAAGATTCAGTTGAGCTGCCTTTGTTTGACTTCCATAGCATATTAGTTGCAACCAACAACTTTGACATGGAGAACAAACTCGGGCAAGGAGGCTATGGTCCAGTTTATAAGGTAAGTACTTGCATTTTTTTTCCTAAGTCAAAAATGTTTACTTCACTGGAGAAAATAAAACTTGCACAAAGGGTTAATTTGTTGGGATTGTATAGGGAACGCTACAAGATGGGAAGGTTATGGCGATTAAAAGGCTTTTTAGTAGCTCCAGTCAAGGCATAGGAGAGCTCAAGAATGAAATGAAGTTGATCTCCAAACTCCAACACAGAAATCTTGTTAGACTCTTAGGTTGCTGCATTGAAAGAGAAGAGAAGATATTAATTTATGAGTACACGCCCAACAAAAGCTTGGACACTTATCTATTTGGTTGGTTTTGGCATACTTTCTCTTTTGATTTTCTTTTGCTTATTTTTAATAATCACCTCATTTTGTGGTGCATGTAAATGGAACTTACAATATCCATTCAATCCTTGTATGCATTGATCAGATCCAGCAAGAAAGGCAAAGCTTGATTGGACTACACGCTTCAACATTATAATTAGAGTTGCTCGAGAGCTACTTTATCTTCATCGTGATTCTTGTTTAAGGGTTATACACAGATATTTAAAAATTATTAATATTCTTTTGGATGAGAAAATGAATCCAAAAATATCAGATTTTGGATTGGCAAGAATTTTTGAAGGCACACAAGATCTAGAAAGCACTCACAAAGTTGTAGGAACAATGTAAGCAGTTTATCTTATCAAAAACTTGCAAATGCTTCTACTTCAAGATAGCTAGTAAAGTCATCAAGAATATTGAAAGTACAAGTATTAAATACTATGATTCTCTGATCCAATACAGATGTTATATGGCTCCAGAATATATGCTTGGAGGCGTATTTTTAGAGAAATCTGATATTTTTAACTTTGGAGTCTTAATTTTGGAAATCATTAGTGGTAGGAAGGCTAACAGCTTCAAATATGACAAACAATACACGAGTCTTCTAGCTTATGTAAGTCAGCACTAAGGATCATCTCAATGTGATCCTTTTTCCCCTTTATATAATTGGAATTTCATTAGGAAAAAATGCAAATTGTTGCAGGCATGGCAATGTTGGTCTGCGAGCAAGGGTGTACAAATGGTAGATGAAGCATTGGCAGACTCATTTTCCTCATCGAAAGTAAGTAGATGTGTAAATATTGGACTTCTTTGTGTGCAAGATCATGCTGCTGATAGGCCAACCATGGCGACCATCGTTTCTATGCTAAGTGGTGAACAAACAAAGCCTCCTGAACCAAACCAGCCTACATTTATGTTTAAAAACATTTCCAACAACAATTTTCAATCACAAAGCAACTCTACATGGTCTGCAAATAATGTTATTGAATCAATCATTGAACCCCGATAAAAACCAGCTTATTGTAGAAACGATTGCATAATCTGTTGTTTATCCTTGCGTTAGACTTTAATAATCTTTTGCTTATCCTTGTGTTATACTGGAGTCATACCAAGTTTTAGATTATTGAGTTTATAAGTAGATGAGAAATGCATAGTCAATATTTTGGAGACTAAGAGATATGTCACCTCATTCAGTTATCCTCGATTGAAATTGGGCCATTGGGCAAAGCTAAGAAAATCTTTCAATAATTTTTTTTTTTTATTTATTCCTTTGAACATTGCAAAGAAACATTTGTCTTTTAACATATGATTGCAATTCAAAAACATACTTCTATATCTTTCCTTTCATTAAATAAAAATTATTTGCTTATGAATAATTAAATAATTATTAATATTAAAAATAATTATATATAAAATAATGAGTGAATAATGCATACTTCGATTAAAGAGTATTATTAACATTTTTCTTAATATAAATATTTATTATTGTATTTTGGTAAATTATTTAATAATACTTGATAATTTTAAAAATTAAAAAAATAGTTGACGGTGGTAATTTAAATAAAAAGAATTAATTTATTTAGAGAATTATTAATGTATAAAGAATAAAGGTGCAACTTTTTTTAAGCTACAATTTAATTAAAATCTTTTCAATAATTTTCTTTCTTATAAAGTTAACCAATGAGTATTGGAGAAAATATATGATATAAATATGATAGCAATTTGAAATGAGATTGTCATATTTATTTTACTGAATTTATAAATGACTAATATATTTAAGGGTATTTTATTCTTTTTCTTATTTTAGTTGTGGTATTAATATTTAGACACACACATACTTTTAAAAGGTAATTTTATATTTTTAAGAATATATGTTTCATATGTTAATATTTTAATATATATTTGAAAAAATTTTATAATATTTTTAATCTAGAATTTATCTATAAATTTGGAAAGAAAAACATTCGATTTATCAAAAATACCTTTTATTGTTTATATTATTTAAATTAATTTAAAAATTTATGTAAATTTAAAATTTTTAGTCTTCCACTTATTAATGCTATTAATATTGCTAATGTTACAAACGTTTTACATAATTTAAAAAATTAATAATTTAGTTGAGTTATCAGAAACTTATCCAATGAATTTTTTAAGTTTGTACATGTTAAGTACAATTTTTTAAGATTGCATGATGGTAAATTGATGATTCTCTTTTCTTGTTTTCATGGTTGTAGAGGAAAAGACAGGGTTTGAAGTATGCCTGTTTTTCTCTCTCCCATGGCGCGTCGGTGCTTAAGCCTTAGTTCTCTAACTAGGTTTGAAGTGCTAGGTTTTGCTTAGTTGCTTCTGTTAGAGGCTGGGTCTGCTATTTTGGACTTAATTTGTAGGTTGGGGACTGGGTTTGGCTTTTTAATCCAAATAAAATCATAAATAATTTTTTATCACTCCTAGAACAATTAATATTATAATAAATATTTAAAGCACAAATATTATTAATTATTATAATTATGGGTTAAAAAAAATCAAAAGATGCACACATAATGTATGTGTTTCAAAGTATAAATAATATGAGAACTTGTGAACTAATTTAAAAGTACATGATTAAATGTATGTATTTAATTTGTAAAAGACCTACAATTATGAAAATATATTTTTATTTATAATTTTGCACTATTTAATTTGAAATTATGTATAGTTATTTTATATTAAAAATGATTAATATTATTATAAAAGCCTTAAATACATTTAAATTTGAGATGATAAAAAAATACATTTGATTTGAAATATTCTCTACCCTCATATAAACTATTTTTATTATATAAATATGTTTGTAATGGTAAATTTTAAATTTACTATAGTAAACTAAAGTTATATTAAAATTAAAATTGTAAATTAAATAACTACATTTAATACTTATTTATTTGCCTACTCATTTTGAATAAAATATCATTCAACTTGAATAATTTTTCTATTTTAAATGAATTAAATATTATTTTTAATCTACATTTTAACCAATTTAATCATTTTGATAAAATTGCACCAAAATTAAAAATATTCGGATAAATTCACACAAAAGTTTGAATTTTTTGTGTAATTAATTTTTTACTTCATTGGCTTTATAAAGAAAGGTAAGCTTTTGTTTTTACATAAATTAAAAAATATATAATTAATATAATTAAAATAATAAATTTTACTTTTTCTATTCCTAATATATCACTCCATTAATATTAGATGACACATTAATTCACTAAATTTAAATAATTTATATTATTAAACTAGTCTTAGAACTAATTATTTTTAATTTATATATATATAATAAATAGATATTACTAGTACGTTAAATATTCTTAAAAAAAGACTATAATTTAAAACAACTGAAAAAGAAAAGTAATTTTATTTTTATGGAATGAAAAATAATCTTTATTTATATAAATAACAATAATAACAATAAATTATTTAATACACGTGCAAAATACCCAAATTATTTGCTCTAGATGGGAGATTAGCATTATAGGAGTTGATAGATGCATTTTATATCATCATTTAGGTATAATTTTTACATATAATTTATCATTGTTTATAGCTATTACTGTATATATTACCATATATTTAATTAATTTTGCCTTTTTATACTTCTTAGTTTAATTTTTGGAATTTATTTATTTTGTAGATTAAATTTGGAGAATTTTGGTATATTTTGATCAGAATAGCCATTTGGAGGAAATTAGAGTTGAATTGCAAAATTTTGAAGTTGAGTTAAAGAAACAGAAAGTTGCACAACCTATGACACAGCTTGTATCACAGGTTGTGTCGTTATCAGATATGAAGTTTTTTCTCGGATAGAAAGTTACACAACTTACAACACAAGACGCAACACAACTGTAACACCCCTACATGCATAGTCCTGTGTATTTTACTGTTCCGGTGTCGGTCCGGATAGTCAAGAGGCTTAGGATCATATTTAAGTCACCTAGAAAAGTCATAAATGAAAATAAATAGCCATTACATGAAGATGAAATGAAAATTAAAAAACTATGCATAATGGGTTAAATGAGTCAAGGCCACAGCGATGGGTGACCTAAACGGGAAGTGACTGTGAGGTCAGTCGCTGTCCTATTTTCGAGTGGGACATTATGGCACCCCAAGCCTAAGAATTATTGTGAAACTAGGGGAATTGTGAAAACCACAGAAAAGAGTTGAGAACAAAATCAAATAATTAGATCAGGGTTCAGGAAGCAATACAGTATTATTAGAAAATCGGATTAGGCCGGTAAGGGGCAATTTGATCAATTCGCCCTTAGAGATGACTTTTGGCATAATTGTTCAATAAAATGTAGAAAATTAAAATTTTGAAAGATAGATTCAAATTGAAGAGGTTTATGAAAGAAAATGAAAAAGGAAAAGAAAATTCAAATTTTAAAAAGAGTTATGACATCATTGTGAAGTAAGCATGATGCAATTAAAAGTTAAAGTTAATTATGCTTTTTATGGATAATTATAAGTGTAAAAGAAGACAAAAAAATTAATTAAAAAGAAGTGTAGAGAAAAAAAATTTTCAAAATATAAGTGAATTATGACCTCATGAATGACATAATTAAGCCTTTAAAATTAAATTAACTATTTTATGAGATAATTACAAATTATAAAAGACTAAATTTAGTCTTCTTCTACCCATGTGTGCCGTCCCTCTCCTCACTCTCTCTTCTCTCTCTAGTTTTCCTACATAGCCATATATTTCAAGCTTTTAAAGCTTGAATTTAACCCATTAATCCCATAAATTCTTTAAAGAAATCTTGTCCTTGGATCTTGGCAAGCATAGTTAGAGCAAAAAGGAAGAAGAAATTGCAAGGATTGGAACTTTTGAAAAACTTTATAAGAGGTAAGCTCATTCAATTTAATCCTTTATTAGAATTGACTAAGTTTAATGAAGAAATGATTGATTTAGAGTAGAAATAAATGAAATTATAGGATGAAACTTGAAAAAAATTTGCATGAAGGGAGCTTGGGTGAATTTCGGCCAGCCTTGGTATGTTGGGGAAATGATATGTTTTAGTTTAATAGATCATGCATATAGGTTCAATTAAGTGAATAAATGTTATTAGAATACTTGAATTTCATGAATTGAACAATTTGCATAATTAGGGTTCTTGAACCAAGGGAAAATTGGGGAAAATTTGGGGGAAATGGTGATTTGATGCAAATTGACCTAATTGAGGTTTAAAATGATCAATTGGTATGAAATGGAATGGGTTTGAATGGTTGGAATGGAAATGGAATGGTGAATGTGTAAGGGTTAATGCTGGCAGCTTGACCCTTGCCCATTCAAATGAGTATAATTGAAAATTGGTAGCTCCAATTGGTGTCACGCCAATTGGAGATAAAATTAAGACCCAAAGCTACAATTTTTATGTAGAAACCCAACCCTAAAACTGAACACAAAGTGGTGTAAAATTAGGTCAAATCCGGGTAATGCACACTGCCCCTATACAAAACTGACCATATGAACAGTACATGTTCACATGGCCATAACTTGATGTAGGAAGGTCCAAATAACCTAAATTTTATACCAATGGGAAGCTTAGACAAAGTACTACAACTTTCATGAAGAACACAAACCCAGATTCTGACTATAACTAAGTCAAATTGCCACTCAAAGTTGGGTCACTAAATCTGCTAGAACCTAAAATTTACCCAGAATTCTGGAATTGGCCAATCTGACAAGTTATGGTTAAATGGTCATAACTTGAGCTACCAAACTTCAAATAGAGTGATTCAAAAAGGAAATTAAAACTAAGACATAAAGGAACAACTTTGATAAAGGAAAGTTGGCCAAATTCCCACTGTAGACAAACAATGGAACAGTACAATCTAGTAACCCAAAACTGAAATTTTGAGATTTAACCCTAATGGACTTTGAATGACAACTAGCAATCAATGCCAACAAAAATATAACTCAAAATGTGGTATATGGGTGTAATTAGAATTAACATACCTAATAAATATGAAAAAGTCAACATTTTGACTTAAATAGTAAAATAAATAGTAACCCCAAAATACCAAACACAAAGAACTCCATTTTTAAGCAAATTTAAAAGTACAATCAAGTGTGTATGAAATTAATTATTGGATTACTTATGAGGCATGATATTGAAACACTGTAAATTTTGGGTTTCAGTAGAAGAACATATCGGAAAGGATAAGGAAAAAGTGAGTCAAGGCCTAGAGGCGACTCATACGAGGTTTGTGCACGATAAATTTTCAATTCCTTGTTTTCTACTTGGAAACATTTTGAAATGTGTATTATGAATAATTTGTGTTTATTATGGTCTTGTTAAATATGGTGTTGCCTACTTTGTAAATGGATATTGAAATGAAAATTGTTTAATGCTTTGCATGAAATGTTTGAGCTACATGATTTTGAATGGGTTTTGGATTCACACTTAGCATGACAGTATCACTGTATTCCTTTTCCGTTTATGGGGTTGAGATAGACTATATTCCTCCCTCTCTAGATTGCCAATTGAGGTTGAGATCGGATGAGTACTCATATAGCTAGCTAGCCACCTCCCTCATTGATTTCGATTAGTGGGGTTGAGATTGCTTTGTCGTGGTGTACAACACGGCATTGATCAGAAATTTTGTGTCATGACCTAAGTTGTGTATTGATTGGCAACACTGTGAATTGTAAATTATTTTGATAAAATGGTATTGAAAAAGTTAACACCCATTTCATGAAATGTGATTGTGAAAGTGGTTAAATAACTGTTTATCAATGTTTGTTTTATATTCAGCTATTTTAAATTTTTATTGTGCACCACTGAGTATAAATTACTCAGCGATAGCTTTTGTTTACTATCGCAGATAGGGGTAAGGATAAAGCAGCAGAGTGAGCTGCTAGGGTGACAGGGGAGCAGATTTGGAGATTTTATATGGGTATATTATTTATATCCTTGTAATTACTTTTGATGTAATTATTTATGTTCATATGTATTTATGGCACTAGTTGAGCAGTTGTACATTAATAATTGTAATGATATTACTTTTGGTTTCTTTATTGTAAGTGGAGACTTTTGCATGTAAATTTGATTAAATGAAATAAAATTGATGGTTTTTGTTTATTGTGTTGAATTAAGAATTGATGAGTATTGAAAATGTATGGAGTTGTGTGGATTGAAATGACTTTGTGTTGAGTTGAGACTTAATGGAGTTGGGTTTGAGAAAAATATATTGGAAGTGTTTTCTTTTCAGGTTTTTGAAGAACTGTTTTCTCAAAATATAGTCGGGACTCTGCCGAAATTTTTATAGAATATGCGGAAAATCCTATTTACCAAAACATTCACATATGATAAAAACTTCAAAATAAAGGCTTTTTAATAATGTTTCAACATTACTCTTCAATGTGAAATGAATTGAAATTGTTAAAATCCCTTGTAGTACATTTAATGGGTTATCGGTATGCGAAGTTTGATAATTTATTAGGTATACTACGGGATCATGTTATGCCTTATAGAGGGGTAGGGTGTGACATGTTTTAGTGGTATCAGAGCTATGTTTTGAATGAGTTTTGAACTATGTATTTGAATTATTTTCTTGATTAGTACAACTGCTCAATGTCATTTATTGATACATATGATGCATTTACATCATGAATGTGAACTAATGGAGATAATCCTCCTTGTGTTTGTTGTCAGGGAGTAGATAATCTCTTTAAATCGGATGGAAGAAGGAGATTATTCCGTCGAGCAGTCTGTTGAGGCTGAAGTTGAAGGAGCGAAAGCATAAAAAACACAAGTTTATATCATTGAATTCAAAAATTTTTCACCTAGGGTCACATACATAATGCAAGATTCATTTTTATCTATTTGATTTCAATGATAAACAGCATATTGAAACTCTTTTAATATGTTTTTGGATCTAGATTTGCCATTTAAGATTTTAGAATTAATCAGATTAATACATTAGAATCCTAGATTAGATCAAGAATAAGTGCACTAGCCTTTTGATGCACCGCAGTATATTTAGCACCTTTGGGATGCATTTTAGGACACCAGATGTTGTCCCTTTAGTTTGTTCACACCAAGATCACCTATGGCAGCCCTTGAACAGCTTTTAAAGCTTTTTCTATGAATTAGAAAATCAAGTTTTTCCTTTTGAGAGATTACAGATGTAAACAGGACACTAGAAACAATTTCTAGTATTTTTTAATTCAAGAGATTGTTTGCTAATCTCTTTGAATTGATGAGAGAAGAAGAAGAAGAGAAGGGAATGGCAGCCAAGGGTGGTAGCACAAAGAGATTGAGCAGCTTGTGTAATTTGTTCTTTTATCCTTACACTTATATAGCTAGGTCACCACTTAAAACCCTTGCCACATGTCACCTTTTGATTAGCTCTAGGTTTAATTGATCCAATCACATTGTGCCAAGTGTCAAACCTATATTTAATCTTGACTTTGATCATCTTAAATGATTAAAAGACACATGGCAAGCTTATGTGTAATGCCATGTGTCACCATCTCATGGTGACCAAAATACCCCTGTGAAATGATCAAAATACCCCTGTGTCTTAATTTTGAGTTCTCAATCCAAAATAATTATTTCTCTTCTTCTAATCAATTTATATCAAATATAAATTAATTAATTAATCTCTATTAATTAATTTCTCATTAATTAAATTCATATTTAAACACTTTAAATATAAATTTAACTTACACTATACATCCAATAACCTAGATTTGGTTTCAAGCCATGCTAAGGACTTTGCAATCTAATTGCAAACCAAACCTATTTAATTAATCAATTAAACTCTTTAATTAATTTATTAAATCATATTTAATTTGGTGATTACTTGTATATGTGTGTGACTTACTAGGCTCATCACTAATTGGTAATGAGATATGATATTAACTCTTAATATCATCAGAACTCTTTCTTACCATAAATGATTTCTCTAAATCATTTTATGCACCTCATAGACCATGGTTAACACCTAGCATAGCATGTCATGGCCACCTAATTAGTAATAAGGTTTACCTTAAATGAACCTATAATCATATGTTACCATGCACTAGAATCTCTCTATTATAAAATCCCAATTCGAGCTGGAGTCATGGTTTATGTCAAACCCCATTTGCTATGAATATTATGTTCTCTTTTAATTCCAGTTCTTGATTAAAAAGATTTTCTCATCAGAAACTCTTTTCTGAATAAATCTATCTGTCCTGGCTAGGAACTTGAAACATCAAGAATAATTAAATGAACATAGGATTTTATCTCTATTTACTTAGAGGAACAAATTTCATCTTGATCAACACCTACCTTCATATATAACTAGTAGGAGCCAGCACATGCCCATATACCCATACATAGTACAAGTATGAAAGCAGTATCAAACTCAAACCACCTATATACAAGATAAATGTGTTATCTCAGGTCTAAATATTATATGCACTAATATGATTTATGACAATACATTGACAAGAGTAAACTCCATGTGCTTATCATAAATGTCACTGGTTCGGCCTACTTATCATGTATAAGTGCCTATCATATTTGTTATATGGCATGAAACTCACCATTCCATCTTATCTACATCTCATATAAATAACTTGGGAACAAACATGATTACAATCTTTCTGGATAAGTCATGTCCTTATTGTGAAGTATCCTCGATTATGAACCAATTTATGATACTTTATGCTAGAAATACTGTCACTCATATTCTTAACAACTTAAGAATAGAATTCCTAACAAAATATCAATGGACCTTTTCTGTTACACATAAATATGTTATGTAAACGGAAAAGTGAAAATGCCTTTTATTAATAAAATATGTACAAGATGCATTTTATATGATATGCTCTAGGGCATACTACTAACAGAAGCACCGGGGGAAGCCCCAGCTCTCCAGAATATGAGTGGGCCAGCCACTCTTGCTCCTCCAATGTCGCAGTTTCCTGCTCAGTTTGCTCAGCAGATGGCTGCACTGTTTCAGCAAATAGCTGGAGGTATACCTACCCAAGCCCCAATTCAAACCCCAGCAGCACAACCACAGCCTCCAGCTAGGCAGTATGACAAACTAATGAAGTTTGGGGCTACTGAATTCAAGGGGACTGTGGATCCACCGGAAGCCAAGTAATGGATTGAAAGGATGGAGAGAGTATTCAAGAAGCTGCATTGTACAGAAGAACTGAAATTTGAGTACTCCATTTCTCTACTTCAAGGGGATGCTTATGAGTGGTGGAAAACCATCCCCCACAACCTAGTTGAGCCTCCAATCCTCACCTGGTTAGATTTTCTGTGAGAGTTCAGGCAGAAATGGGTCCCCGACACTTATGTTGATATGAAATTGCAAGAGTTCCTGAGTTTGAAACAAGGGGACAGAACAGTAGCAGAGTATGAGAGAGACTTCTCCAGGCTGAGTCATTATGCTGGAAGCCTGCTTACCACTACCAGAGATCGGTGTAAACATTTTGAGGCTGGGTTAAGGCCTAATTTGAGAATGCAAGTAGTGGGGTTTCGACACCAGAATTTCTCAGAGCTAATCTCACAAGTCCTGGAACTAGAGAGGATTGAAAAGGAAGGAACAGTTAAAAAGGGTTCTAAAGAGAGAGAAAAGTGGAAAGGTTACTGGTCAAGCTCCTGATAGTGGATCAGGAAAAAGGAAATATTTTGGGAGATATCCAGTTCACACAAGTCGGGTAGAGGCAGATCTTCTGGATAGAGACCACCCCGATCTGGTCAGCAAACCCAACAGACACCCAGAGGTGCACTATCGGTCCGTCTATGTGAGACATGTGGCAGAACACATGGTGGAGTATGCTATAGAGCCACAGGAGCATGTTTTAACTGTGGAGGGACTGGTCATTTTGCCAAGGATTGTACAAGTGCACGCCGTTCTGGACCATCTGCTACATCAGAGGGATTAGCCCAAGCTTCTACACCAAGGAGTTCACCAGCAGTTAGCAGAGGCAGAGGCAAAGGCAGAGGTAGGGGTAGTACACCTGGAAGTCAGAGTACTATGAATCAGCCAAAACAAAGTGGTACTGCTAGAGTGCGCACAATGAAACAGAGAGAAGAGGCTGAGACTTCTGACATTATTGCTGGTACTTTCTCAATCTTTAATAAAGATGTGTATGTCTTGTTTGACTAGGGATCTACACATTCATATGTTAGTGCCAGCATTGCTTGTCTTACTACTGTTCCGTGCATGAAAATGGATTTTGAGGTGCTAGTAACTAGTCCGTTAGGACAAGAGGTTAGGGTTAACAAAATGTACAAGGATTGTCCTTTGGTGATCCAAGGACATACTTTTCTGTCTGATTTGATAGAAATGCCCTTCAGAGAGTATGATATTATCTTGGGCATGGATTGGTTAGCCAGGCATCACGCCATGATTGACTGTAGACTGAAGACAATCACTTTTGGTCTCCCTCAGTATGATGATGTGGTAATACATGGGGAGAGGCAGTTGTTGCCATCAAACCTTATTTCTACTGCACTTGCTAGAAAAATAATCAGAAAGGGGTGTGAAGCTTACCTAGCTCATGTGATAGACACCCAAGTAGAGAGTCCTGCAGTGAGGGATATTCCTACAGTATGCGACTTTCTGGATGTGTTTCCTGAAGAATTGCCAGGGTTACCTCTGGAAAGAGAGGTGCAGTTTGAAATAGAGGTTATGCCTAGTATGGACCCAATTTCTATTACTCCATATAGAATGGCACCTGCTGAATTGAAGGAGTTAAAGGTGCAGTTGCAAGAGTTGCTTGATAAGGGCTTCATTCGCCCTAGTGTGTCACCTTGGGGAGCGTCAATGTTGTTTGTTAAGAAGAAAGATGGCACTCTCCATCTATTTATTGACTACAGACAGCTGAATAAGGTGACAATAAAGAACAGATATCCATTGCCCCGCATAGATGATTTGTTTGATCAGTTAAAGGGTGCAGCAGTGTTCTCCAAAATTGACTTGAGATCGGGATATTATCATTTGAGGGTGCAAGAGCAGAGTATTTCAAAAACTGCTTTTAGAACTCGATATGGCCATTATGAGTTTCTGGTTATGCCATTTGGGTTAACCAATGCTCCAGCTGCTTTTATGGACCTGATGAACACTATCTTCAGGCCATATTTAGATCAGTTTGTTGTGGTATCGATGACATCTTAGTGTATTCAAAGAATGTAGAGGAGCATGATAGGCACCTGAGGATTGTGCTACAGACTCTAAGGGAGAAACAGTTGTATACTAAATGTCGCAAGGTGTTTTGCGGTCGCCTGAACGAACCCTCACCGAAGTGGGAAAGAGTGAGGAGTCGCCACTTTAATTTTGAGGGAAATTAAAGAAAACCGTTTATGAAGATAAATTGAAATGAAACCACTTCAAGACAGAGATTTTAGGTTCGGGGTCTGTAAACGGGTGGGGAAGGTGTTAGGCACCCCACCTCGTCCCTTAATAAGGGTAAGTAGATTTAACTTTGCATTAGTTAGGAGGGCTTGAAGGGACATGTTAATCTTTTTGACAAAAGGAACATTTGATTTTTCACTAAATTTGGATTACCCAGATACATAAGTAAATGAGACAACCTTAGTGAGTTACTGTTGTATGTTAATTTTATTTGAAAGAAATATTTTATTAAAATTTAATTTAAAAATCGGATAAGAACTCTTCTCCGAACTCTATTTAATTAAAATTTTGAGTTGAGACCAGATAAGAACTCTCCTCCGATCTCTATTTAATATTTATTAAAATTTTGAGTTGAGACCGGATAAGAACTCTCCTCCGATCCCTATTTAATATTTATTAAAATTTTGAGTTGAGACCGGATAAGAACTCTCCTCCGATCTCTACTTAATATTTATTAAAATTTTGAGTTGAGACCGGATAAGAACTCTCCTCCGATCTCTTCGAAATTTGATCACAGCTGTATATCTTAAAAGCCTAAGTTTAAGAGTTCTAGTATTTAAAGATGCCAAGGGTCGTAATAAGGCTTCCTTTAACTTATTGGTACTTTGTGACTAAATAAGGGATGTCGGACTGAATTTTACCGACCTCCCATGTGGTCGCCTTACCAGTATTCCCTCTGTTCCATTTTACTCATCTGAGATTTGATCTTTATTCCGTCTTATGGTGTTATGCCGGCCTGTCTTCTACGTCAGCCTAATGATTCAATTTAGCTATTTCTCCTGACGTGTTATTTAGACCCTCTTTTTTCAAAGAGACTCCTAAAATACAGTTACCTATTTTTATCCTAACCACATATATATTATTCAAGACTAGATGACTTGCATTCCAAAATAGTAAAGATCAACAAAAATATGATTTGGCCGACGCAGAAGCCAACTGAAGCACGACCTACCTTTGCATTCTCAAGTGTGATATGACCTTAAAGAAAATAACATGCATGAAAAAGAAAAAAGGAATTATGTAAAACAAGAACTAAATAAAATGTCAATATGAACACTGACCTGTAAGGAGTCGGATCTAGTGAGCTAACTGCAGAATCACAGAACGTGATAAAATCGCAAGTTGGTAGCTAGGAGACTAAGGTACGCCTTGGAATAAAGAGTACTTCACTAAATGCAATCGAGTCAGAATTATACCCGAGTTTAAATGAGATAGAACATGGACGACGGAAATAAAAATCTGAGATAACCGAGGCTGAAAAATGGGAATGCTCTTTGGATAATGAAGCAGTGAAAATGAAAAGTTCCAGTGTTCAAAATCTTTTAAGAAAACACTTCAGGAAACTGGTTCCAAAAGCTCTTCTTATGAAAGCAGAGTAATAATCTGAATTAAATTTCAGAGTTCTCCCACTATAGTAACAACCTTTTTTCTTTTTTTCGTCCCCTCCTCCCTTTGAACAGTTTTCAGGCAGGTATTTATAGGAATCGGGTGCTCCCCATGAAGGGTCAGGATTTATTTTGAGGGAGATGGAGGGTCTGGATTTTGAAGGACATGATCGGATGCTTGAGAATTAAAGAGAACCAAAATGAACGGCTAAGATTATTTTTCAGAATATTCGTCCTTTTCTTCTTTCAATCTGACGGTCTCAAATCCTCTTGTCCGGAGCGATCTGAGGGCTAAGAGCGAAAGCCGCTGGTCTTGTCGTCTTCTCTCTTGATCCAAGGGTTCCTGGTTTGTCCTTACAAGTGAGATCAACGATGGAGATTGGGATGTACAGGACTGTCATGGCATACCCTGGCATCTGTCAGCATTGCGGGCGATTCTTAGGCGTGCGGTGGAGATTTAAATGCCACGCTTTAACTACCTCGGCTCGATTCGGCAGCGGTTATTTGGGATTTGTCTTATTCTCTTTGTCTTCCGATCCCTCCCCCTTTTCGATCTTCTTGACACGCTCCTATTCCGATCTCTCATGCTGATCTCCCATCTTCCGATCTCTATTATTTCGATCCCTTAATCAGCCCTGGTCCGGTCAAAGCATTAATTCCTCTCGATTCCCGAAGCGTCCGCTTCGTTTTCTGCTTAGCAATAAATGCCCGTTTTCCCCTATATATACCCCTGACGAAAGAGACTTTCCTTCATCTGATTTTCCTCTCTTCCTTCTCACTTTCCAGTTCTAGATGCTCCGGCGGTCGTTCCGGTCATGATTGTGGTTTTTGATCCCTTTCCGATAGACTTCTTTGTTCCTCGACTGAAAATTTACGATCCTGGTGATCGCATAACATTGTCTGATGATGGTGAGAGAACTGGACCAATTAATCGATCTGGATCGCGGATCTCGATCGTGTCGATCCCGAGTCGTTCCACCAGCATAATCGGCGAACCGATTTTGGCCGAGCAAATTGCTGATGTTCCGCCGACCCTTGGCGGTTGCTCTTCCGAGTTTATTCGGCTTCTCACCACATTGGGTGTTCCGACAGCGGCTTTCCTCCACATTGGGTGTTCCGACAGCGGGTTAAGCTCCGGTCGGCGACACCCTGTGGATCAGTCACTATGTTGACTATTGACACAGGCCTCTTTAGATAGGATGTTCCGCTGATCTTTTAGAGATCGGCCTTTTGATGTAATCAGATCTCTAATGTATTCCGATCTTTAGATCGCCCAAATTATGTAATCTGACTTTTGGAAATGTATTCCGATCTCTTGAGATCGCCCAAATGATGTAATCCGATCTTTTGGAAATAAAGATTTTATTTTGTCAATTATTATCTTATTAATTATTTTTCGAGCTCTAATATGATTATCTGATCTGATTCTTTACCTGAATGACACTTATCCGATCTGTAATTCGAAACACCTAGATCTGCCGCTCTATAATTAACCGATCTCTTTATGGAATCTCGGGAATATGCGTGAGACGTGTCAGAACAGCTGGCGAGTCCCGCTAACCGATCTGATGCACGGAACATCGTGAGCATTAAATGCTCGGACGAGTATAAATAGGGGGCGGGGTTAGCCAGTTGCTCTCTCATTCCATTTTCAATCTCTTGCTCACAACTTCAAAGTTCTCTCGTTTTCTCAAGTTCTTCCGACGCCGATCAGACTCCGGTAAGGGCTTTGATCTTCTTTTTAGTTTAAATTCTTTATTTCCTTTGAAAATGAGCGGCGCCGAAGGTCAGAGAGCGACGAGCCCTCCTTCCATTCAGTTCTCGTGGTCGTCTGATGAAGAAGAGGTGGTCGGGCCAAGCGCACAACCAGAACCTCCTAGGGTCTCCGTTCCAGCTCGGGGGCGGATCGCACCATCAAGGCATGCACCTTCTTCAGGGAGGGAGAATCTTCCTATGGACGAGCTGCCATCGATCTTGCAAGAATCCGATCTGCAATCGTTTAGCCAGGAGTACAATATTCGTCCTGATTCGTATGAACTTATCCGGTGTCACGGCTATCACCGAGCCGATTACTTCTTTGAAGAGAATGACATGGTTATGGTATACGAGGAACAGTTAAAGGCCGGTCTTCGGTTCCCTCTGGATGACTTCTTCAAGGAGGTCCTAAAATATCACCGAGTGTGCATTGCTCAAGTTCACCCTAACTCATGGCGGATCTTAGTAGCCTTCAGGGCTGTGCGAGCTAAGGAATCAGTCCTCTGGCTAAGGTGTTCGCACTGCAGGCTAACTTCGCCGAAAGGATGATGAGCCTTTGGTTTTTCAGTGAAGCCTCATTGTGGGCTCTTTACCGATCTGCCCTCCTCCCTTAAGAATTGGAAGAACCGCTTCTTCATTCTGAGGAGCAAAAATCCGACCTGCTTTGAGGACTTCCCCCGTAGCTGGTGGCACCAGGGGCCCTTGATTCCGAAGCGTATTACCCTGAACAAGGAGGAAAGCCTAATAGTGATGGAACTGAAGAATCAGGCGGCCACTCAGAAGTTCTCCTGTTTAGATGCGGTGACTGCCGAGCTGCACCATTGGACCATACAGCTGATCACCGGCCAAGATCGCGAACTTCCGCTCTCTGACCTCGGCATTGGTATTTTCTACATCTCAGATCTCAGGACCTTAGCGATCTCACTGACCTCTTCTTTGTGCAGGTATGGCGGGTGGTGAGGGTTCCAGGAAGCGAAAGAAAGAAAGAGAGATTTCCCGGAAAGTAAAAGAGATGAAGCGTTCGGCACTACTTCAAACACCCGGCCATGAACCTGGGGAGATACAAGGGGACCCGCCTCGACCTTCGGGACGCCGATCGCGAAGGCTGTCCGATCTCCTCCTCGGCGAAGTCGCCTCCACCTCCTCCAGTTGCTCCAAGCACAGAAGGGGGTCGTTCTCGACCTCCTGCGAGGCCCCCTTCTCGTGGCGCTCAAGTGCTGATCGCTTCCCTGGAGAACAACCGGACTGTTCGGGAGAACCCCGATTTTGCCAAAGTCTTGGGGTCTTCTATACGCCGGGAGGATCGGGATGACGTCTCGGACAATCTTGACGACATCCTGACCCGATCCATGAGTTTGAATGTAGAGTGCCTGGTGAACCAGCACGTAGTCCAGGAAAAGGCTCACCGCCTTGGTAAGGAGGTCGAGAAGAAGAGTCAAGAAGTGGCATCCCTCCGATCCCAACTCTCATCCGCTCAGGATTACATATCTCAAATTGAGGGGCGTATGAAGTACTATGAGGATAAGCTGGCCGAACAGACTCATGTTCTGGCTGAAAGGGATCATGCTCTTGGAGAAGTCCAGGCACTCCGGGCCAACGAAGCTGCTCAGGTTGCTCACCTTACTGAGGAGCTTAAGGCAAAAGATGAAGAGATGGTGACAGGAATAGCCGGTGCCTATGTGAATGCTTACAAGGATCTCTTGACCGAACTCCAGAAGCGTTACCCAGAGGAGGACTTCTCTTGGATGGCCGACGGCTCCGGAGCGGAGGAAAGCGAAGAGGAGGCCGAGGGTGAGAGAGAAAATGAGCAAAATGTAGATCAGGCTGGGGGTGATCCCCCAGCCGAATGACTTGTACAAATGTTGGTATGAAATGAAATCGCTCTTTGTTCAATGATTGGATGTGATTGGAAAATCTCTGAATTATTAAACACTTGATTGTCAGAGTATGTCGAAATAACTGAAAATGATTATTAACCTAAGTGTGAGAGATCGAAAAACACAATGAGCATGAGATCGGTAAACGGGACTTGGTCAAAATCGGCTTAAACACTTAGGATCGGGGTCATCATTAAACCGGTACGGAACCTTTAATCAGTCTTAAACTTTTGAAAGAGAGATCGGCAATAAAAACTGGTAAGAGAAGATCTATTGTCAGTTTATTTCGTTTGTCAACAGAGATCAGGAATATACTTGACTGGTCCGGAGATTCGACAATAGATTTGAGAGATCGGTGAGCGATTTAATAGACTGGTAAGGCTTTGACTGATTTGAGGACTTAGCATTGATTCAATTCTTTGTGAGGAGAGATCGGAAATGTGACTGTCTATCAAAGAGGGATCGGAAATGTGATTAGCTGTCAAAAGGAGACTTAGTACTGGGGATCGGTTTCGAAGTTTTATTGATTTTGGGGATCGGCCAAAATATGGTGTCAACAGCTGCCCCTCTTTACATAATTTCTATTAAAGGGAAAATTTCCCGTGTAGGAATTATGTAAAGATTGAACTCATATTTTGGGCGATTAGGTGTTGAAGTTAGGAGCTAAAGCACACTTAAGTTGGTGACCTAAAATTGGCAAAGTTGAGCTAAAATCAACTTGGATCAAAGAACCAGAGGTTGATAGCGGGGAAATGTAAATTGCGGTAATTAAAATCAACTTAGATCAAGGAACCAGAGGTTGATAACGAAATTTAAATTGCGGAAATTAAAATTGGCGGGAAATTTAAATTCTTTGGAAATTAAAATCAACTTAGATCAAGGAACTAGAGGTTGATAGCAGGAAATGTAAATTGCAGGTAATTAAAATCAACTTAGATCAAGGAACCAGAGGTTGATAACAGGAAATTTAAATTGCAGGAAATTAAAATTGGCGGAAATTTAAATTCTTTGGAAATTAAAATCAACTTAGATCAAGGAACCAGAGGTTGATAACAGGAAATTTAAATTCTTTGAAATTGAAATCAACTTAGATCAAGGAACGAGAGGTTGATAACAGAAATGTAAATTGCGGAAATTAAAATCAACTTAGATCAAGGAACCAGAGGTTGATAACGAAATGTAAATTGCGAAATTAAAATCAACTTAGATCAAGGAACCGGAGGTTGATAACAGAAATGTAAATTGCGAAATTAAAATCAACTTAGATCAAGGAACCAGAGGTTGATAACAGAAATGTAAATTGCGGAAATTAAAATCAACTTAGATCAAGGAGCCAGAGGTTGATAACGAAATGTAAATTGCAGGAAATTAAAATCAACTTAGATCAAGGAACCAGAGGTTGATAACAGAAATGTAAATTGCGAAATTAAAATCAACTTAGATCAAGGAACCAGAGGTTGATAACAGGAAATGTAAATTGCAGGAAATTAAAATCAACTTAGATCAAGGAACCAGAGGTTGATAACAGGAAATGTAAATTGCAGAAAATTAAAATCAACTTACAAAGCAAGCCTAATCTGGACAAGAAGTTCTCCCCCAATGAAGTGTACTTAACTGAATCTCGAAGGCCAATGATTAATGGAGGACGAGTTGCAAGACTTAACCTATGACCCCATCTCTTCAAATGCCCCTTTTCTGTTTTCTGATTTTCTCCCGAAAAGCGCCCTTGCGGGTTTTCACTTCCCCTTCGTTTATATGACTAAAGGCGCCCTTCCGGGTTTTCACCTCTATTTTTTTTTTTTTTTTTAGGTCATTCCCTGCAAATCTCATAGTAAAGTACGTGAGGTTATCAATTGTCAAATCTTAATCATATGGCAAAAATTTTAACTGATTTAAATAGCGCATTAAATAACGAGATTGCAGAAAGATAAATATAAGGGAAAGATAGGAACATGGGGAATGAAGTGTGATTTTATTACGGTTTTAATAAAAACAAAGAAGAAGTTTCAAAGAAGAAGGGTACAAGGATAGCTCTCACATATTCCCTGTGGCTGATTTTGAAATCCCTTAACTGCCATTATTTCAAGTTTTCTGAAGCCTCATGCCGTGACGGTTGCCTCTCCATTCTCGGTTTCATACCCCGTTCCTTATTTCTCCCTTTTGGTTCGTGGGATGCCCTTTCGGGTTTTCACCCCTAGGTTTTTTTTTTTTTTTTTTTTTTGCGCTCTTTCAGGACGCCCTTTCGGGTTTTCATCCTTCACTCATTTTACAGAAAGCGCCCCTTCGGGGTTTTCGCCTTCTTTCACACATTTTGCTAGGAGCGCCCTTTCGGGTTTTCACTCCTACTTTTCCCCCTCTTTTTTTTTTTTTTTTTTTTTTTTTTTTTTTTTTTGTTAGGCATAGTATCTCTTGACGGTGTCAGCATTCACAGGTCTCGGAAACTCTTCACCGTCCATGTGGGTCAAGATCAAGGCTCCTCCAGAAAATGCCTTTTTAACCACATAGGGTCCCTCGTAGGTTGGTGACCATTTGCCCCGGGGATCGTTTTGATTCGGCAGCACTTTCTTCAGAACTAGGTCCCCGGGTTGGAATTCGCGTGGGCGAACGCTTTTATCAAATGCTCTAGCCATCCTCATCTGGTATAACTGCCCATGACATGCTGCTGCTAACCTTTTCTCATCTAGCAAGTTTAACTGATCCAACCTTGACTGGATCCATTCTGACTCATCAATCCCTGATTCCTTCAGAATCCTTAGGGAAGGAATTTCAACTTCAATAGGTGATACCGCTTCCATCCCGAAAACCAGTGAGTATGGAGTTGCCCCGGTTGAGGTTCTTACAGAAGTCCGGTATGCGTGGAGAGCGTAAGGAAGCATATCATGCCAATCCCTATACGTGACCGTCATTTTCCGGATTATCCTCTTGAGGTTTTTGTTTGCAGCTTCCACCGCTCCATTCATCTGGGGACGGTATGGGGAGGAATTGAGGTGTCAGATTTTGTATTGATCACACAATTTCTGAATATGGGAGGCCATTCAGATTCTTAGCGTTATCAGTAATGATTTCATTAGGGAGGCCATGCCGGCAGATGATATTGTTTCTGAGGAATTTGAGAAACGTGTTCTGCGTGATATGGGCGTATGACGTGGCTTCGACCCACTTAGAAAAATAGTCGATAGCTACTAGGATAAATCTGTGCCCATTGGATGCCTTAGGGTTGATGGGACCAATCACATCGATGCCCCACATTACGAAAGGCCATGGTGAGGCGAGGTTGAACAATTTGTGAGGCGGCACATTTATCGGATCTGCATAGATTTGACACTTATGGCATTTTCGGAAATACTCGATGCAATCCTTTTCCATTGTAGTCCAAAAATATCCCCGTCGCATGATTTGCTTAGCCATCATGTGCCCATTGGCATGGGTTGCACAATTTCCTTCATGAGTCTCAAAAAGGATTTTCTTCGCCTCTTCTGCATCCACACATCTCAACAGTTCACCGTTGGACCATCTCTTGTATAGGGTTTCTCCACTGGGAAAGTATCCCAACGCTAACCTCCGAATCATCCTCTTTTCGTTTTTGCTTGCTCCCAAAGGGAATTCTCTGGTTCTGCAGTAGGCCAGGATGTCATGATACCAAGGCTTACCATCGGGCTCTTCTTCAATCATTAAGCAGTAAGCTGGCTCATCCCTTGCTTTAATCCTCAACGCTTGAGTTGTCTGCCCTTCTTCCATTTGGGCCATAACAGCTAGAGTAGCTAAGGCATCAGCAAATTGATTCTTGTCTCTACTAAGATGAGTGAAAGAGATCTCTTCGAATTTCTTAATCAGCTCCAGTAAGTACTTCTGATATGGGATTAGCTTGGGATCCTTGGTTTGCCATTCTCCCTTGACTTGGTATATAATCAGGGCTGAGTCTTCATACACCTCCAACTTCCTGATTTTCATTTTGATTGCAGCCTGTAGACCCCTCACACAAGCTTCATATTCTGCGACGTTGTTGGTGCAGTCAAATCTCAACTTAATGGCTATCGGGAAGTGCTTTCCATTTGGGGATATCAATACAGCTCCAATTCCATTACTAGATAAATTGACAGCTCCGTCGAAATACATTTCCCATACATCGGCTGGCCCCTCTTCTTCGCAGTCTACTTCATTAATATGCTCATCAGGGAACTCAAAATCCAGAGCTTCATAATCTTGGATAGGATTTTCTGCTAGGAGGTTAGCGATCACGCTACCTTTCGCTGCCTTCCGGGTCATATAGACTATGTCATATTGGGAGAGTATGACCTGCCATTTAGCTATCCTTCCTGGTACGAGTGGGCTTTCAAATACATATTTGATAGGATCCATCCTGGATATTTGATAGGATCCATCCTGGAGATGAGCCATGTCTTGTGATTCAACATGTAGTGCTTGAGGCGGTTTGCTGTCCAGGTTAACGCGCAGCAAGTCTTTTCTAAGAAAGAGTATCTTGACTCACAATCATTGAACTTCTTGCTCAGGTAATAAATAGCCCTCTCCTTTCGACCGGTATCATCATGTTGTCCCAAAACACATCCCATCGAGTTTTGTTGGATCGCCATATACAGGATAAGAGGCCTCCCTGCCACGGGTGGAACCAATACTGGTGGGCTTGACAAGTATTGCTTGATTTTCTCAAAAGCCTCTTGGCAAACTGAATCCCATTGGGTGGAGTTGTTCTTCCGGAGCAGTTTAAAAATAGGCTCAGCTTTCGCGGTGAGATTGGAAATAAACCTTGAAATGTAGTTCAACTTTCCCAGAAAACTGCGCACCTCCCTTTCTGTTTTTGGGGACGGCATTTCTTGAATAGCTCGAACTTTGTCTGGATCTACTTCTATTCCTTTCTCGCTTACTATGAATCCCAACAACTTTCCAGATCTAGCTCCGAATATGCATTTGGCAGGGTTCAGTTTCAACTGGTATTTCCTGAGCCTTTCGAATACTTTCCTCAGCACCTGCACATGGCTTTCTTCTCCCCGGGATTTGATGATCATATCGTCCACGTATACCTCCACTTCTTTATGCATCATATCGTGGAATAATGTGACCATAGCGCGCTGATAGGTGGCACCAGCATTTTTTAGCCCGAAGGGCATGACCCGATAGCAAAATACCCCCCATTGAGTGATAAAAGCGGTTTTCTCTTTGTCTTCCTCATCCATTGGGATTTGATTGTACCCAGATGCTCCATCAATACATGAACACCTGCCCAAACCCGCAGCATTGTCAACTAACACATCAATGTGAGGGAGAGGGAAATCGTCTTTCAAGCTTGCTTTATTAAGATCCCTGTAGTCAACGCACACCCTGACTCTCCCATCCTTCTTCATTACCGGGACCACATTAGCTACCCATTGAGGATATTTGACCACCTCCAGAAACCCAGCGTCATACTGTTTCTTGACTTCATCCCGAACTTTGAGCAGTGTGTCGGGATTCATTCTCCTTAACTTCTGCTTTACGGGGATTATCCCCGGAATTAGGGGAATTTTGTGCGTCACTATCCAGGGGTCCAAACCAACCATATCATCATAGCTCCAGGAAAATATGTCAAGGAATTCCCTAAGCAAACTGATCATATCTCCCAACTCTTCGCTCTCCACTACCTTAAGTTCCCTTTTTACTTCTTCTGTGCCTAAGTTTATGGTATGCGTTTCGTCTCCACAAGGCACGAGGGAGGGCTCGTCCTTTTCACTGCTTTCTTGTGTAAGGTCTTCCTCAGAATCACTTGAAGTAATGGCAGTTATGGGGATTTCAAAATTAACCAGAGGAATTTCTGAGTCTATTGGATTATTAGGTGTTAATTGATGAATGGTCCTGAATGAATAAAAATAGAACGTATTATAAGGATGGAATTCAAAGGAAAGAAAGAGAGAATTAGATTTAAAATGCGCTATTAATTCATTAACGTTTATGCCATAAGAAAAGGTCCATTTACAGTATTACACTTGTCACCATGGACAAAATGATCAAGTGTAGATAACCAAAGGTACTTTACTCGAAATTGAGTACAGGGATGTTCTCTGTTGTCCAGTTGTTCAGCTCTTGCCCCTCAGCCATTGGCGAGACCAGGGCCTCATATAAGGAATCCAGTTGGATGACATCAATGGATGGTTCATCGGGTGATTCTTCTGCATTTTCCGGATTTTCAATGACCGGTTTAGTGAAGATTTTCGTGATTCTCGGGATTACCTTTCCTTTTCCCCTCTTCTTGTCAAACCTCTGATCCCGAAGTCTGTTTCTCATCCAGAATCGCCCATCCATGAAGGCATCTTCCTCATAACCCAAACCGCAGCGGCCTACCTTCTGAATAGCCGGTATGGATTCCACGATTCCTTGCAATGCGGTGCCCAAGCCTTTGCCCTCTTGATACCCATTCCTTGACATTACCTTGGCCACCATAGCCATAGCCCCCTCATTTCCGGTGTCTTGCAATTCAAGAGCCTGGAAAGAACTTTCCAACGACTCCTCAGCAGCTTCTACGTAAGGAAGTGATTGTGGCTTGGTGACTAATATGGCTTCTTCTCCTCTCACCGTGATGATTTTGCCGTCCATGATGTACTTTATCTTTTGGTGCAGAGTTGAGGGAACGGCGTTCGCAGAATGGATCCAAGGCCTCCCCAGCAACATAGTATAGGCCGGCTCAATATTCATCACTTGGAATGTGACGTTGAAGGTGCATGCGCCAATTTGGAGTGGTAAATCAATATCTCCCATCACTTCTCTTCTGGTACCGTCAAAGGCTCTTACCACCATAGCACTTTGACGTATATCTGATTGGTCAACTGGCAACCTAGCCGAGGTGGCACTAGGGAGTACATTGAGAGCTGATCCGTTATCAATAAGTACCTTGGCTACTATACAACCCTTACATTTCACTGTCACATGCAGAGCTTTAGTGTGCCTTAAACCCGCAGGGTCTATCTCGTCCTCCGAGAAAGTAACAAAACTGGATGCCTGGATTTGTCCCACTATCTTCTCAAACTGCCCCGGAGTGATGTCGGGGTTTACAAAGGCCTGATCCAGGATTCTCTGCAAGGCTTGTCGGTGCACTTCTGAACTCAGGATCAGCGATAACAGTGAAATTCGGGCAGGTGTCTTTCTCAGCTGTTCCACCACATCATACTCACTTTGTTTCATTATTTGGAGCAACAGCTCCTCCTCTTCCTTATGTTCGGCGGGTTCTACTTCCTCCTTCTTCTCGACCTCCTCTTCAGTATTCTTTAATGACTCTCCCATTTTTACTTTCCCTTTTCTCTTTTCTTTCTCTTCGTTCCCGTAACACCTCCCACTTCGAGTTATGAACTCGACCTCTTGCTCAAGGGAGGAGGGTTTTGTGGCAGTGACGGGTTGGGGATCAACTTGGGGAGTAGCGCTGGTGGCAGGTCCGGCATAAGTCATCTGAAAGTGTTCATGAGGAGTGAAACATGGCTTAGGAGGTGCCGGGGGTGAAGCAAGGCTAGGAGCCGGTGTACTGCTTGACGCTCCTTGGGTGAAGACTTGGAAATTGTAGTTCCAAGGTATGGCATGGGTGTTGGTAATAGGGAGCTGAGATGGGGCTCGGATAACCGTTACTGGCGGCGAGGCTACTGGGGGTGAGAAGGTGATTCTGGGTTTAGAGGTAGAAGCATTCTGGCTGTATCTAGTTGTGTTCACTCCCTCTTCCATCTTCGACCTTGTCTGGCATCTCAGAACCTTGAGAGACAATAAGTTCCGAACCTCTTGCCTGAATCCCTCACAGCCCCGCAGCTCATGATCAGCTGCCCCTCCATGATAAGGACACCCCGTACCTTCTTCTAATCCCGTTACCTGAGGGCAAAGGTAGCCTTCCCTCATTACCATAGCAAAAATTTCCTTAAAGTAAGGAACCAGCTTGTCTACTTCCAGTGTTGATCCTTCTCCATCAGGCTCTATCATATTTACACCACTGCCCGCATTATGGTTAGGCAGTGGGTTTGAGGTAACATTGGGGAGGGAACCATTTCCCTCAATTTTTAGCCATCCATTCCGGATTAAAGCGTGCACCCTTCCTCTGAGTGCTCCATGATTGTCGATTGAGTGCCCTTGTGCTCCCCCATGATACTCACAATGAGCAGTGGCATCATACCACCTGGGATATGGAGGCTGAATTGGGTCTAGGGGGACTGGTACAATTTGGTTGATACCGACAAGGTATCGGTATATTTCACTGAGTGCGAGGGGAAGAGGTGGATCAGGGTTTCTTGGGGGTCTTGGGTTGTTTTGTGGTGGTCTTGGTTGAGCAGGAGGAGGAGGTGGTCTCGATTGGTAATTTGTAGGTGGGGGATATTGTGGGTGCGGGTGTGGATAGTTAGGGAAAGGAGGTGGAATGTTTGTGACTGTTTGGCCGTGAGGGGGAGGATATGGCGATAATTGTTTTGAGGAATGGGAATAATTGTTTTGTGGTGTGAGAATGCACATCACCCTCCTTCTTCTTGCCAAAGCTGGCAGTCTTTTTCGCAGGGTTCTCAGCCAACTCTTGCAACCGTCCCATTCTTAGATTGGCCTCTATTCTTTCACCGGCCTGTATGATGTCAGAGAAGCTGTTGGAAGTGTTCCCAATCATCAAATTGAAATAAGGGGCTTTCAAAGTCTCAATGAACAGAGAAACCTGACTCATTGTCGATCCAGGAGGGTGTATACACGCCTTTTCTCTCCATCTCTGGGCATACTCCTTGAAGCTTTCCCTATCCCTCTGCACCAGGTTTTGAAGATCCCTCCTTGTGGGGGCCACATCGCAGTTAAATTTGTACTGCTTTAAGAAGGCATCAGCTAAATCCTTCCAGGAGCACAATTTGCTCCTGTCCAACTGAATACACCACCTCAAAGCTGCCCCGGCGAGGCTCTCATGAAAGAAGTGGATCAGCAGTCTGTCATCCTCTGTCAGAGCAGACATCTTGGCGATATAGGTGGCCAGGTGAATGCGAGGATCTGAATTCCCTGTGTACTTGTCGAAATCAGGTACCTTGAACTTGGGTGGCACCACCACATCGGGAACCAATCTAAGTGATGCCACATCAACTGAGCCATACATATTCAGCCCCTCTATCGCTCTCAATCTCTCTTCTAGAGCAGATAGTTTCTCGTTTTCTCTTGTCTTATTTCCTCCTCCCACTGTATGAAATGCTCCGCCAGCTGGGAGATGAGGGGTGGAGTGAACTGGAGGGATTAGAATGGAAGGGTATGGGTCGGTGTTTGAAACGGTTGAGTAATGAGAGTAAGGTAAGTCATTATTCATGGCAGCCGGATTGACAGTGATTGTCGGGTTCGGAATTGGTGAATGAAAGGTAAAAGAAGTTGAAGCTTGGTGTGGATCATTTGTTGGAGGTGGTGGAGGAGGTAGCGGTAGGCTAGGCTCTGCTGTGGGTTTATTCTGGGACATTTCCCTCATTAGTCTCATAAGTTCTGAGACCTGATCTTTCAATTCGGAAACCTGCCCTTGTAGGTTCTGTACTTGTTCCTGATCTTCCATTATCTTCTTTGTTCGAGATCTTGTTAAGTACACTCGCTTGGGTTGAACCGTGTGTTTGGTCGGACTTGCCTTGTTTGAAGCAATGTTGATTTCCTGTAAGGCGTCGAAAAAAAAAGGATTTTTAATGAATTTTGAATTTTGTAAAGAAACTAAAAGTCACTGTGCGGGCGAAGGATCTGATGGCATTTGGGAGCCAGAATGAAATCTGCGAAAGGATGATTGCATCAACTTTATCATGGCATCGTTCGATAGTCTGACTGTGAATGACTGGATTGAATGCGCGTTTATGATACCTGTCCATATAGCGTATTCAATTTTTCATATAACCCTAGCGAGGGAGTTCCTATGGGAGTCATATTATTCATTCACAAATTTGCTAAACAATGGTCCAAAAATCATTTCATTAACTGAATAATTTGTACACCGTATTCTTTACATCGGCCTAGGCTCTGGAAGGTTCTTTATAATGAGATGACATTTTCTGAGATACTCATATAACCTTTCTTCTTGTTTGGCAGGGTTGAATGCTTTTAGAGCATACTCGGATTCAGGTAGGAGTTCTTGCCTTCCCTGTGCTATCGTTCTCTCCAGCTGGTCAACATTCTCTTTCAGCTCTTGATAGAGAGCAGCTTGTTTTTCTTTCTCTTTCCTTTCCTTAGCACACTCTTTCAAAATATCGTTGATGAGTAGTGCCTGTTCTTTTAATTCGAGCTTCTTCTTTTTGTTTTCCTGTTTATACTCTTCAACGAGTACCTCTTGGTATTTCATATTTTCCTGAAGCTTACTATTCTGCGCTTTCATTTCTTTGACCTCAGCTTGAAGAGAGTCTCTTTCCTTTTCCCACCGTACTTCCTGCTCTTCGAACCTTATCTTTTCGGCCCTTGCCTCTTCCCTGAGTCTTCTCACCTTTCTTTTAAGGCGCTGCCGTTGGTCTTCCAACTGTTTTGTTTGTTCTTGCAGTTGTGAATTCTCGGTATTTGCCTTTTGTAATGAGTCATCCAGACGGTTATCAGCTTCTTCTAATAGGACGTTTCGGTGAGGGTCGCTGTCTTCAAATTCTACAGTTGAGTGTTCTCGGTCTCTGTCAGCCCTCCATTCAAGATAATCGCGTGTGGCACTTGGACCTTTAGGCGACCTTTCCATCAGAGAGATGTTTTCCCAGGATCTGCGAGCCATTTTTAACCCTTCCTCTTCCTTGAGCTCATGGTAGAAATGACCTTGGTGGTATTCTTCAATGTCGATTCAGTGCGTGTTGAGCCAAAGCGCCTCATTACCAATGCCGGAGTGTAACTTGTGTATCCGTCACTCCGATCGTGGATACCGATCGATTACTTCCGTGTTGATCAAAACGGATTGGCACGCCACGCTTCCTCCAACAATAATCATGGATATTGAAACTCAAAATCTGTTCCAGCCACTGATGTTCATACTTAGGGCTGATTATTAACCTGGTCATCTTCTCGATGGGAGTCTGGTCAAGGTAACAAGTCAATCCATATGTCTCCACAGGCATATGTGTGATAATCCGGAGATATAACAATTGAGAACAACACTTGATGGACCCTTTACCTGTTATGCAGTAGGTAAGGGTAAATAATGTCTCCGCAAGAATTGCCGGTATCGGATTGACCTCCTGCCTTTCTACCGCCCAGAATACTTCCACCATGCTGCAGGTTATGATTCCTAATGGTCCCGGGAACAAAATCAGGCCATAGATTCCCAATGCGAGTGCTACTGAAGCTTGATCCCACTGTTTCTCTTGGAGGTATTGATCTAACCGCTTCTGGAGGTAGGTCCAATACCATCCATGCATGTTCCCTTTGACAATTTCTTTTGACTTTGCCTCCTCCGAAGGAATACCCAACAAATGTGTTAATCGTTTCCAGGTCTGCCTATGCTCAAGGTGTAGGTAAATCCGATTCTGTGTTGAGTAAGGAATCTCTAGTAATGCCTGATATTCTTCCATAGTGGGAACTGTATCAATGTCATTGAAAGAGAATACCCAATACTTAGGATTCCAAACTGACAGCATGGCCTTTAATGCCGGGATTTGGACCTTGACTCGCATTAGGGTTGCAATTCTCCCGTATTTCTTTTCAAATCGTGCCTTGTCCTGATCGGAAACGACCTCCAACCATTAGACAGACCCTCGAGGCTGTTCATTCTGACCTCAATTTTATTCAGATCCCATGAGGGTAGTAAGCTAGCATGTCCCTTGGAAACATTATTTTACGAGGGTACTGGAGTATGAGTTGATTTGGACCAAAGTTTAGCATTCTGAACTTCTTCTGCCGACTGACTCGAGGATGCCATGATAAAAATGATGCCTTATCCTTTTCACAGACTCTTGGTTTGATGATGCCTGCGGAAAAACTCGTTAGCAAGATAAATTTGGGTAATTTTGAATCATACTGTTGGCAGGATGACACATACACATTTATCAAAGTAGGAAAATGTGTAGGTGTTTCAGTAGAATTCAAGATTACCCTCACAAAAACGAACAAAAGGAAATTAAAGTAGGACAGGGTAAGAGTAAGTATGCCCCTTTTGTCCTAGCATAGGGAGACTCCTGATACCGGATGAGTGCTACCTAATTGGATAGTTCTATCTTATAAGGTAGCTTACTACGGCTTTCAGCTATTGTGATAGTTTAGCTCAATGTCTAATTTTCTAAAAGCCACAGGTTCCCAAATTGCCCCTACTGTAACAGTAGAGCCCCGTTCTATAACCATGATATTATCGGGAAAAATTCCACGAGTATCACAGTGGATAGAACGAGTTTCAATCTGAGCAGAAGCCTTCACGGATACTAACGGGGTAAAACCCACGGGTACCGCTACATGACCCCCTCCTATTTTCCTAAAAGGGTAAGAAAGCCCAGGTATAGACCGAAGTGTGTGAGGACATCGTGTGAGTGTTCAGTGTGTGAAGGGACATGTTAATCCTTTTGAGAAAAGGAACATTTGATTTTTCACTAAATTTGGATTACCCAGATACATAAGTAAATGAGACAACCTTAGTGAGTTACTGTTGTATGTTAATTTTATTTGAAAGAAATATTTTATTAAAATTTAATTTAAAAATCGGATAAGAACTCTTCTCCGAACTCTATTTAATTAAAATTTTGAGTTGAGACCAGATAAGAACTCTCCCCCGATCTCTATTTAATATTTATTAAAATTTTGAGTTGAGACCGGATAAGAACTCTCCTCCGATCTCTACTTAATATTTATTAAAATTTTGAGTTGAGACCGGATAAGAACTCTCCTCCGATCTCTTCGAAATTTGATCACAGCTGTATATCTTAAAAGCCTAAGTTTAAGAGTTCTAGTATTTAAAGATGCCAAGGGTCGTAATAAGGCTTCCTTTAACTTATTGGTACTTTGTGACTAAATAAGGGATGCCGGACTGAATTTTACCGACCTCCCATGTGGTCGCCTTACCAGTATTCCCTCTGTTCCATTTTACTCATCTGAGATTTGATCTTTATTCAATCTTATGGTGTTATGCCGGCCTGTCTTCTACGTCAGCCTAATGATTCAATTTAGCTATTTCTCCTGACGTGTTATTTAGACCCTCTTTTTTCAAAGAGACTCCTAAAATACAGTTACCTATTTTTATCCTAACCACATATATATTATTCAAGACTAGATGACTTGCATTCCAAAATAGTAAAGATCAACAAAAATATGATTTGGCCGACGCAGAAGCCAACTGAAGCACGACCTACCTTTGCATTCTCAAGTGTGATATGACCTTAAAGAAAATAACATGCATGAAAAAGAAAAAAGGAATTACGTAAAACAAGAACTAAATAAAATGTCAATATGAACACTGACCTGTAAGGAGTCGGATCTAGTGAGCTAACTGCAGAATCACAGAACGTGATAAAATCGCAAGTTGGTAGCTAGGAGACTAAGGTACGCCTTGGAATAAAGAGTACTTCACTAAATGCAATCGAGTCAGAATTATACCCGAGTTTAAATGAGATAGAACATGGACGACGGAAATAAAAATCTGAGATAACCGAGGCGAAAAATGGGAATGCTCTTTGGATAATGAACGAGCTGAAAATGAAAAGTTCCAGTGTTCAAAATCTTTTAAGAAAACACTTCAGGAAACTGGTTCCAAAAGCTCTTCTTATGAAAGCAGAGTAATAATCTGAATTAAATTTCAGAGTTCTCCCACTATAGTAACAACCTTTTTTCTTTTTTTCGTCCCCTCCTCCCTTTGAACAGTTTTCAGGCAGGTATTTATAGGAATCGGGTGCTCCCCATGAAGGGTCAGGATTTATTTTGAGGGAGATGGAGGGTCTGGATTTTGAAGGACATGATCGGATGCTTGAGAATTAAAGAGAACCAAAATGAACGGCTGAGATTATTTTTCAGAATATTCGTCCTTTTCTTCTTTCAATCTGACGGTCTCAAATCCTCTTGTCCGGAGCGATCTGAGGGCTAAGAGCGAAAGCCGCTGGTCTTGTCGTCTTCTCTCTTGATCCAAGGGTTCCTGGTTTGTCCTTACAAGTGAGATCAACGGTGGAGATTGGGATGTACAGGACTGTCATGGCATACCCTGGCATCTGTCAACATTGCGGGCGATTCTTAGGCGTGCGGTGGAGATTTCGTCTGCCACGCTTTAACTACCTCGGCTCTGATTCTGACGACGGTTATTTGGGATTTGTCTTATTCTTTTTGTCTTCCGATCCCTCCCCTTTAGATCTTCTTGGCACGCCCTCTTCTGACCTCTCATGCGGATCTCCCATCTTCCGATCTCTATTATTCCGATCCCTTAATCAACCCTGGTCCGGTCAAAGCATTAATTCCTCTCGATTCCCGAAGTGTCCGCTTCGTTTTCTGCTTAGCAATAAATGCCAGTTTTCCCCTATATATACCCCTGACGAAAGAAACTTTCCTTCATCTGATTTTCCTGTCTTCCTTCTCACTTTCCAGTTCTAGATGCTCCGGCGGTCGTTCCGTTCATGATTGTGGTTTTTGATCCCTTTCCGATAGACTTCTTTGTTCCTCGACTGAAAATTTACGATCCTGGTGATCGCATAACATTGTCTGATGATGGTGAGAGAACTGGACCAATTAACCGATCTGGATCGCGGATCTCGATCGTGTCTGGTGGAGCAAAAATCCGACCTGCTTTGAGGACTTCCCCCGTAGCTGGTGGCACCAGGGGCCCTTGATTCTGAAGCGTATTACCCTGAACAAGGAGGAAAGCCTAATAGTGATGGAACTGAAGAATCAGGCGGCCACTCAGAAGTTCTCCTATTTAGATGCGGTGACTGCCGAGCTGCACCATTGGACCATACAGCTGATCACCGGCCAAGATCGCGAACTTTCGCTCTCTGACCTCGGCATTGGTATTTTCTACATCTCAGATCTCAGGACCTTAGCGATCTCACTGACCTCTTTTTTGTGCAGGTATGGCGGGTGGTGAGGGTTCCAGGAAGCGGAAGAAAGAAAGAGAGATTTCCCGGAAAGTAAAAGAGATGAAGCGTTCGGCACTACTTCAAACACCCGGCCATGAACCTGGGGAGATACAAGGGGACCCGCCTCGACCTTCGGGACCGCCGATCGCAAAAGCTGTCCGATCTCCTCCTCGACGAGAAGTGCCGCCTCCACGTCCTCCAGTTGCTCCAAGCACAGAAGGGGGTCGTTCTCGACCTCCTGCGAGGCCCCCTTCTCGTGGCGCTCAAGTGCTGATCGCTTCCCTGGAGAACAACCGGACTGATCGGGAGAACCCCGATTTTGCCAAAGTCTTGGGGTCTTCTATCTGCCTTCAGGAGGATCGGGACAGACTGTCTCCGGACAATCTTGACGACATCCTGACCCGATCCATGAGTTTGAATGTAGAGTGCCTGGTGAACTAGCACGTAGTCAGGAAAAGGCTCCCGCACAGGTAAGGAGGTCGAGAAGAAGAGTCAAGAAGTGGCATCCCTCCGATCCCAACTCTCATCCGCTCAGGATTACATATCTCAAATTGAGGGGCGTATGAAGTACTATGAGGATAAGCTGGCCGAACAGACTCATGTTCTGGCTGAAAGGGATCATGCTCTTGGAGAAGTCCAGGCGCTCCGGGCCAACGAAGCTGCTCAGGTTGCTCACCTTACTGAGGAGCTTAAGGCAAAAGATGAAGAGATGGTGACAGGAATAGCCGGTGCCTATGTGAATGCTCACAAGGATCTCTTGACCGAACTCCAGAAGCGTTACCCAGAGGAGGACTTCTCTTGGATGGCCGACCTGGCTCCCTGAGGCGAGGAGGAAAGCGAAGAGGAAACCGAAATGTCATTGCTTATGCATCACGCCAGCTGAAACCACATGAGAGAAACTACCCCACACACAACTTGGAGCTTGCAGCTATTGTATTTGCTTTGAAGATCTGGAGACATTATTTGTATGGGGAGAAGTGTTATATCTACACAGATCATAAGAGTTTGAAGTATTTGGACACCCATAAGGAGCTGAATTTGAGGCGGAGGAGGTGGTTAGAATTGATTAAAAATTATGACTGCTTAATAGACGATCAGCCAGGGAAAGTTAATGTGGTAGCAGATGCCTTAAGTCGCAAGACTATAGCTAGTCTAAGGGTTTCTCCTTTGTCTATGGTACATGAGTTGAAAGCACTGCATGTTAGTTTAGAGATTGATGATGAGGGACATGTGGTAGCTACATGACATGTACAGCCAGTATTGATTGATCATATTAAAATGGCAGCCTAGAATGATGAAAAATATCAGAAATTGATGGACGAAACTCGGGATGACAAGAAACCTGAATTTTCTATGAATGATGATGGCTTACTACTACACCAGAGCAGAATGTGCATTCTTAATGATGTAGAATTGTGACAACTCATTATGAAGGAAGCACATGAGTCTCCTTTTGCTATGCACCCTGGTGGGACTAAAATGTACAGAACAGTAAAGGAGCACTATTGGTGGAATGGGATGAAGAAAGATATAGCAGAGTTTGTATCTAAATGCCTAACTCGTCAGCAAGTAAAGGCAGAACACCAAGTGTCAGCAGGGTTGCTACATCCACTGCCAGTACCTGAGTGGAAATGGGAAAGAATAACAATGGACTTTGTGATGGGACTTCTAATAACACAGAAGAATCATGATGCAGTATGGGTTATTGTGGACAAATTGACCAAGTCTGCTCACTTTTTGCCAGTACAGATAGACTACAGTCTGGACAGATTGGCTAAGTTGTATCTTGATGAGATAGTGAGGCTGCATGGAGTGCCAGTATCCATTATATCAGACAGAGATCCTAGGTTCACTTCTAGATTCTGGGGTAGTTTGCAAAGAGCCCTAGGAACTAGATTGAACTTTAGCACAGCATTCCATCCATAGATAGACGGCCAGTCTGAGAGAGTGATTCAGATATTGGAGGATATGCTACAGGCTTGTGTGATTGAATTTGAAGGTAGCTGGGATACACACTTGCCTCTGATTGAGTTTGCTTACAATAATAGCTACCAATCAAGCATAGGGATGCCTCCTTATGAAGCCTTGTATGGCAGAAAGTGCAGAACTTCTTTGTGCTGGGATGAAGTGGATGAAAGGAAGTTGATTGGCCCAGAGATTGTTCAGCAGACAGAGGAGAAGATTAAGCTCATTAAAGATAGGCTCAAGGCTGCATCAGATCACCAGAAGTCCTATGTTGATCTGAAGAGGAGAGATATTGAGTACACCATGGGTGATAAGGTATTCCTCAAGGTTTCCCCTTGGAAGAGGATTATGAGATTTAGCAGAAAGGGAAAACAAAGTCATCGCTTCATCGGACCATATAAGGTTCTGGAGAGAGTGGGTCCTCTAGCATACAGATTGGCACTACCTCCAGAGTTGGAAAAGATACATAATGTCTTCCATATATCTATGTTGAGGAGGTATAGATCAGACCCTTCTCATGTTCTACCTGTTGAGGAGATTGAGGTGAATCCAGACCTCACATATAAGGAAGAGCCCATGGAGATTCTGGCACATGAGGTGAAGCAGCTGAGGAACAAGCAGATATCCCTTGTAAAAGTTTTGTGGAACCATCATTCGGGCCAAGAGGCTACGTGGGAGCGCGAGGAGGGCATGAGGAGACAGCACCCACAACTGTTCAGAGATTAACACCAGGTAAAATTTCGAGACGAAATTTATATTAAGGGGGGGAGAATTGTAACACCCCTACATGCATAGTCCTGTGTATTTTACTATTCCGGTGGCCGGTGTCGATCCAGACAGTCAAGAGGCTTAGGATCATATTTAAGTCATCATAATAGATCATGCATATAGGTTTAATTAAGTGAATAAATGTAATTAGAATACTTGAATTTCATGAATTGAAAATTTTGCATAATTAGGGTTCTTGAACTAAGCGAAAATTGGGGAAAATTTGGGGGAAAAGGTGATTTGATGCAAATTAACCTAATTGAGGTTTAAAATAATCAATTGGTATGAAATGGAATGGGTTTGAATGGTTGGAATGGAAATGGAATGGTGAATGTGTAAGGGTCAATGCTGGCAACTTGACCCTTGCCCATTCAAATGAGTATAATTGAAAATTGGTAGCTCCAATTAGTGTGACGCCAATTGGAGATGAAAATTAAGACCCAAAGCTACAATTTTTATGTAGAAACCCAACCCTAAAACTGAACACAAAGTGTTGTAAAATTAGGTCAAATACTGGTAATGCACACTGCCTCTATACAAAACTGACCATATGAACAGTACATGTTCACATGGCCATAACTTGATGTAGGAAGGTCCAAATGACCTGAATTTTATACCAATGGAAAGCTTAGACAAAGTACTACAACTTTCATGAAGAACACAAATCCAAATTCTGACCATAACTAAGTCAAATTGCCACCCTAAGTTGGGTCACTAAATCTGCCAAAACCTTAAATTTACCCAGAATTCTGGAATTGGCCAATCTGACAAGTTATGGTTAAATGGTCATAACTTGAGCTACAAAACTCCAAATAGAGTGATTCAAAAAGGAAATTAAAGCTAAGACATTAAGGAACAACTTTGATGAAGGAAAGTTGGCCAAATTCCCACTGTAGATAGACCAATGGAACAGTACAATCTAGTGACCCAAAACTGAAATTTTGAGATTTAACCCTAATGGACTTTGAATGACAACTAGCAATCAATGCCAATAAAAATATAACTCAAAATGTGGTATATGGGTGTAATTAGAATTAACATACCTAGTAAGTATGAAAAAGTCAATATTTTGACTTGAATAGTAAAATAAATAGTAACCCCAAAATACCAAACACAAAGAACTCCATTTTTAAGCAAATTTAAAAGTATAATCAAGTGTGTATGAAATTAATTATTGGATTACTTATGAGGCATGATATTGAAACACTGTAAATTTTGGGTTTCAGTAGAAGAAGAGATCGGAAAGGATAAGGAAAAAGTGAGTCAAGGCCTAGAGGCGACTCATACGAGGTTTGTGCATGATAAATTTTAAATTCCTTGTTTTCTACTTGGAAACATTTTGAAATGTGTATTATGAATAATTTGTGTTTATTATGGTCTTGTTAAATATGGTGTTGCCTACTTTGTAAATGGATATTGAAATGAAAATTGTTTAATGCTTTGCATGAAATGTTTGAGCTACATGATTTTGAATGGGTTTTGGATTCACACTTAGCATAACAGTATCACTGTATTCCTCCTCCATTTATGGAGTTGAGATAAACTATATTCCTCCCTCTCCAGATTGCCAGTTGAGGTTGAGGTTGAGATCGGATGAGTACTCATATATCTAGCTAGTCACCTCCCTCATTGATTTTGATTAGTGGGGTTGAGATTGCGTTGTCGTGATGTATAACATGGCATTGATAAGAAATTTTTTGTCATGACTTAAGTTGTGTATTGATTGGCAACACTGTGAATTGTAAATTATTTTGATAAAATGGCATTGAAAAAGTTGACACCCATTTCATGAAATGTGATTGTGAAAGTGGTTAAATAAATGTTTATTAATGTTTGTTTTATATTTAACTATTTTAAATTTTCATTGTGCACCACTGAGTATTAATTACTCAGCGATAACTTTTATTTTTTATCGTAGATAGGGGTAAGGATAAAGCAGCAGAGTGAGCTGCTAGGGTGACAGGGGAGCAGATTTGGAGATTTTATATAGGTATATTATTTATACCCTTGTAATTACTTTTGATGTAATTATTTATATTCATATGTATTTATGGCACTAGTTGAGCAATTGTACATTAATAATTGTAATGATATTACTTTTGGTTTCTTTATTGTAAGTGGAGACTTTTGCATGTAAATTTGATTAAATGAAATAAAATTGATGGTTTTTGTTTATTGTGTTGAATTAAGAATTGATGAGTATTGAAAATGTATGGAGTTGTGTGGATTGAAATGACTTTGTGTTGAGTTGAGACTTAATGGAGTTGGGTTTGAGAAAAATATATTGGAAGTGCTTTCTTTTCAGGTTTTTGAAGAACTGTTTTTTTTTTCAGGTTTTTGAAGAACTGTTTTCTCAAAATATAGCCGGCACTCTGCAGAAATTTTTATAGAATATGCAGAAAATCCTATTTACCAAAACATTCACATATGATAAAAACTTCAAAATAAAGGCTTTTTAATAATGTTTCAACATTACTCTTCAATGTGAAATGAATTGAAATTGTTAAAATCCCTTGTAGTACATTTAATGGGTTATAGGTATGCGAAGTTCGGTAATTCATTAGGTATACTACGGGATCATGTTATGCCTTACAGAGGGGTAGGGTGTGACAACAACCAATTCAGCTTGTGACGTTTTAATGAAAATTGCTGACATGACACTTTTGCTCCTCTGATTTAATACATCATTTTCTCCAGAATCTTCTGTCTTTTAACCCATTCTAGGGTAGACCTCTGAACCATATATAAACACCTTTTTCTCTTTCTTTCTAGAAGGAGAAAAGAAGGAAGATTTTTGCAAGAAAGAAGAAGAAAGGGGAGCACATGAGATCGAGGCTTGCTGCAGAAAAAGGGACACCATCTACAATGTTCCAGCAGCAGTTTCTTCACCATTTTTACTGGGTTTTTCTGTCCCTTAGCTTAGATTTTCATTTCTTCTTCATTTCTATACTTGGGTTTCTTTTAAAATCATGATTTGTGAGTAGATCTTTGAGATTTTAAAGATGGATCTGTAAATATTGCTTTGTATTGTGGTTTAAAGTGAAGGCCAATGTAACACCCCTATGTTCGGTAGTGCGTTCTACTGTTCCTATGACCAGTGTTGTCCGGACAGCTAGGATGCCTAGAACTACACTTAGATATGGATGAGGAGACATAAAATAATGAAATACAAGAAAAGAAAAGACAAGAAAAATAATAGCAATGAAATGTAATCAAGTTAAACGAGCCGAGAACCCTAGCGATGGGTGACCGCACCGGGAAGTTGCGGCGTGGACCGTTGACTAGCCCTGGACCGCGGGAAACCCTAGAAAATATTTTTAAGACTTAAATAGACACCTATTGAAGTATAAATACCATTAAAAATATCAAAGAAAAATTAATTAATTAGTACAAAGAAAAGTGAGAAATCGAAAAACGGACAAAACCCAGTGTTACCGAAAAATCGGGAATGCAACCCGAATAGGGGCATTGTGGTCATTTGACATCCCGAGTGGCCTTTTGACCTACATGTACATTAAAAATAAATGATATTAAATTTTGAAAATACCATGAAAATTAAAATGGTGGTCCATAGTTTAAATAGTGAAAGAAAAGGGGTTTAATGTTGAATAATTGAAAGTTGAATTAAAGTAATAATATTCTTACATTAGTGGACCACTAAACACTTGGAAAATCAATAAAAATTCTGTCACTCTCCACTAACTTCTACAAACCTTCTTCTTCCTCAAATTCTCCCCATGGCCAAACCAAAAAGCTCCCAAACTCTCCCATGGCCGTCCAAGCTCCAACCTCCATGCATCCATGATCCAAGCTCCCAATGGTTAAGGTTTCTTCATTAAACTTGACCACCACACCATGGGCAGTAGATAGGCAGCAAGAAGACCAAGTTTTGGAGAGGTTTTGAAGAGTTTCCAAAGCGGTAAGTTTTTGGTTATTGCTTCATTAAAGTTTGTGAGGAGGTTATGGGTACTTGAATTGTGGAAAGAATTTTGGAGTTTGATGTACTAAGGGAGATGTTTATTTTTGGCAGCCATGGAAACTCCTTAAGGACAGTTTATTCTTGCTTGTAAATGGTAGATTAAAGGGTTGATTATGTGTTTATATGTGTAGGAATAAATTGGGTGATGTATACTAAGTATATTGTGAATGTATACTTGAATTTGGAAGCTTGGACATTAATGGAGAGAGGTGTATGAATCGGCAGCTTGAATGGTGAACCATAAAAATGTTATTTCATGTTTGGTTTATGGAATATTAATGTTGAATTGTGATACTTGTTATGGCATCTTGTGTATATGTATGATGGTGTGAGGTTGGACATGTAAATGAGCTAGGTTAGGTGATTGAATTGTTGTAATTTGAACTTGAAAAATTCTGTACTATATGGTGCATATTGAGTGTGATTATAAGCTGCCAAAATGACCAACAATATGTTGTGAAACGTGTTTAGGTTATGGTACAAACCAGAATTGGCATGAATGTGTAGTTTGGTAAGTGTTAAAAGTGTCCTTTGATGAGTAATGAACAAAATGCAATAGGGCAGTTTATGTTATGGGCCTAGAACCTTAAGTGTGTGGCTCTAATTGGTATGAGACCAATTGGAGGTGAAACTAGGCACAAAATGTGCTAACTTTCATGAAGGAAGCTTACCAAAATTCTGCTTGTAAGGTAACTTAAAAAATGACCAAATCCGGATTAGTGCAATTAAGGCCTGAAAATTGACTATTTGGGCAGCAGTTAGTGTTTTGGCCATAACTCACTCAAAACAGGTCCAATTGACCTGAAATTTTGATCATGAATAGTTAAGACATATATCTACAAGTCTTATGAAGACACTAAAGCCCAGAAATGACCATAAGTAAGTCAAACAGCTTGCATAAGTTCAGGTCTAAAAACTGGCCGAACCTAAAATGACCTAAAATGACTTAAAGTGACCAATTTTGATGCATTTTGACCAGCAATAGTAAAATGACCATAACTTGGTCTAGTAAACTCAGAATGACCTGAAATTTTTCCCCGCGTGCAATAAGACATAGATTATAAGTTTGTAGTTTTGACCGAAACCCGAAAACTGAGGGAACTAGGTCGTCCGACTAGGTCAAACTAGTATACCGAAATTCAGCAAATTGCAATAAAATGCAAAATACATAGAAATGAATTTGGTAACATGTACCAACCCTAAAAGACTATTGAATGTGACATATTAGTAACATTAAAACCTAATTTACCTAGAACGCATCGAGGGTCAACATATTAGGTTGACTAAGCAAATAACAGAATTCAGCGAATTAATTATCAAGCATTATCGTTAGAGACAGTTTAAATGAGTACTGAAATACTTCAAATTGTGTTTCTCAGTTAGCAAAGACTCAGGGAAAGGGAAGAAAACACTGAGTCAAGGCTAGGAGAGAGTTATCAGAGGTTTGTGCACAACAGTATTTCTTTTGAATTTTCAATTGAAATAAATATTGACTATTTGTATATTATTGTTTTAAATTGTGTTTGTGCACAACAGTATTTCTTTTGAATTTTCAATTGAAATAAATATTGACTATTTGTATATTATTGTTTTAAATTGTGTTTGTGCACAATAATTTTGATTTCTTATTTTCTACTTAAAAATTTATTTGAACATTATATTTTTTAGTTGTGTATGTGCACAATACTTTTATATTCACTGCTTTTACTAGCAAATTTATTTGAAGAAATGAGTTATGAATAATTTTTTATTGATTTGGCTTTGAGAATCTTATTTGGAAATTATTGTGTTGCCTACTTTGCAAATGAAAATTTTGAGATAAAATATGATTTGTGGTTTGTATGAAATATTTAAATATTGTGATTTGGAATTGTTTTGATTCACACTTGGCATGACACTGTTACTATGTTCCTCCTCCATTTATGGGGTGAGTGTGATTATATTCCTCCCTCTTTGACTTATCAGTCTGGGGTGAGTGTGATTATTTTCCTCCCTCTCTGGTTTACCAGTTGAGGTTGTAGATCGGATGAGTACTCATTAGCTAGCTAGCCACCTCCCTCATTGATTTCGATTAGTGGGGTTGTTGATTGCTTTGTTGTGGTGTACAACACAGTATTGATCGGAAATTTTGTGTCATGGCTTAAGTTGTGTATGAATTGGCAACACTGTGTTTATTAAATTATTTGACTCAAAATTTTTCTATAATGAGCTTTCATAATTTGTGAAATGTAATTGTGCAGCATTTAAATTGTGTTATTGATGAGTAAAACTATATTGTTCAGTTATTTGATCAAATTGTGTTATTGATTGGCAAAACTGTGTTATTCAGTTATTTGATCAAATTTGTGTTATATGAACTTTGTAAATTATGAAATAGAATTGTGAATTATTTGATTTGTGAATTGTCAATAAAAGATTTATATATCGCATTTCAAATTGTTATTGTGCACCACTGAGTAAATTTTTGTTACACTCACTTCAGATAGACATTTTTGGGTAGTTTTGCATCCATTTTGCCCTTATATTTTAGTATATTTTATGTTTTTAGCTTTATTTTAGTTTATTTGTTAATTTTAGATACTTTATATTTGATTTTTGTAATTTTGTTGTTTTTGATAGGATTTTGTGGCAAATCGAGGATCAATGAGTGCATTAGGAAGTGATTTGAAGAAATTTGGAATTTTTTAAGCATGGAGGAAAGTTGAAGAAATCAAGCTTTGAAAGAGCAAGTTAGCCGAAATTTGCTTGACACTTTGCTTAAGATCCTACTTAGGGTAAAGCGGCAGTGCTTAAGGTGCAGCATAAGTCAAGCATGAGCAGAAAAGTCTATTTTACTCTAAGTCCGCGAGATTATTTGAAGGTCCGCTTAATCTTAGCATAAAGGCCGACTGTAGCTGAAATTTGCTAAAAGTCGCTTAGGGTTGCCAACCCTAAGCGCATCGCCTAACGTGAATAGTGTCGACTTGGATAATTTTACACCTCATTTCCTATCCACTCCTTGGCTCTTATTTACTTTTAGGGCAACTTTTTGTGACCATATAAATTCATCATTTCCTAATTTTTGCCACAAGAGGAAAGGGAGGAAAAACAAAAAGGAAAGAAAATAGAATAGAGAGAGAGGAGGAGACGCCACTTTCTGGGGAGGAGCTGCTGCAACCATTTTTGGAGCTCCAGAAACCAGAGTTTTGGGTTCTTCTACCTGAGTTTTTCTATTTCAGTCCTCTTATCATGTTTTTCTTTACTTTTCCATCAATCTTTCTTGTAAATACCATCATGAGTGAGTAAACTCTTTAGATTTCAGAGTTGGGAAATATGTTTTAGATTAATTTGTGGATTTGGACTGGGTATTTCCTTATTTTACATAAATATGAGTTTTGATTCCTTCCTTGTGTGCTTGATTTACTTGCCTAATGTTGGTACCCATTAGGTATTGTGTTAATCTTTGATTGAAGGACCGAAAGGTGAAAGTCATTGATAGATAATCAAGGATTGGAACTTAAAATTCCCTAGATTTAGAAATAAACTTGAGATTTAAGAGGAATTAATGATTGGTTACAAAACTTAATGGGTTTTAAATTAATCAAATATCGTACGAAAGTAGATTTGGTTATTTTAGAACACATTTTGGTTTGCTTGAAAAAGATATCAAAGGAATTTAGAATTAATCACCTTCAAACTCTATTTTTTCCTAAAAATTGGAATGCCCAAGAAAAATCCAAATTAATTTATGCATAAAACCCCAACTCTGGAATCACTTTTACCATAATTAGACTTTGATTTGAATTACCCATTGTTAATTTAGTTTATTTGCAAACTAGATCTAGAATTTATTTGTTTGCTCTTTACCCATCCCAATTAGATTAATCAATTTACCTTGCTCATTTACATTTACCATTTATTCATTAATCATTAGCCCAAATAATCGCTTCATTCATAGTTTGGTAATCAAACAGCAAATCCTCGTAGGAACGATACTTGATTCATCACTTTATTACTTGAGATGACCCGTATACTTGCGGATTCGCAACCATCAAGTTTTTGGCGCCGTTGTCGGGGATTTGATTTTTGTTTGATATTGAACAATTGTTTGTTTGGTTAATTTGGGCATTTTATTTTATTTTCTTTTTACCATTTTACTTTGAGAATTTGTTTATTTTGTTTTTCAGGTACTTTATTTTATGAGAAGGACAAAAAGTGAAGAAATCAATTTATTCTTTGATCCAGAAATAGAAAAGACAGCAAAAGCTTTAAGAGCAGAATCTAAAAGGAGAAAAGCTGAAATTAAAGCTCAACAACAACAAGAAAGAGCACAAGAGCAAGAGCAATTACAAGAAGAAATGGCCAACAACAATAACAACCGCTCTGTGAAGGATCATGCCTATCCTAACATTAGGGATTTCATGCCAAGTATCACAAAACCAAGAGTAGAAGCTAATAATTTTGAATTGAAGCCTGCACTCTGTCAGATGGTACAACAATCACAATTTGGAGGAAATCCAAGTGAATGTCCACATGTGCATCTAGCACACTTTCTTGAGATCAGTGATATGTTAAAGATAAATGGAGTTTCTGATGATGCAATTCGACTCAGATTATTTCCTTTTTCTCTGAAGGACCGAGCTAGAGAGTGGTTACATTCTTTGCCACCGGGTTCTATCACAACATGGGATGAACTTTCTCAAGCATTTTTAGCTCAATATTTTCCACCAAGCAAGACAGCTAAGCTAAGAAATGAGCTGACTTCTTTCAAACCTAGAGATGATGAGAGCTTGTATGAAGCATGGGAGAGGTACAAGGATTTGCAAAGGAGATGTCCACATCATGGGATTCCTAAGTGGATGCTTGTTCAACACTTTTATAATGGAGTTTCACCTGCTATTAGAAGTACAATTGATGCATCTTCTGGAGGTGATCTTATGGAGAAATCTGAAGATGAAGCTTTTTCTGTTCTTGATAAAATTTCTTATAACAACTACCAATGGAGTTGTGAGAGGAATGAAATCAAGAAACCAGCTGGTATGTTTGAGCTTGATGCCATGAATATGATTAATGCTAAGTTTGATGCTTTGACAAGGAAGATGGACAAGCTAAGCATGAAAGTAGATTCTTCAGCCGGAGGTTCTAGTAATTCAGTAGAAGTTGGAGCTGCAAATATCAACTGTGCAGCAGATTTTTCTGCACTTATCAAGATTTTTCAAGTGAGCAAGTGGATTATGTGGGGAACTACAATCAAAGACCAGGTGGTAACTCATTTTCTACAACTTATGATCCAGCATGGAGAAACCACCCCAATTTCTCTTGGGGAGGTAGACAAGGACAACATCAGAATTTTCAGCAACCTTCTGGGTATCAACAACATCAGAATTTTCAGCAGAATAGAGGTCCTCCTCCTGGAATTTCTAAACCTCAAAATGCACCTGCTCCACCTCTACCACAACAAGCACAACCAGACAAGACAGCTAGATTGGAAGCCATGATTGAGACTCTACTTGTGAGCCATCAAAGTCAACAAGAAATGATTTCTCAATTAGCATCTAAAGTGGATCAAATGGCAACACACAACAAGATGTTAGAGAATCAAATAGCTCAACAAGCTAGCTCTTCAAATAACAAAGCATTTGGGAAGCTCCCTAGCCAGCCAGAAAATTCAAGGGAGCATTGCAAGGCTATTACATTGAGGAGTGGAAAAATATTGGAGAATGGAGATAAAAAGATTGAAGAGAAAATTGAAGAAGAGAAAAACAGAGAAGGAGATGAACAAACTGAAGCTGAAGTTAGAATTGAAGCTGAGAAAGAAAATTCAGTGGAAGAAAAAGGAAGTAAGGAGAGGGAGAGTAAAGAGAAAGAACCTAAATATGTTGCACCTAAAGCCTACATGCCACCTTTACCATTCCCACAAAGGTTCCAGAAAGCGAAATTGGATAAATAATTTGGGAAGTTCTTGGAAGTATTGAAGTCTTTGCATGTGACTATTCCTTTCACTGATGCCTTAGCACAAATGCGTTCATATGCTAAATTTTTGAAGGAGATTTTATCTAACAAGAAGAAATTGGAGGAATTTGATACTGTAGCTCTCACAGAAGAAAGCAGTGCTATTTTGCAAAATAAGCTTCCACCCAAACTGAAAGATCCTGGAAGTTTTTCCATACCATGTCACATTGGGGATATCAGTATAGATAAAGCTTTATGTGATCTTGGAGCCAGTGTTAGTTTGATGCCATTGTCTATCTATGAGAAAGTGAAGATTGGAGAAATGAAGCCTACTACCATTTCAGATAGGTCTATTAAATTTCCAATTGGGGTAATTAAGAATGTTCCTCTAAAAGTTGGAAAATTTTTCATACCAGTGGATTTTGTGGTATTGGAGATGGAGGAGGATGTACACATTCCTATTATTCTTGGTAGACCTTTCCTTGCTACTATTGGAGCTGTGATTGATGTAAAAAATGGGAGGCTTACATTAGAAGTTGGGGAAGAGAAAGTTGAATTTAATTTGTTTCGAGTAATGAAAAAGAAAGATGATTCAAATTCATGCTTGAGAGTTGACGTGATAGATGAAGAGGTCAGAGAAGTGCTTAAAAAATAACATCCTAAAGATCCCTTAGAAGCTTGTTTGGTTCATAACATCAAAAAATGGGATGAAATTGAAGAAGCTGCAGAATATGCTATAATTTTGGAAGGAAATCCACCTTTGCTTATGGCTGATGTTGAGAAGATTGGGGACTTGAAGCAAGAAACAACTTCATCATCAAAGCTTGAAAAAAGTGAAGCACCGAAGGTAGAGTTGAAACCTCTTCCAACAAATCTCAGGTATGCTTTTCTAGGTCAAAATTCTACATATCCTGTAATTGTTAGTGCTCAATTGAATGATTGTGAAGTTGAAAAATTATTAAGAGTTCTTAGAAAGCATAGAAGGATAATTGGTTATACCATTGATGATATTAAAGGAATACATCCTTCTGTGTGCATGCGTAGAATTTTGTTGGAAAATAATCATAAAGCCTCTCGAGAATCACAAAGGAGATTGAATCCAAATATGAAAGAGGTTGTGAAAAAGGAAATCTTGAAATTGCTTGATGCAGGTATCATTTACCCTGTTTAAAAGAATTGGGTAAGTCCAGTTCATGTTGTACCCAAGAAAGGGGCATCACAGAGTAAAAAATGAAAATGATGAACTAATACCTACAAGGATCAGAATCGATGGAGAATGTGTATTGACTATAGGAAATTGAATAATGCAACTAGAATGGACCATTTTCCATTACCATTTATAGATCAAATGCTTGAGAGACTAGCTCATCATTCTTATTTTTGCTATTTGATGGCTATTCGTGGTTCTTTCAGATCCCTATTCACCCGCATGATCAGATAAAACTACCTTCACATGTCCTTATGGTACCTTTGCATATCGAAGGATGCCATTTGGACTATGTAATGCCCCTGCTACATTTCAAAGATGTATGATGTCCATATTTTCTGACATGATTGAGGGTATTATGGAAGTGTTCATGGATGATTTTTCTGTGTATGGTAAATCTTTCGATGAATGCTTATCTAACTTGTCTAAGGTTTTACAGAGATGTGAAGAGTTCAATTTAGTTTTGAATTGGGAAAAGTGCCATTTTATGGTACAAGAAGGAATTGTTTTGGGACATCTTATGTCAAACAGGGGTATTGAGGTGGATAAAGCAAAAGTAGAAATTATTGAGAAAATGCCACCCCCAACATCCGTGAAGGGAGTGAGGAGTTTCTTGGGGCATGCTGGATTTTACAGGAGATTCATCAAGGATTTCTCTAAGATTTCTAAGCCTCTTACCAATTTATTGAGTAAAGATGTGGAATTCCATTTTGATACTAATTGTATGAATGCTTTTTGCAGGATAAAGGAAGCTTTGATATCTGCTCCTATTATGCAGCCTCCTGATTGGTCATTACCTTTTAAGTTAATGTGCGATGCTAGTGATTATGCCATTGGGGCTGTTTTGGGACAAAGGAGAGATAAGAAGGTGTATGCAATATACTATGCAAGTAGAACCTTAGATGATGCTCAAATAAATTACTCTACTACAGAGAAAGAGTTTTTGGCAGTGGTATTTGCAGTAGATAAATTCAGGTCCTATCTTGTGGGGTCAAAGGTAATAGTGTACACGGATCATGCAGCTATCAAGTATCTCCTTCAGAAAAAAGAGGCTAAACCTAGATTGATAAGGTGGGTGCTACTCCTTTAAGAGTTTGACTTGGAAATTAAAGACAAGAAATGAGTAGAAAATGTGGTAGCAGATCATCTATCTAGATTGAGGCAAGAACAAGGAGATAATTTGGGAAAAGAGCCCCCAATAGATGATTATTTTCCTGATGAGCAACTGTTAGTAATCATGAATGCAAAAACCCCTTGGTATGCAGATTTCGTGAACTATCTAGTGTGTGGAATCCTTCCACCTGACCTAACATGGCAGCAAAAGAAGAAATTTCTTTTTGATGTAAAGGATTATGATTGGGAAGAGCCATTTTTGTTCAAGAGATGTGGAGATGGGTTGATTAGAAGATGTTTAGCTGATGAGGAGATAGGGAATGTTATTAAAGATTGCCATTCTTCACTTTATGGGGGTCATATGAGTGTGACAAAGACTGTAGAAAAAGTTCTTCAAGCAGGGTTCTTTTGGCCACACATGTTTAAAGATGTGAGAAAGTTTGTAAATGCATGTGATAGGTGTCAAAGGATGGGTAATATCTCGAAGAGAGATGAAATGCCCCTCCAAAATATATTGAAAGTGGAACTATTTGATGTGTGGGGCATTGATTTCATGGGACCTTTTCCATCGTCCTTTGGACACAAATACATTTTAGTTGGAGTAGATTATGTGAGTAAATGGGTTGAAGCTATACCATCTCCAACTAATGATGTTAGAGTTGTGATTAAATTCCTTAAAAAGTTCATTTTTACAAGATTTGGAACTCCACGTGCCATTATAAGTAATGGAGGTTCTCATTTTTGCAACCATCAATTTGAAAGATTATTACAAAAATACGGAGTAAAGCATAAGGTTGCAACACCCTACCATCCACAAACTAGTGGTCAAGTGGAGATCTCAAATAGAGAGTTGAAAAGAATTCTTGAGAAAACAGTGAATAGTTCAAGGAAAGATTGGTCACTAAAGTTAGATAATGCTCTTTGGGCCTATAGAACAGCTTTTAAAACTCCTATTGGCACCACCCCATTTAGATTGGTTTATGGGAAAGCTTGTCATTTACCTTTGGAGTTGGAACATAGAGCATATTGGGCCATAAGGACACTGAATTTTGACTTAAAAACTGCAGGAGAAAAAAGAATGCTGCAACTAAATGAACTTGAGGAACTTAGATTGGATGCTTATGAAAATGCCAAGCTTTACAAGGAAAGAACTAAGAGATGGCATGATAAGCATATTAGGAGGAAAGAATTTCAGGAAGGGGATGTTGTTCTCTTATATAACTCTAGGTTAAGGTTATTTCCCGGAAAATTAAAGTCAAGATGGTCAGGGCCCTACACTGTTATAAAGGTATACCCCTATAGAGCTGTTGAGATAGGCAATGAAACCTCAGGGACTTTCAAAGTTAATGGGCAGAGATTAAAGCATTATATTGTTGGAGAACCCACACAAAGGGTTGTAGAGGTCTCATGGCTTGGTTCTCCAATCAGGGATATTTAGGTGATTTGGAGTGGAAGGTCAAGCTTAAGAAATTAAACAAGCGCTTCTTGGGAGGCAACCCAAGCGTATCCTTTTATAGTTTATTAATCTTCTATTTCATTTCATTTTCAGTTTTTACCCTCATTAAACTCAAAAGTGACATTTGTTTATCTTTTGTAGGTCATTCATGAAGATTGGGCAAATTAACACATGTAGCAAAAAGAAAGAAATGAAAGGGAGCAAGTATAAGCAAAATTCTGCACTTTATCGATTACCTGTGAACAGTAACACCTTTAAACTTGTGTTAAATTACTGATATTGCAATCTACTTGATAGCACATGTTTGATTTTGTGTCTTGTGTAAATTCTGTGAAATGCAACTTGAATGAGGATCAATTTTGATATTTAGGACTGATGTGAGCTTTATTGAGGTGCAAAGATAGTGTTTGTTAAGTTTTACCTTTTAGTGTATATATAGTTCTGTAATCTGTTAGGAATTTACATGTTTTTGTTTGAATTGCTGCTAGTTTTTACAGTCTGTAGATTTTTGTTACTGTTCATGCTACTGTTCATGCTGCTTAAAAGGTCAATTTCTATGTCTTTTCTGTAATTTTTGAATGTCTGAAGCTTGTCTCAAATACTGCTGAAAATGTGCTTTTGGTATAAGTTTAGAAAGGAGATCATTTCATTAAGTGTGTAAAAAGGTAGTCACAATTGGTGCCTAAATTGAACCATGATTGCAAAAAGCTAAATGAACATGTACAATGCTTACTAAGTTTATGAGAGATGATGAGCTTAAATTTTTCAATTTGGTGGTATTAATGTGAATTTGGTAATTGCTGAGGGTCATGATAGCATTCCATAGCATTTGGACTGTTTTTGGTAAGTAAAATCACAATTTTTCCCAAAACCTGCCGAAACTTGCTGATGATGTTGCTTATTAAGCAGTATCCTATGCAAATTCTGCTGAACCCTATGCTTAACCCCAAGCACAGCCCAAATTATCAATTGTCTGTACCACATTTTAAAAAGCCCAAAACTTCTACCATTTTTATGAAACCCTCACCCAAACTCCCGATAAACCACAACTTTCATTCTGCCGACTCCCTTCCCGCACCATTTTTTCCGGCAAATTTTAAGGGAAGCTGAAAAGTCTCTTTCTCTTCATTAAATGGTAAGAACCAAAATGTGGTCCACCCACAAACCCAAACCCAGAAGATTTCGACACTCTGTCAAATCGAAAATGGGTATTCCATCATCTCTACCCACAAACCCTAACCCCAGTCCCAGTCCGCCGCTTCCTCAATCACCACCACCGCAAACGTCGCCGCTACCTCAATCACCACCACCTCAATCACCACCACTACCCCCAGGCCAAACACCAACACTCATTCCGCCGAACCCCCTTTCGCCACAAACTGAGCAGCAAAATGAGACACCCGTTTTTGAAACTCAGTTCCCAGAACCAATACCTGAACCTGCGCCTACTCAAACGAAATCTAAAGGTAAAACTAAAAAGGCTGCAGGTAGACCCAAGAAAGCCCCTGTCGGAAAACGAAAAAGAGCGCCCTCTGTTCCTTTCGACCTAAACTCTCCACCTCAACCTTCCTCTGAACCAGTCAGCAAAAGAACTAGATCCTCCTCGCAAATTCCACCACCAGCGGTCCAAACCCCTGTGTCTCAGTCACCCTTAAACTCTCCAGCAGCACCTGCGTCATCTGCCAATGATATAGAGGAGGTACTTTCTCCATTACCTTGGGCTTTTAGAGACATGGATATGAAAAATGCTTATGACAGTTTAGTTTCTAAACCTATTTTGGCAAACAAATATATGGATGAGCAGATTTTAAAAGAATTAGGCATTTATGACTCTGTATTTGCCTACTTAGATGCTGTCAACTGGACTAAATTTGCTAGGATTAGGGAACCAGTGTACAAGGATTTGACCTTGGAATTTTTGAGTTCCTTAAGGCTGAATTTCAAACCAGCAGTACCTGAGCATAAGGATGTGATATATTTTCGATGTGCTGGAATTGATAGGGAGTTAGACATGGATGCTATGAATGCAATTTTTGGTTTTCAGGGTTCGGGCTATAAAAATATTGAGTGGCAACAAACTATTTATGACCCTGTTCAATTCTGGAAAGACATTGCACCTTTTGGGGGTTATTATAGACAGAGGACTGCAAAAGCCTCTAGGATAGTTGATCATGTGTTAAAATACCTCCATAGGTTCATTTCTTACACTGTTTTAGGAAGGGGACACGATGTGACATTGTGGGTCTTTGGAGATTTATTTTTCCTGTGGTGCATGAAGGAGAGAAAACAAGTAAGCACAGCCCATTTCCTAGCTACTCATTGGCACCAAATTGTCACAAAGCATACCAAAGGTAGTATAGTTTTTGGAGGATATATAACTGCTATAGCAAACTCCTTTAGCTTTGATGCTAGTCTATATAAGCTGCTGCCAGTTTCTGGTGAATCATATATAGACAGCACAATGTTGCTACACATGGATGTTTGTGAGAAAGTAGGACATACCTATGCTTTGTTACAGCAGCATCCTGAAGCCAGTGGTACTGCAGACCCCACTACCTTTGCACCAGCAGAACCCCAACCAACCACTGCCCCGCAGTTTTCAGCAGACATTTTGTCCCTCTTAAGATCCTTGGAATCCAAAATAGCAAGTTTCACTGTCCAACCATCTGTTCCCTCACCTGACACCACAGATATCCTTGCTACCTTGAAGAACTTAGAAGTCAAAATTGATACCATGGGTCAGCAGCAGGTCAACCAAAAGAAGAAGCTAGAAAAGAAACTTAAAAAGAGATTTTCATCTCTTAAAAAGAAACAGAAGCAGCAACAAATTCAAATGCTGGAGCTCTACAACAAATTGGCCCAATCTTACAACAATTTATATCATTGGGGCCAAGATATGCTTCAAGAAATGAAAGACCTCACAAAAAATTTGAACCGCTCAAGCTTGGATCATAATGAACCTACTGCGTAACTGAAGCGGACCACGATGCAAAGAATAAAGCCTTGACAGTGAGCTTAAACGATGAGACAATTTAGTATTAGTTTTAGTACAGTAGCAGTAGCAGTAACAGTACTAGTTTTTCAATTCAGTTTCTGTTTTAGGTTTATTTTGTAATCTGTTTATTTTAATCTTCAAACTTTAGTAATAGTTGTAATACTTTGGTAATTAGTTTTTATGATTATACTTGCACTTCTTTCCTTTAGTTTACTTTATTTTATTTTATCTTCTGCTATGGACATAGTTATTCTGTGAATGCTTTTTGGTTTAATTCTTGATTTAACTGTTAGATCTTATTTCTTTACACTTTTTCATCTTCTTGCACATTATTTTTGCACTTTATCTTTTCTTCAATCCTAATTTTGTTGACATTGATGAGTTGCACAATTTTCTTTGAGCCGCATCTGTTTCACATCATTTGGAGGTAACAGCTTACCCTTTTACTATTTATGCTTATGGTATGTTGCCAATGCTTATGCTTTCGCTTTACCCTACGCAGCAGGTTAAGCAACATCTTAAGCAGTGTAAATTCATACATTTGGGATACTTTTCCACATTTTTTCTCTCTAAAGCTTCATTGTTAATATCACTTTGAGCTAATTTTGGAATTCTTGACCTTATATTGATTTAATCCCCAATTGTATAAATTTCATTAATTGATTAGTTTACACAATTTTGCCCAACTTTGCATTCATTTTAGACATTGAGGACAATGTTTCATTTGAGTTTGGGGGTGAGGGCAAAATTTTTGCAAAATTTTTAAAAAATTTCTTTAAAATTTTCATTCATTCATTTATTGCATTTCATTCATCCATATATAAATAATCCATACACTTATACATATACCACACACATGTCTATACTTATATACATACATTTGCATATAGTTTTCATATAGATTACACTTAGTTTTAATTTGATTTATGCATTCATTTTAGGATCATGCATATCATAAAAATAATTTTTTACCTTGTCCTTAGAGGATTGAGAATTGCTTTGAAGAGCAATTGAGCTTACTTTTAGAAGGGTTTGATGGATTGAAAGTTCTAGATAGGTGTAAAGTTATTAGATTCTTGCTTTAGTTTATATCTTCTTAGCCAAGGGCCACCCAATCAATTGCATTGACTTTGAGTGCTTAGAGAAAACTCTAGGGTGAGAAGTAGCTAATTGATGTCTCACCAATCCTAGAACAATCTTTCTAAACCTTTCAAGGCGAAATCATAGCATACACTTGAAAAAGAAATGATCTAGGCATTCTTTGAATTTTAAACGATTATTTTAGCCTTAGCCAACCTCACTTTAAAATTTCCCTTTGGAACCAATTTGAGCCTACATTTATCTCTCTTACTCCTTTGGAACCCACATCAATGCCTAGCTATAAACCCAAACACTTACCTACCCTCCATGAGAATAATTCTTTGAGTGATAGATACACATAAAAAAAAAAAAGAAAAAATATATATATAACAATTAGTTGGGAGAAGTGACTAAAATAAAAAGGCTAGCAAATTCAATTATGGTATGTAAAGTAATTCAACACCCAAGTACACAAAGAAATGAGTTTGGGGGTGAATTGAAAGGGACAATTATAATTCAAAGTCAATGTTATTTATGTAGTCCCTCTAAAAGCTTCAAAATTATAAGCTAGTATTGGTAAAAAGTTGTAAAGTTCCTTCTCCCAATTGATTCAAAAAAAAAAAATTGTGTGTCTTGATCTTTTAATAATTTGATTATTCTCATATTTTGTTACCTCTATCCTTTTCTTGTTAGCCACATTATCACCCCCTTAGCCCCATTATAACCCTTGAAAGTCTTTTTGATCTTTTGATGGTGTTTTGCTACATTAGTGGAGATTGGAATAGGAGAATTGCCTATGGGATTGTGATATCATTAATCCATTCATTTACTTCCATTATTATTTGAGACACTTTAGTTTGTGGATTACCCTATAGTCTATTTAGGCATGATTGTTCTTTGTGATTGATTGGTTTGGGCTTGATGATATGGATAATTAACCTAAGGCTAAGCGGTGATAACTTTGTTGAGGATTAAACTCTTTGTATCTTGAAAGTGGGTATATGGTTTGTTGGTGGCTAAAAGTAAGCTTGAGAGTTTGGATAAGTAATTTTCATAAATTTAAGGTAAGGTACCCCAAATTGCATTAATTGTTTTTAATTTGCTTGAGGACAAGCAAAGGTTTGAGTTTGGGGGAATTTGTTACACTCATTTTAGGGTAGTTTTGCATCCATTTTGCCCTTATATTTTAGTATATTTTATGTTTTTAGCTTTATTTTAGCTTATTTGTTAATTTTAGATATTTTATATTTGATTTTTGTAGTTTTGTTGTTTTTGATAGGATTTTGTGGCAAATCGAGGATCAATGAGTGCATTAGGAAGTGATTTGAAGAAATTTGGAATTCTTTAAGCATGGAGGAAAGTTGAAGAAATCAAGCTTTGAAAGAGCAAGTTAGCCGAAATTTGCTTGACACTTTGCTTAAGATCCTGGTTAGGGTAAAGCAACAGTGCTTAAGGTGCAGCATAAGTCAAGCATGAGCAGAAAAGTCTATTTTACTCTGAGTCTGCCAAGATTTCTTTGAAGGTCCGCTAACCTTAAGCGCATGACCAGTGAAATTTGCTAAGAAGCTGCTTAGGGTTAAGCCGAACCCTAAGCAGACTGCCCAGAACGTGAATAGTACTGCTGAATTGGATAATTTTACACCTCATTTCCTATGTAACGGACTGTGGGGACGGCGATACGTAACGCCTGCAGGTGCCGCCCGTCCCACATCGGAAATGGGAGAAGGGAATCTGGGCCATATATGGGGTCACTAAATCGGTCACGCTTTGGGAGCGAAACCTCCCAAGGGACAAATCCGTGAGGCCCACGGGCCAAAGCGGACAATACTGACTGGGCTGGGCTGGGTCGTTACAATTTGGGGACGGCGATACGTAACGCCTGCAGGTGCCGCCCGTCCCACATCGGAAATGGGAGAAGGCAATCTGGGCCATATATGTGGGGTCACCTAAACGTCGGCGCTTTTGGGAGCGAAACCTCCCAAGGGACAAATCCGTGAGGCCCACGGGCCAAAGCGGACAATACTGACTGGGCTGGGCTGGGTCGTTACAATTGGTATCAGAGCCGGACTCCCTCCAGTACGAGTGGGTGCGAGGACGCCCCCAGCGGAAGCTGGTGGGTTGTAACGGACTGTGGGGACGGCGATACATGCGCTGCAGTGCCGCCGTCCCACATCGGAAATGGGAGAAGGGAATCTGGGCCATATATGTGGGGTCACCTAAACTGTCAGCGCTTTTGGGAGCGAAACCTCCCAAGGGACAAATCCGTGAGGCCCACGGGCCAAAGCGGACAATACTGACTGGGCTGGGCTGGGTCGTTACAATTGGTATCAGAGCCGGACTCCCTCCAGTACGAGTGGGTGCGAGGACGCCCCCAGCGGAAGTTGGTGGGTTGTAACGGACTGTGGGGACGGCGATACGTAACGCCTGCAGGTGCCGCCCGTCCCACATCGGAAATGGGAGAAGGCAATCTGGGCCATATATGTGGGGGTCAGCCTAAACTGGTCAGCGCGCTTTTGGGAGCGAAACCTCCCAAGGGACAAATCCGTGAGGCCCACGGGCCAAAGCGGACAATACTGACTGGGCTGGGCTGGGTCGTTACATCCTATCCACTCCTTGGCTCTTATTTACTTTTAGGGCAACTTTTTGTGACCATATAAATTCATCATTTCCTAATTTTTGCCACAAGAGGAAAGGGAGGAAAAACAAAAAGGAAAGAAAATAGAATAGAGAGAGAGGAGGAGACGCCACTTTCTGGGGAGGAGCTGCTGCAACCATTTTTGGAGCTCCAGAAACCAGAGTTTTGGGTTCTTCTACCTGAGTTTTTCTATTTTAGTCCTCTTATCATGTTTTTCTTTACTTTTCCATCAATCATTCTTGTAAATACCATAATGAGTGAGTAAACTCTTTATGAGTAAACTCTTTAGATTTCAGAGTTGGGAAATATGTTTTAGATTAATTTGTGGATTTGGACTGGGTATTTCCTTATTTTACATAAATATGAGTTTTGATTCCTTCCTTGTGTGCTTGATTTACTTGTCTAATGTTGTTACCCATTGGGTATTGTGTTAATCTTTGATTGAAGGACCGAAAGGTGAAAGTCATTGATAGATAATCAAGGATTAGAACTTAAAATTCCCTAGATTTAGAAATAAACTTGGGATTTAAGAGGAATTAATGATTGGTTACAAAACTTAATGGGTTTTAAATTAATCAAATATAAATTTAAAGTAGATTTGGTTATTTTAGAACACACTTTGGTTTGCTTGAAAAAGATATCAAAGGAATTTAGAATTAATCACCTTCAAACTCTATTTTTCCCTAAAAATTGGAATGCCCAAGAAAAATCCAAATTAATTTATGCATAAAACCCCAACTCTGGAATCACTTTTACCATAATTAGACTTTGATTTGAATTACCCGTTGTTAATTTAGTTTAATTGCAAACTAGATCCAGAATTTATTTGTTTGCTCTTTACCCATCCCAATTAGATTAATCAATTTACCTTGCTCATTTACATTTACCATTTATTCATTAATCATTAGCCCAAATAATTGCTTCATTCATAGTTTGGTAATCAAACAGCAAATCCTCGTGGGAACGATACTTGATTCATCACTTTATTACTTGAGACGACCCTATACTTGCGGATTCGCAACCATCAATTTTACTCAGCGATAGCTTTTCATTGCTGTCGCAGGTAGACAGATTGATAGGGCAGTAGACTAGGCTGTTAGGGCAACACTGAGAGATCATCGGGTATATTGAGTATACCATATGTTGCATTTTGTACTGTAATGTATGTTCACTGTATATATATATTGTTCTTGGTTTTGAGCAGTTGTAAATTAAAATTGTACATTGAAGTTGTAAAATAAATTATGAGTTATTTTGACTTGTAAAATTTATACTATATTTCTTTTATCTCAGCCTTTGGAAATATTGAAAAATTATTGTGGATTTGAGTTGAGAAATTTATTGTGTTGAACAAAATGTTAGAGTTTGAGATTGAGAAATATATTTGAAGTGTTTTTTTACAGGTTTTTGAAGAATTATTTTATTCAAAATACAGATGATACACTGCCAAAATTTTTACAGAAATTGTTAATTCTTCAAATGTGTTAGCTATTTCACTTCAGTTCAAAAAAGTTTTTAACACCTGTAAATAGTGCTCACCACTGTAAAAAGAAGTAAGAAAAGTTTTAAAATCCCTTGTAGTGTATTTGATGGGTTATCAGTAGACGAAGTTGGTAATTCATTAGGTATACCACGGGATCATGTCATGCTTTACAGAGGGGTAGGGTGTGACAGCCAAACTGGTGATAGGGAAGGAGTTAGTTTGGACGGAGTAGTACTGTCACAAAGTAATCACTTTAAATATCTCGGCTCAGTCCTTCAAGTAGATGGGGGATGTAAGGAGGATGTTAGTCATAGGATTAAAGCCGGATAGTTGAAGTGGAGACGTGCCATGGGAGTTTTATGTGATCGCAAGATTCCTAATAAGTTGAAAGGAAAATTTTTGTTATATGGTAGTGAGTTTTGGGCACTAAAGGAGTCGTATGCGTCTAAGATAAGAGTTGCAGAGATGAGAATGTTAAGGTGGATAAGTGGTCATACTAGACTAGATAAATTTCGTAATGAGAGTATTAGAGAAAAGGTAGGAGTGGTGCCAATTGAGGATAAGTTGAGAGAAGGGAGATTGAGGTGGTTTGGTCATGTGAAGCGTAGACATACGGAGGCTCCAGTTAGACAAGTAGAGCACATTAGGTTAGAGGATAGAAAGAAAAAAAGGGGTAGACCTAAATTAACTTAGAGGAGAGTAATACAACATGACCTAGAAGCATTACACATTTCTGAGGATTTAACCCAAAATGGTTTAGAGTGGAGAAAGTGAATCCATATAGCCGACCCCAAATTTTTGGGATAAAGGCTTAGTTGAGTTGAGTATTGTGGTTTTTGAACTGATTTAGTCATTTAAATGAGATTTGCTGCATTTTGATTTATTGCTTGTGAGCTTGTTGCCTTGCTTGATGAATGGGCCCTCATTAAGTTAAGTTTTAATCCTTAACAGATGGACTGAAAAGTGAATGTTTGGGATAGATAATCTTGCAATAAACTTAGTTTTCTTGGTGTTAGAGATAAGCTAAGAGGATTAAGGGGACTTTTAAAATTAATTAGAGCTTTAATTGGGTTTTTGGTCAAGTTTGAAATACCATGAAAATAGGGTTTGATTTGATGAATACCAACTTTGAAATGCTTGAGAAAGGTTTCAAAGAACTAAGAATTGATTTCCCTCAAAATTGCAATTCTCATGTGTTTGGCTAAATTGGGGATAAATCACATGCACACAATATTGAAAACCCTATCTCTAGAATCACTTTAATTTTTATTGAAGTTAGATTTAATTCCTCCCAATTTGATAATTAGTAATTTCAATTCAAATTTTAGTCATCTAGTTTAATTAGTTTAATTAATTGTTTGATTTGGCTTAAATTCCTAAAATACCAATTTTAATTTTAAATTTCATTACCAATATCTTTAAATTTTAACATTCTAATTAGCTTATCCCTTTATTTCCAATTTAAGCATAATTCCCTATGGGAATGATATTTTTTTTTTTAAACTATACTACTGTGACCCGTGCACTTGCGGAAGCTATTTCACAATAACATCAGGAGTTATTTTTAAAATTGTAATATTTAAAAATTTAATTTTAGCTGCATTTAGATTATATTTGGTACAACATAAATATAGTTAACTATATAATAAAATCAAATTTGTAATGTAATGCAATGCTGTCACGACCCAACCTATGGGCCGGACCAGCACTAGGACCTGGGCTAGCCTAAAGCCCCCGAGACCCGTAGTAAGCCTAACTATTCCTCAACCCAACTCTAAAACACATTTGGGCCCAATTTCAAGAATTCAACCGGACAGAGTCCAGCCATAAAATAGACCTTTTAATAGGGAGTTTTTGACTCACCCGACCTGTAAACACAATATATAATCAATTGGGGAGCTCAGCTCACCCTCCACATACTCAAATGTCATAAAAATAAATGGGAGCTTAGCTCCCTCATCCAGTCCAACATACATGCATTTAATAAGTTTACAGGTCCAACATGGTAAATTATATTACAGATCCAAATCAAATAAATATTTCTAATACATGCTGAATTCTAGAAGTTAACAGAATTACACAAACATTAATAAGCAACCTGCGAGGGAGAAAGCAGGTTAACCACAACAATAATACTCCTGTAGCCTAAAAAAAATAATGAACAGGAGTGAGCGTTTGACTCAGAGAGTAAAATATCAATTTTAACCATAATCTCTATAACTATCTAAAGCTAATGCACCCTGTAGAGTGAGATGCAATATCAATAATATTTTCACATCATAACAACAAAAAGGTAATTTGGAGCACTCACACACCCGATAATGTCAAACAATACATATATAGGAGCTGATCCCCTATACAGCTCTCTTAATCCAAACTGTGCCAGCGAAGAACTTAAGCTCGGACTTCCACTTAATAAACCAAATCAGGGTCCCAGCGAAGAACTCAAGCCGTGTCTACCCCGAAGGACCGGGTCCCAGCGAAGATCTCAAGCCGTGTCTACCCGTCCTGTCCATAGCCAACACCACACCACACGCACGCCAACTCACGCACACTGCTCCAAATTACCACAACAACATCCATGGCACTTTAACAATTATGAATGCAACATAAAATGTGCCTAGTGTTTAACTACATAGATACATATTTATAAGTGATGCATGGGCATGCTTGAACATATAATAATATCGAAATTACAATTAAAATTAATATTTTACTCACAGACTCAATCGAAGTCACTGTGGCGGCTGGGCGGAGGAGGAAGGCTGTCCCGGCTCACCTGACAATTTTATTACAATTATTTAATACAATTGACTCAATACAAACCAAGAAAAGACCAAATATGTCCTAAGTCGTGCCGAAAATCCGGCAGAGTCTCCCCTATACCTAGGACCTACCCAACCTGCAAAAAGGCTTAAAATACACTTCTATATCCACAAACTATATATCAACATCTCAATCATATCACACAGCCCCTCCTGGGCCCATCCAAACAGTCATCAATCACAACATGTAAAATTACAATTTAGTCCTTATAATTGACCCTTTTTGCAAAAACTACCCAAATAAGCTCTAAAAATTCTAAAACTTTGTCCCGCGGTCCTTAGCAACATTACTAAGCTAATGCAAAAAGAATCATAATTTTCTGAGCTACCACGAATATTTTATGGATTTTTAATCCCATTTAAGCACTAGAAAATTACAAGAAAGTGAGGTTCGGGTTTACCTACGTCGATTCCGACTCTGGGGACGCGCTCGGGACGTCTAACAATGGTGGGGCAGCCAAAATCTCAATCCAATTCCAAGACTTTTTCAGTAGCCAGTTTGTCTGGCCGGAAATTCATAGACCCGGGCAACCGTCGAATTTCCGCCAATTAAAGGTAGCTACACGAAGCTCATAACACGGGAGTTAGTATATAATTTTTACAGAATTTTCTAAACTCATTTAATGCTCGGAAAAATACTACAAAGTTTCATGGGACCCACCGAAAAACGGTGTCAAAAAATTTTGAAATTTATATTGCCGTGAAGGTCTCGACGAGTGGAGCGCTCTGGTACTATCGGTTTTCTCATGGGGTTCACGGTTTGCGAGAAATCTAGCCCAAAAGTCAAAATGAGCTAAAACTTCCCGGACAAAATTTGGGTAAACCGCTCGATGGATTTTGGTGTTCTTGGTGTCTATGGAAAGCTCTCGAGGTGTAGATATTGTCTGACACAAGACCTGGCCCAATCGGTGGCCGGATCGGCTGAATTTCGGCCGAGAAGCCGAAAAGGCGCGCGCTCACAAAGGGAGCTTCGCACGTCATTTTCAGCCGCTTGGAAGGCCAGCCGGCGGTGGGGAGGCGCTGGGGTGGTGCGCCGGTGAGGTGGGGAGGCTGGGGTAGTGGCTGGCCAGCGAGGGTAGGTGAGAGGAGAGAGAAAACGGGAGAGAGAGGAAGAGAGAAAAACGCGCGCGGGAAGGAAAAAGAAGAAGAAGAAGGAGCTGGCCCGATTCGGCCAGTCCAATCTGGTCCTATTCGATTCGGCCGGTTCGATTCAAGATACAAAATTTAAATTTTTTACTCTGCCTTGAGACCGAAAACGAGGCCCAAAAATTTCGAAAAAATTCTAGAAAACTCAGAAAAATTCATAGACTCCAAATATATTTTTAGTTTTGCCACGTGGTCTTTAAATTAATTTTTAAAAATCATCAAAGTTTTATATTTTCGGGAAATCAAACCCGATTTCTAAAATCTGAAAAATTTCAAATAATTTTCTAAAATTTAAATAAAATTAAAATATTAATATTACTCACAAAATAATAAATTTAAAAATTTGGGGTGTTACATTCTTCCCCCCTTTCAGAAAATTGGTCCTTGAATTTTACACAAGGCAGAATAAAGTACATAATTACACATTGAATAGATAAGGGTACTTGCTACGCATGTCCTGTAACACCCTCCATGTAACCACTCCGTACATCCTACTGTTCCGGTGATCGGTGTCGGTCCGGACAGCTAGAACGTCTGAAAAAATATTTAAACTAAAGTCAGGAACCATAATTAACTCAAATATTAATAAGAAAAATTTAGTAAAAATTTTAGAAATAAAATACAACCAAGTCAAACGAGCCGGTGCCCAAGTGATGGGTAACCGGAGGGAAGTTGTGGTTCTCGCAACGAGGAGCCCTAGACCCGGGGGAAAAATTGTAAAATAATTTTTGGGACTCCAGAGAAGGGTCATTGAGGTTCCTATGACATTAGAATGCCAAGAAAATACCTAGAAAAATATTTCAATCGGTACAGCCAATTTTGACCCGTTAAGCCAAACGGAGGGCATTTTGGTCATTTCGCCTTCAGAGGTGATTTTTGGCCGACTTGTCCAGTTAAGTAAATAATTAATATGACATAAAATATGAATAAACATTACTAAAAATGAAATTGGAAATGAGTAGTGGAGAAAAGAGAAGAAAAATCAATAAAATGCAATTTATGACATCAATGTGATGTCATTTATAATTTTCAACCAATCACCATTAATCTACCATTTGACTAAACTATTAAAAGACATAAAAGAAGACCAAAATAAGAAAGAAAAACCAGCAGCCACCCCCTTTCCCATTCCAGCCAAAATCCCTATCCTTTCTCCCTCCATTAATCTTCAATCAAAAGCTTGATTTTTCCCTTGTTTACACCACAAAACCCTAACTTCTCTTCATTAAAGCTTTACCCCACATCTTAACCAAGCTCTTGGCAGCCAACAAGAGGAAGGAAATTGAAGTTTAGGGCTTGGAAAAATTCTGCCACTTGAGGTTAGTGCACCTATATTCATTAAACTCTTTATTTTCATGGTTTGGGACTTGAAACTTAGTGAGAATTGTGATTTCAATGAACATAAACCTATGTGTTTGAGCTTGTGAATTTCAGCTGCCCTAGCTATGGAATAGGAGTGAGTGTTTTTATGAGCTTGAAGTGAATTAGAGTTATGTTGGAAGTTTATAAATACAAGAACAATGATTAAAAAGCTAACTAAGACATATTGTATAAAAACATGGATTTGAATTAGGGTTTTGTGAGCAAAATGTAAACTTGGTTTAGGAAATTATTAGAGAGCATTTTAATGGTCAATTAGTGACCATTTTAGGTAATTTGACCAACAAATGGACTGAAGAATGGGATTCCAAAGTGAGGTTGCAGGCTGCCCTAGGACAGCAGCATAGGGACTGAAAATTCAGTCCATTTGCACTGCCATAACTTGGGCTGTGTTAGTCCAATTGGTGTTTGGCCAATTGGACATGAAACTAGGCTTATAATGGCACATTTTTTCTGAAGAAACCATGCCCAAAAGACCAAAGCAAGAAGACCAAAACTTGGCCCCAATCTAGATACCCTGAAACTGATTCTGCAGAATGACCAAATGAACAGTAAATGTTCATTTGGCCATAACTCACTGTAGATTTGGTCAATTGACCTGAAATTTTTACAGCAACAATTTAAGACATAGACAAACAACTTTCATGAAGGAACCTACCCCAAATTATGGCCAGAACCTAACCCAAATGGCAGTGGAAGTCACTGTTCATGTTACTGTAGATATGGTAATTCTGCAGTTTTGGCAATCCGGCCAGCTTGGGTTTTTGGGCCATATTTGGAGCTACAAAACTCCAAATGGAGTGATTCAAAAAAGGAAATTCAACTAGACAAAACAAGGAACAACTTTCATGTTTTACATTTCTTCAAATTCCCACAGTAACAGTGTCCAATGGAACAGTGAAGTTGACTCACCAAAACTGAAAATTCTGCTTGTATTGGTTTACACTTTGAAATGGTATTAACACTTAATGCCAATAAGTTTTAAACACTAAATGTGGTATATTGGGAGTGCCAAAGTCAATGTACATATTTGCTATCCAAAAGTCAACATTTTAGTTGACCATAGAGGTGAATAGTAACACCGAAACTTGAAATTCAAAGATTGAAGAACTTAAAAGTTTCAAATGCCCTAGTATACCTAACATGATTGGTTTGGATAGTTTGGCATGCCAATAAGGTTCAGTTAGCAGTACTGCACATGGCAAAAATGCCATTTTGTGATTTCATGGCTTTTAGCCATTCTGACTTTGCATTGAGACTTGGCCTTGTGCACGATATTATTTGACATTGTTAGTGCTGTTGCACACCGGGAGATGCATATGTGACCGATGGTGTGACGGCCCGAGGTACTAGGTACCCAGTGCCAGTTTACCCGTTATCCAGTCCAGTCGTCTAGTGTAGGTTACTTGGGGCAACCAAATGAATAAAAGCGAACAAAGTTAATGAAATGATGAATATACCAACACCAAACAAAGAAAGTATACACATTCTATACACATTTATTTTCTTGCTATTTTCTTTTATTATATTATTGCACCACTAAGCATTATTGCTTAGCGCGTTGCTTTTGCCACGCGTAGGTACTGGAGATACCGATCGTGAGCTCAGTAGACCACAGACTGGGTGAGTCCATCCGGCAGTTCTGCTCAGTGTCCGTGTCACCTCAACGTCTGCTGTGCATTGGTAGGACACTAGGTGTCATTTTGACATTTTGTAATTAAATTTCTATTTCTCATATGTATTTGGGATTTATGTAATGTATTTTGAGCTTTATGTAAATAATAAAGATTTATGGTCATGTATGGTATTAACTTGAGTATTTAATGGTTGTTTATATATGAGAACCCTGAGAAAGGGATATTTTGAGAAATGAGAAGGTTGTTGAGACCTGAAATTGAAAAAAATTGTTGAGATCTTGATATTGAGTTTTGTGATGATATTGCAGTTGAGAATGAATGAATTTGTTTATTGGAAGTGTTTTTAACAGGTTCCGAAGAACTGTTTTCTCTATTTTTAGCCGGTACTCTGCCGGATTTTCTATAAAATTTTCGGAACCCCAAATAAAGAATAATTTCGATAAATGGCTTAAATAAATCATATTTTATAAATTAGCTTCAAAAGCATGACACAAATTAAGTAAGGTATATTAGAGTGTGCCAGTACACCGTGTGGCATTACTTACTCGGGTATACTGTACACGGGTAAGGGGTGTCACATGTCCCGTTCTGACTCCCAGGTGCACCCTTCCACTGACTGACTCCTCCACAAAACCTTAACTATAGGGATCTGTTTTAATCTTAGCTGCCTCTCTTGGTAGTCCACTATGGCTACAGGTTGCTCTTCAAACGTCAGGTTTTCTTTCAGCTCTACTACATCCGGCTGTAACACATGAGAAGGATCAAGAATGTATTTCCTGAGCATGGAGATGTGGAATACAAGATGAACGTGGGAAAGGTTGGGTGGTAATTCCAACCGGTAGGCAACTGCTCCAACCCTATCAGTAACCTCAAAAGGTCCAATATACCGAGGTGCCAACTTGCCCTTCTTTCCAAATCTCATGACTCCCTTCATCGAAGAAACCTTCAGGAATACATAGTCACCTACTGCAAACTCTACATCCCAAACTCTACATCCCTCCGTCTGGGATCTGCATAACTCTTCTGCCTGCTGAAAGCTGTTTTTAATCGTTCCCTAATTAAAGGAACTATCTCTGAAGTGTACTGCACTAGGTCTATATATCATATACCTTTGCTTCTCCCATCTCCGTCCAACACAGAGGAGACCTACACTTTCTGCCATATAATGCCTCATAGGGTGCCATCCCTATGCTGGAATGATAACTGTTGTTGTAGGCAAACTCCACCAAAGGTAGCTGATCATCTCATTGACCTCCAAAATCCAAAACACTCATGCGAAGCATATCTTCCAGTGTTTGGATTGTCCTTTCGGACTGTCCGCCTGTCTGAGGGTGGAAAGTAGTACTAAAGTTCAACTGTGTGCCAAGTGCCTCCTGCAACTTTCTCCAAAATCGAGAAGTGAACTGGGGCCCTTTGTCAGATATTATGGAAGCCGGAACTCCATGCAATCTGACTATTTCTCGAATATAGAGTCGGGCGTACTGTGCCACAGAATATGTAGTCTTCACAGGTAAGAAATGAGCTGATTTAGTTAAGCGGTCTACAATTACCCATATTGAATCATATCCTCGCGTGGTACGAGGCAACCCAGTCACAAAATCCATAGTAATCATCTCCCACTTCCATTCTGGGATAGGGAGCTCTTGTAGCTTCCCTGTGGCCTCTGGTGTTCAAACTTCACCTTCTGACAAGTTAAGCACTTGGACACGAAGTCTGCTATGTCTCTCTTTATGCCATTCCACCAATAACTATCTTTCACATCATGGTACATCTTGGTGGAGCCTGGGTGGACATTGTACAGTGTATAGTATGCCTCTTGCATGATTTCATTTCTGAGATTGTCCACGTCGGGCACACATATCCTGAAACCTTGCATAAGGGTGCCATCATTGGCAAATCCAAACTCACCACCTTCACCCTGCTGTACTCTTTCTATGATCTTCATCAATTGCTGGTCTCTGTGCTAGGAAACTCTAACTCTGTCTCGCAGGTCTGGTCTCACTGAAAATTGAGCTAACAATACCCCCTCATCTGAAAGATCTAAGATTAGACCTTGATCCATCAACTCATGTAATTCCTGAATCAACAGTCTCTTCTCTGCTGATATGTGCGCCAAGCTGCCAAAAGATTTTCTGCTCAAAGCATCTGCTACTACATTGGCCTTCCCAGGGTGGTACTGGATGGTACAATCATAGTCCTTCAGAAGCTCCATCCATCTCCTCTGTCTCAAGTTAAAATCCCTCTGTTGGAAGATGTACTTCAAACTCTTGTGGTCGGTGTATATCTCGCACATTTCACCATACATGTAGTGTCTCCAGATCTTTAGTGCAAAGACTACAGCCACTATTTCCAAATCATGGGTGGGGTAGTTCTGCTCATGCCTCTTCAGCTGCCTTGAAGCATAAGCCACTATTTTTCCATTCTGCATCAAAACACACCCTAAGCCAACTCTAGAGGCGTCACAGTACATGGTATATCCTTCACCACTCATCGGTAGTGTCAACAAAGGAGCGGTGGTTAGACACTCCTTAAGCTTCTGGAAACTCTCCTCACAATCATCTGTCCAAATGAATGGAACATTTTTCCGAGTTAACTTAGTTAGGGGAGCTGTTATCCTGGAAAAATCCTGCACAAAACGCCTATAGTAGCCAGCTAGGCCCAGAAAACTTCGCATCTCAGTGACTGTTGTAGGCCTAAGCCAATCAGTTACAGCCTCAATTTTCTTGGGATCCACTTAAATGCCTTCACTAGAAACCACGTGTCCCAAGAATGAGATGCTTTCTAGCCAAAATTCAAAATTTGAAAATTTGGCATATAACTGGTGCTCCCTCAAAGTCTGCAACACCATCCTCAAATGCCACACGTGTTCTTCCTCGGTCCGAGAGTATACCAAAATATCATGTATGAATACGATGACAAAATAGTCCAGGAATGGCCTGAACACCCTGTTCATCAAGTCCATGAAGGCTGCTGGTGTATTAGTGAGTCCAAAAGACATCACCAAGAACTCATAATGACCATATCTTGTCCTGAATGTTGTTTTGGACACATCCTCATTCCTGATTCTCAACTGATGGTAGCCTGATCGCAGGTTTATCTTGGAAAAGAATCTAGCTCCTTGGAACTGATCAAACAGATCATCAATCCGAGGAAGTGGATACTTGTTCTTCACAGTCACCCTGTTCAGCTGTCTATAATCAATACACAACCTCAAGGACCCATCTTTCTTTCTCACGAATAGAACAGGAGTGCCCCAAGGTGAAGTGCTCGGATGTATGAAACCCTTGTTCAAAAGCTCCTGTAGTTGCTCCTTCAGCTCTTTCAATTCTGCTGGTGCCATCCTGTAAGGCGGCATTGATATGGGATTTGTACCCGGAACAACATCAATGCAGAACTCTATTTCCCTTCCTAATGGCAACCCTGGAAGCTCCTCAGGGAAGACATCCATGAATTCTCTGACAACAGGAACATTTTCCATGTTGACACCTTCTACAGATGTATCTCTCACCAATGCCAAATACCCTTGACATCTATGCCTCAACATTTTTCTAGCACTAATCACTGACACCAAATTATATGGAGCCACACTCCTGTCATGTGACACCCCTTACCCGTCTACAGTGTAGCCGAGCAAGTTATGCCACTCAGTGTGTCGGAACACCAATTCATGTTTCAATTTCAATTAATCCCTTTTAATTCATTTATTTATAATTTCTGATAAAACTAAATTTTTCCATAAATTTTATAGAAAATCCGGCAGAGTGCCGGCTATAAATTGAGCATTTTTCATTGAGTTGACTGTGTTTTGAATTGAATTGAATTTTGAGATACTGAAGTGAATTGAGAAATTGTTGAGTATATATTGGAGGTTGATCCACATGAATAGAATTACCCTACCCATGATCTAGAGCTTGCAGCAATTATAGCTAAAATTCCTGAGGGGAAGGAAACTGAATATGAGGTGAAAGCAGATGGGTGTCTATACTACAAAGGAAGACTGTGTGTACCAGATGATGGGGAATTGAAGGCCAGTATTCTAAAAGAGGCACACACCAGTGTGTATGCTATGCACCCAGGAAGTACAAAAATGTATAATGATTTGAAGCCTCATTATTGGTGGCCTAGTATGAAGAGGGATATAGCTGACTATGTGACTAAATGCTTGACATGTCAGTAAGTTAAGGCAGAACATCAAGTTCCATCGGGTTTGTTACAGCCTATAAACATACCTGAATGGAAATGGGATCGGGTTACCATGGATTTTGTAAGTGGTCTACCTCTCACCTAGAAAAAAACATGATGCAGTATGGGTGATAGTAGATAGATTGACGAAGTCAGCGCACTTCTGCCGATTAGGGTGACTACTCCTTTGGAGAAAAGTGGCGAATTGTATATCAGTGAGATAGTTAGACTACATGGAATTCCACTTTCCATCATATCTGACCGAGACCCAAGGTTTATATCGAGATTTTGGAAAAAGTTACAAGAAGCCTTGGGCACACAACTCCGCTTTAGCACGGCTTTCCATCCTCAGACAGATGGGCAATCAGAAAGAGTAATCCAAGTAAACAATTGAAACCAATTGAATTAATACAAATATTGAACTAAAATGATAATAATAATGTGAAATATATGTCAGGTCCTTGAGGATATGCTGAGGAGTTGTGTCATTGAGTTTAAGGGGAGTTGGGATAGATATCTCCCACTGGCAGAATTCGCATACAACAATAGCTACCAAGCTAGCATTCAAATGGCTCCGTATGAAGCACTGTATGGGAGGAAATGTAGAACTCTAGTGTGCTAGACTGAATTGGGCGAAGATAAACTAGTAGGGCCAGACCTGGTGAAACAGATTGAGGAGAAGGTAAAGATAATCAAAGCCAATCTGAAGGTTGCCTCGCATGCATAAAAATCCTATCTTGATCGTAAGAGAAAAGAAATAGAATACACAGTTGGCGACAAAGTGTTCCTCAAGGTGTCACCGTGGAAGAAGGTACTGAGGTTTGGAAGAAAAGGTAAGTTGAGCCCTAGGTTCATTGGCCCATATGAAGTCATTGAACGTGTGAGACCAGTAGCCTACAGGGTAGCTTTACCACCAGAGCTGGACAAGATCCACAATGTGTTCCACGTGTCTATGCTAAGAATATACCGCTCAGATCCTTCACATGTCATCTCCATGGAAGAAATTGAAGTACAACCGGATTTGACATATGAAGAAGAACCCATACGGATTCTGGTTCGGGAAGTGAAAGAAATGAGGAATAAGCAGATTCCACTGGTGAAAGTGCTTTGGAGGCACCACAACACCGAGGAGGCAACTTGGGAAAGTGAAGAGACGATGAGGCAACAGCTCCCTCAACTATTTGTATCAGGTAAATTTTGAGGACGAAATTTAAATTAGAGGGGAAGAGTTGTAACACCCTCCTTGTAACAACTCCATACATTCTACTGTTCCGATGAACAGTGTCGGTCCGGACAGCTAGAACGTCCGGAAAATATTTAAACTAAAGTGAGGAACTATAATTAACTCAAATATTAATAAGAAAAATTTAGAAAAAAAATTTTAGAAATAAAATACAACCAAGTTAAATGAGCCAGTGCCCTAGCGATGAGTAACCTAGTGGGAAGTTACGGTTCTCGCAACTAGGAGCCCTAGACCCAGGGAAAAATTCATAAAATAATTTTGGGGACTCCAGAGAAGGGTCATTGAGGTTCCTATGGCATTAGAATGCCAAGAAAATATTTAGAAAAATTTTTCAATCGGTACAGACAATTTTAGTCTGTTAAGCCAAACGGAGGGCATTTTGGTCATTTCGCCTTCAGAGGTGATTTTTGGCCGACTTGTCCAGTTAAGTAAATAATTATTATGACATAAAATGTGAATAAATATTGCTAAAAATTGAATTGAAAATGAGTAGCAAAGAAAAGAAAAAAAAATAAATTAAGGAAGAATAAAAATGATTAAGATAAAATAGAGTGTTCCGGTACACTGTGTGACATATTTTACTCGGATATACTGTAGACTGGTAAGGGGTGTCACATGTCACCATCAAAGCTAAACTCTTCCACACCAGGTATGTGAAAATACACCTTTTTGTTCCTGTAGTCTAAAGTAGCATAATGAGTTGCCAACCAATCCATTCCCAAGATTACATCTAAATCCATTATTGGTAGAGGAACTAAGTCGGGTGGGAGGATTCTTCCATCCACTACTACTGGGCTACCCGAAAAAACCATATCTACATCTATGTTGTCACTAAGCGGGGCAGCTACAAACAAATGGCATTCTAAAGTTGTAGGGTTCCTACCCAATCTCATGGCAAACACTAGGGAGACAAAGGAGTGCATAGCACCCGGATCTATCAAAATACGAGCCTCATAAGAACAGACTAGAAGAATACCTGTCACAACTGTATTGGAAGCTTGAGCATCCTGGTGGTTCAGGGTGAAAACCCGAGCTTGACCCCTACCCTGTGTTGCAGAACCCTGATATTGACTTCTACCTCCTGATCTGCCTCCAAATCCACGTCCTCCTTGTCCACATCGAATCGATCATCGCCATGCTGGAAGCACCAGGATAAAATTGACGAGGAACATTTACAATAGAACCCTGTGACCCCATCTGTGGCTCGCTGAACACGGGGCATTCCCTAGCAAAGTGACCTGGTTGGCCACACCTGAAGCATACTCCTGAACCCATCATACAAGGTCCTGAATGTCCTCTTCCACACTGTGCACAAGGTGCAAAGGAGGATCCTGAACCAGACCCAGAACTGTTGTATCCCGAACTATGACCACTGTTGGATCTGTACCCTGGTCTGAATCCTCGAGATTTGTGTTTAAAACCACTCTTCTTATTCCTACTTCTTCCTCTATAATGACTTTGGCCTCTGCTATCCGTAGTACCCATGTGGGGAACACCTGAAGAACCCTCTGCTCTATTTTTCTTTACCCTTCCACTGTCATCTCCAGTATAGCTAATCTCAATCTGTCGGGCTCGATCAACTACTACATCAAAAGACTGATCAGACATCATGGCCAGGTTTGCATACCTCCTGTCCAGCCCCTTTAGGAACCTTTTTACCTTCATACTTTCTGTAGCCACTGCTGTAGGGGCATATCCGCTCAGTTCCAGAAATTCTGTAGCATATTCATCTACAGATCTGTCATTCTGCCTTAAGGACTCAAAGGCCCACTACTTTTGATCTCTGAAACTTTCTGGCACAAACCTGTTGATAAACAGTTTCACAAACTAGGTCCATGACAAACCTTCCATCCGAGGTAATATGTAGTCATTCATCCATTGTCTAGGCATAGGCCCCATGACATGCTGCACACACTCTATGAGCCTCCTATCAGTCAACTGCAACTCCATCCCTGCCTGTTTGCAGGAATCCAAAAACCGATAGGCATCGTCTGACACATCATAAGTACCAGGCACCAATTTCTTGAAATTAATTATCTGTTTGTAAGGTTCCCCCCTTGGTGCGGTGGACTGCTGCTGTTGGGGAGGGTGGACTATATACTGTGCCATCATATCGATGATTCTCTGCAAACCAGTTAGAGTAGCTGCCATTGGGTCCATGGGACCCTGTGCCATAAAAGACTGATCCTGAACTGGTGGCAGCTGCTCTTCTACTTAAGCAGCTCTAGGCCTCCTATCCCGCCTCCTCGGGGCAGATGCCTCATCCTATGTCAACACCTCGTCAGGCACATCTAGTTCTGGTACAGTGGCAGCTCTCCTGCTTCTACACATTTTTCTGAAATTCAGCAGCATTAGCCCACAAAAATTCAAAACGGCATGTTACACAGCTCTATAGACTCATATTTACACACAATTATGTAAAGCAGAAACTAGAAGCAAAGATGACAATGCAAGACGAATGTGGACCCTATTTTCCGCATGTGACTCCTATTAGACTCTTCCCAACACTTTAGATAATTTTTTCCTATGAATCTAGAGCCTAAGTTCTGATACCACAATTGTCACGACCCAACCTATGGGCCGGACCAGCACTAGGACCTGGGCCAGCCTAAAGCCCCCGAGACCCGTAGTAAGCCTAACTATTCCTCAACTCAACTCTAAGACCCATTTGGGCCCAATTTCAAGAATTCAACCGGACAGAGTCCAGCCATAAAATGGACCTTTTAACGAGGAGTTTTTTACTCATCCGACCTGTAAACACAATATATAATCAATTGGGAAGCTCAGCTCACCCTCTACATACTCAAATGTCATAAAAATAAATGGGAGCTCAGCTCCCTCATCCAGTCCAACATACATGCATTTAATAAGTTTACAGGTCCAACATGGTAAATTATATTATAGACCCAAACTAAATAAATATTTCTAACACATGCGGAATTCTAGAAGTTAACAGAATTAAACAAACATTAATAAGCAACCTGTGAAAGAGAAAAGCAGGTTAACCACAACAATAATCCTCCTGTAACCTGAAAAAAATAATGAACAGGAGTGAGCATTCGACTCAGAGAGTAAAATATCAATTTTAACCATAATCTCTATAACTATCTAAAGCTAATGTACCCTATAGAGTGAGATGCAACATCAGTAATATTTTCACATCATAACAGCAAAAAGGTAATTTGGAGCACTCACACACTCAATAATGTCAAACAATACATATATGGGAGCTGATCCCCTATACAACTCTCTTAATCCAAACTGTGCCAGCAAAGAACTCAAGCTCGGACTTCCACTTAATAAACCAAATCAGGGTCCCAGCAAAGAACTCAAGCCGTGTTTACCCCGAAGGACAGGGTCACAGCGAAGATCTCAAGCCGTGTCTACCTGTCCTGTCCATAGCCAACACCACACCACATGCACGCCAACTCATGCACACTGCTCCAAATTACCACAACAACATCCATGGCACTTTAACAATTATGAATGCAATATAAAACGTGCCTAGTGTTTAACTACATAGATACATATTTATAAGTGATGCATGGGCATACTTGAACATATAATAATATCGAAATTACAATTAAAATTAATATTTTACTCACAAACTCAACCGAAGTCACTGTGGCGGCTGGGCGAAGGAGGAAGGCTATCCCAGCTCACCTGACAATTTTATTACAATTATTTAATACAATTAACTCAATACAAACCAAGAAAAGACCAAATATGTCCTAAGTCGTGCCGAAAATCCGGCAGAGTCTCCCCTATACCTAGGACCTACCCAACCTGCAAAAAGGCTTAAAATACACTTCTATATCCACAAACCATATATTCACATCTCAATCACATCACACAGCCCCTCCTGGGCCCATCCAAACAGTCATCAATCACAATATGTAAAATTATAATTTAGTCCTTATAATTAACCATTTTTGTAAAAACTATCCAAATAAGCTCTAAAAATTCTAAAACTTTTCCTTGCGGTCCTTAGCAATATTACTAAGCTAATGCAAAAAGAATCATAATTTTCTGAGCTACCACGAATATTTTATGGATTTTTAATCCTATTCAAGCACTAGAAAATTACAAAAAAGTGAGGTTCGGGTTTACCTATGTCGATTTCGACTCTGGGGACGCGCTCGGGACGTCTGACAATGGTGGGGTAGCCAAAATCTCGATCCAATTCCAAGACTTATTCGGTAGCCAGTCTGTTTAGCGGAAAATTCACAGACCTGGGCAACCGTCGAATTTCCGCGAATTGAAGGTACCTACACGAAGCTCACAACACGAGGGTTAGTATATAATTTTTACAGAATTTTTTAAGCTCATTTAATGCTCGGAAAAATACTACAAAATTTTGTGGGACCCATCGAAAAACAGTGTCAAAAAATTTTGAAATTTATATTGCCGTGAAGGTCTCGATGAGTGGAACGCTCTGGTACTCTCGGTTTTCTCTTGGGGTTCATGGTTTGCGAGAAATCTAGCCCAAAAATCGAAATGGGCTAAAACTTTCCGGACAAAAATTGGGTAAACGGCTCGATGGATTTTGGTGTTCTTGGTGTCTATGGAAAGCTCTCAAGGTGTAGATATTTTTTGACACAAGACCCGGCCGAATTTCGGGAAGCGAAAGTATGCCAAGACGCCAGTGCCGCTTTCCGGCCGCTTGGAAGGCCGGTCGACGGTGGGGAGGCCCTGGGGCGGTGCGCCGGCGAGGTGGGGAGGCTGGGTGACGGCCGGACAGCGAGGGGAGGTGAGATGAGAGAGAAAACGGGAGAGAGAGGAATAGAGGAAAACACGCGCGGGAAGGAAAAAGAAGAATAAGGAGCTGGCCCGATTTGGCCGGTCTGATCCAGTCCGATCCGATTCGGCCGGTTCGATTCAATATACAAAATTTTAAATTTTTTACTCTGCCTTAGAACCGAAAACGAGGCCCAAAAATTCCGAAAAATTTCTAAAAAACTCAGAAAAATTCATAGACTCCAAATATATTTTTAGTTTTACCACGTGGTCTTTAAATTAATTTTTAAAAATCATCAAAGTTTTATATTTTCGGGAAATCAAACCCAATTTCTAAAATCCAAAAAATTTCAAATAATTTCCTAAAATTTAAATAAAATTAAAATATTAATATTACTCACAAAATAATAAATTTAAAAATTTGGGGTGTTACAAATGCATTGAGCATTACATTATATTTTTTGGAAGAACAAAAATATAATATAACTACCATTAACTATATATGTGTGTCCATAAAATATAATCAAATTAGTAATAATATTTTATTAGATATCATATATGTTCACTATTATCACCACCACCAAGTGTTGGTAGTGGTAGTTAAGTGGTAGCGGTGGTTGAATTATGGTGGTGACGGTGGCTAAGTTATGGTAGTGGTGGTAATACTGACGGTGGCAATGGTGATAATAGGATGGTGATAGTTGTGACAATGGCAATAGCTAAATAGTGGTGGTAGTGGTCAAGTGGTAATAATGGTGGTAGTGATAACAATGATGAGATGGTGGTGGTAGTAACGGAGGTGATCGGGTGATATTAGTTTAGAGGTAATATAACAATAAATAAAAAAAATTAAAATAAGTAATCATGATCATATATATATTTTTTTGTAATCATAATCACATTATTTAAAGTGTAATTGATTGCATTATGTAATTACTATTTCATTATATTAAATTTTTTTACTAAATAAAGTAATTAAATATGTAATCATGATTGTATTATATCTTTGATTATTTATAATAATTTAATTGATTAAAGTAATATATCTTATTAATTTTATTTTCTTATAATATTTTTAAATCAATTTTAATAGAATAAAATACAATGGTTATAAATTTTATAGTATGACGATAAAAACTTAAATTTAATAATAAAAAAATTATATATATATATATAATTACAGAATGTATACCAATACATACATTAAAAAAAAAACTAATATTATTAAATTATTATATTATAAATAATGTTACTGACTCTTCAACTTATAAATAAAAATTAAATTCAAAACTTATTGAAATTCAAATCAGACCATAATATTTATTTGATTTGATTTTTATAAAGAAATAGTTTGATTTGATCACTTAAAAAAAACCATATATTAATTTGATTTGAAAATTACTTCAAATTCATTCAAATTATGTATTTAGACTTGGTGAATGTTGGTTCAGAATCAAATTGATTGATTAGATTTTAAATTAAAATTGAATTTTTAAAAATAATAAAAAATTAATAAGAATTTTAATAATTAAATTTAATTAAAATCAACATTTAACTGAGATTAAGGGTATGTGATTTCAATTTTGGTTTGGAGTCTATCTAAGAATTAGAATCAATTCAAAATTTCAATTTGATTTTCAATTTTTCAGTTTCGGTATTTTTTTTGTTTAGGTTTCAATTTTTAAAATAATTTTATATTATTATTTTTATAAAAAATCATACCTAAATTACTATTTAAGTTAAAAAGTTTATGATTAATACACAAAATATTATATAATATACTTTTTTATTATTTTTTAATTATATAATTTTTAACTATAAACGACATATATAATTATAAGGCAAAAATCAATTTTTGGTTTGATACAATTTTAGTTCAACTTTTAATGAAGAATAAAATCAAATTAAAATAATAAAATAATTTCAATTTAATATAATTCTAATCAATTCAGTATGATTTCTCAATTTAATTCAAAACCCTAAAAATGATGCACACTCCTATGTACTAGGAACAATGCAATCCGATTCAAATTTCCCTAAATTTTAGACCATATTTGGATTGGAGGAAAATAAGAGAGGAAGGAAAATTATAAAAAAATAAAAATATTTTCTCTTCTCTCTTGTTTGGGAAAGAGGAAAAATTGAAAAGGATGAAAAATAAAGATGGATTATAATAAATGAGTGTCACTATTTAATTTTCTCTCCATTTTAGAGAGAAAGTGGGTGAAAAATAAATAAAATTACTTTTTTTATCTTTATAATTATTTATTTTAATTTTAAATAAAATAAATATTCTACTATTTAAAAAATAACTTTCCCTCCTTATTTTCCTTCCTAATATCTAAATAAGGAAAGAAAAATAAGTTTAAAATTATTTTTATTTTTCTTCTTTATTTTTCATCATTTATTTTCTTTCTTCTCTACCAAAAATTCCAGACATAGTGTTAAACTTGAATCGTCACTTCCAGAAGTCTACGTTCACCCGTAATTGTTCCTTCTCTGGTGTAGGTTATCTGTTGAGTTATTCGCATCGCAAATCGCACTCGATTAAATCGCCGATTTACAAAATCCTTCACAGGCTTCTCTTAGCTATCTTTTAATTGTATAATTTTTAATTATAAATTGTATAAATAATTAGCATAAAATATGATATAATATAATTTGATATAATAATATAATTATATCATATAATATAATTTTTAATTATTTATTAATTATATAATTTTTAATTATAAAATATGCATATAGTAGTTATAATTATAAATTATAAAAATTATTAAAAAATAGATGAATAAAAAATAATATTAATGTATATATATATTAAATAATTCTTAATTAAAAAAATTTAAAATAAAATCAAAAGAATGAAATAAATTTAATTTATTAAAATTTTAATCGATTCAATACATTTCTTCAATTTTATTCGAAATAAAATATACATATCCCTCTTTCTGCTATGTTTTAAATGCTACATTAATGGTGGGAGATGCTATTAAATGCTTGACTTGTCATGCAATTTGTGGAATGAAAAAGCTATTGCACAGGCATCTTAGTGCACCACAGCAATTTCTTTCACGTGGTTTTTATTATTATTATTTTTTTCACTTCTTTAATTTTTACACAACGGATGAGAGCACAGCTTTTTAATTATTATTTTTAGAACAACTTTTTAATAGTGTAATTTTATAATATTTATATAGATAAATATTATATATAATTATTTAATTTTATAAGTATTTTAATAAAAATTATTTAATTTAATTTTTTTTATAAAATTTATAAAATTTTAATTTAATTTCATAAAAATTATTATAATAAAAAATTAAAAATTTTTTAATTTAATCATTTAATTTATTAATTATTTTATAAATAAAATTACTTAAATAGTTGTGAAAAAATAGGAAAAGGTATAGGGCTTTATGGTGAGGGGTAGGGATGCATGTTATGCATTTTTTTTTAAATTAATAATAAAAGGTAATTTAATTTATAAAATAATTAACAGATCACTAGATTAATTTAAAAAGTATTAATTTTTAATTAACACAATTATTAAAATTTAGTAAATTTTATGAAAAAAATTAAATTTAAGTGTTCATGTGTGAGAATTACTTATTTTTAATTGTTTTATGAAATAAAGTGAGAATATAATTTAAAAAAAAAATACAATAATAATTTGATGAGGAGTAATATTACTTCGCTATCGGATGAAGTTAGGATAATTTCTAAGTTAAAAAATAAGTCCCCTAAAAAAATCCTATGTCTTCACCTTAAAAGCTGGAATTTGATGAATAATTAATGAAAAAAAAAATAGAATGATCTAGAACTGTAAACTTTCATAACAACTACTGTAAATAAAAATATAATTACGAGAGCTGAATTAGAAAAATATACAAAGAAAGAACTAACCACGGTGAGAAGAAAATCCAAATAATAATAATAATAATAATAATAATAATAATAATATATAAAGAAATTAATTTTACAGTCATCATGTGATATTATTATTCCAAGCGCATCCGTCATTTGATTTCCTCTGCCTACATCATAAGATTACAGAATAAAATAATAATAATAATAATAATAATAATAATTTCAAAATGAAATTAATTAAAAGATCATGATTGAATTCACAGTTAATGTGAATAAAGAGATTTCAACAACATAAAATGTCTTATTTATTTTTTATATTTTTTAAAGTAAAATTTCTCTACATTCTTTATTTTATTCTTTCAATACTTTTCTTCTAGCTACATTATTTTTTTTAGTAAATAGTAGTAAATTATGCTTTCATTTAAAAAAAAATATTTTTTTCTACACTTATTTTCTCCACACTCATTGAAGAAAATATATATAATTATTTAAATTTTAATAATATATACTTAATATTTAAATTTAAATTTTATTTTATTAAAGCTTTAAAGAGTATAATCTATATGTACTTTTTTCTTTAGCTAATATTGTGATGAAATAATTTTCTCTTGGCCAATATTTATCAGTTGGAGGCTTTTTTATTTTTTTTCCTCAATTATGTACCAATTGATAAAAATTATGTATATTGCATAAAACGTGTAAGGTATAACATGCCAAATTTTCTGTCTTTTAATCTGGCTAGTTTAGTTAAAAAAAAAATATAGCAGGTTAATGTTAGGGTTAATTTTAATTAAATCAAATTATTCATCTCACTTTTAATTTTAATTTTTGACTTTAATTAAATTTAATTATTTGATTTTTAAACAAAAATGATTTTAATTTAAATTAATAAATTATTATTTAATTTAAAATTAATTTAAATTTAATATATGATATGAAATTGAATTAAACAGTGACAGATAAATTAATATGCTTATTTAGTTTGAGTAAATATAATGAATATATATGAATTCAATTCAATATATATTTTAATCAATCAAATAAACTGAGCATGTGACATGTCACATTAATTGTATAAATTACAAAAATTATAATTTAATTAATTCAATTTAATATATATTTGAATTAGCTGAATCAATTTGAGTATTTGATATATCATATTAATTATATATGTTAGTCAATTAAACTTTTAATTGAGTCAATTTAATCAATTAATTACGTGTAATATCATATTAATCATATATATTTAAGTGAATTGCGAAAATATAATTTAATTGATTTAATTAAATATATATATTCGAGTCAACTGAATTAATTTGAGTATGTAGCATGTCATATTAATCATATATTTTAATCAATTGAGTTTTTAATTGAGTCAATTGAATTAAATTGATTATGTGTAATGTCACACTAATTATATATATTTGAGTCAATTGCAAAAATTATAATTTAATTGAATATATATTGAGTCAATTGAATCAATTTGAGAATATGACATGTCACATTGATCATCTATATTTGAGTCAATTATTAAAAAATACCATTTAACTAATTCAATTGAATATATATTTAAATCAATTAAATCAATTTAAATTTATAACATGTCACTTCAATTATATATTTTAGTTAATTGAATCAATTGAGTATGTGATATATTACATTGATCATATATTTTTATCAATTGAGTCCTTAATTGAGTAAATTGAATCAATTGATCATGTAATATGTCACATTGAATCATATATATTTTGAGTCAATTGAATCAACTGACCATATATATTTTGAGTCAATTGTGATGATTATCATTAATACTTAATTGAGTAAATTTAATTAATTGATTATGTAACATGTCACATTATGTCAACTGATCATATATATTTTGAGTCAATTATGACGATTATTATTTAAATGATTCAATTGAATACACGTTTTAGTTAATTGAATCAATTGAGCATGCGACATATCACATTATGTCATATTATTCATATATATTTGGATCAATTATCATTTAAATAATTCAATTAAATATATATTTTAGTCAATTGAATCAATTAAATATGTGACATATTAAATTGATCATATATTTCAGTGAATTAATCATTTAATTGATTCAATTGAGTAAAAATATATAATTTATTTATATGAAATACTTTTTTTTAATTAAGTCAATTGAATTCATTTTAAATTATAATATTAATTAATTAATTATTTATTATTATATATAAATTAATCGAATCAATTTAATCAATTTATATTGTTAGTTTAATTGAGTTAATTTAATCAATTTAGATTCATATTGATGATTTGTTTAATTATAATAAAATAATATATATTATACTTTTTTAATATTAATTTACACATTAAAATAAAAATAAATAAATAAAAATATATTATTTATTTTTATTTTTAAGTTTTTTAATTTACATAAATAACTTTTTTTTTCTAAATGTGTAAGCCTAGTTAAAAAACAAAATCGTTGATTAAAGAGGAGAGAGAAAGTAAATGAAACTTTTAATTTGTATTGAAATTTGTAACTATAATAAATACAACAGATACAATTTAAAATTTAAATTTCAAGTCTTTGTATTCTCCCATAAAAATAGTCTAAAAGATATTTTAATAAAATGACTTAATTATATATATAAAATAACTCTACTATCCCTATTATTTCACATTTAATATGGATTCACTTGATTTTTTAAGCCTTTTCCTTAATTAAATATAAATAAATTAAACATGTTTCCATCATCAAGCCTAGAGATGAGTAGAATTCGATTCAAATCGAAAGATCGAATCGAATCGAGTCAATTCGGTTCAATCAGTTCGGTTTTAGAATTCAATCAGTTCGGTTCGGTTTTACATTATAAAAATTTCATTTATTTCGATTCGATTTGATTTTAAAGAGAAAAAAATCAGTTAAACCGAACTGAACCGAATAGTAACTTATATATTCAAATCGAACTAAATCGAACTGAATTAATTTATTTTTATGAAAAATTTATGAACTATATTTAATTTTATATATATTAATTGTTTAATTTCATTGATTAATGGTTATTAGGTTCAAAACAAAGTCAAAATTAGACCAAATAACTTGAAAATCAAGTTTAAATTAAAAAATCAATAAAAAATAAAATCGATCGGTTTAAATTGAACCGAACCTAAATATCGGTTCGATTCGATTTTTCACCCACTTCAATTTGGTTAGATTTCTAAAATTTAAATTTTGATTTTTATAATTTAATTCGATTCAGTTCGATTCGGTTCGAACTGAATACTCACTCCTAATCTAGCCGACATATTTATCCAACTTCCCTAAGTTCCCTTGCTTTCATATTCACCTATCTTCATTGGTCATCACAAAAAACCAAAGACTCACCGAGTCAGGAGTGACAGGTTGACTACTCAACTTATTCCTGGGGCCAATAGTTCCCGGTCGGAGCTCAATTTGCCAGAGGAACAAAAATGGGGCGAATTTGGGTCCCAGTTACATTTCGATATTAGGTCAACGTTCTTAGAACTCATAGGCCACCACTCTTTGACCGCCCAAAACTGTAGTAGCTAAGCTCTCCTATCCGTGTTCATTGAATCAAAACACGGAGGGAAGAGGCCAAAGGAACAAAAGTTAGGAACAAAAGCTAGTGCCCACGAGCTCAACTTGTTGCCAACTTGTCTTCAGCTTAACAGCGTACGCTCTTATTTCGTATTGAGTTTAGAGGATTTAAATTATTTTTTTAATAAAAATATTATTTTAAATATTTAAAATAATTAATTAAAATTTTTTATTATTTTAATATATTTATAATTAAAATTTATTAAATTTAATTTTAAATTATTTTTTAAAATTATTTTAACAACTCTTTCAATAAATTTTTTTAAATACTTCATCCGTGTACTGGCGGGTGGCCACCAGTCCTTGAGGAATGATGATGCTAAAATTCAAAGAAACAAGCCGCATATGGCGTATGGAGTCAGGTCGGTTTCAATTGCGATTTGCGGGGTGACTGCATCTAAACTATTCAACATCATGGAACACGTTAAATTGGCTGTGGCCATAAATAAAACCCACTTGATTGACTTGCCTCATCATTTCCCATATTACCATTCCTGGAGAATTACCTAATAATTAAGATTTTAATATTTTATTAATAAGAGTATATAATATTTCACTGTTGTTTTTTCGAACAATCAGCGAAGCGCGTCTTTTACAGAGTTCAAGAATAGCATCAGCATCAACAAAAGTGCAGGGTGGGTGAGACAGCAACCACCCCTGGTTTCGAAATTCCTAGTGCCAGTTTGGGCCACCCAGTCTCCCACTTGATCGGTCTTGGTTTGTCTACTGGTAAGAAGCATCTTACATTCCTATAGACAAAATCCTTGGCCTACTTCAATTGACTTCTGCAATTGTTGCCAGAATCTCCCATTTCATGTCTTCACTTCCCCCTTTTATACGCTCTATTAATGGGAAAGACTACGATTCGTTCAAAGTTTAATTAACTTCACTAGCAGCTGCGTCTGCTGCTTCCATCAAGATCAATCATTTCTTGGAATAATCTCGATTTTTGTTATTTATATTCTCATCATGTCATTGAAGACGGTAATAGCATTCTAGGAATCAGATGGGCAGAAGAGAGTTCTTGGTGAAATCTGGATTTTTGTGTTTCTTCTTATTCAATTTGTTCTCACTTGCGTATTGTTCTGTAATTTATAACATAACTACAACCAAGGCACTCTCGCCACAACAAACTCTCAATTCTCCTAGTCAAATTTTTGAGTTGGGTTTCTTTACTCCTAATAATAGTTCCCGTAATCAATATGTGGGACTATGGTTTAAGGAAGTTTCTCCTCAGACTGTGGTTTGGGTGGCAAACAGGGAGAAGCCAGTTGCAAACTCCTCGGCAAGTCTCACAATTGGCAGCGATGGGAATCTGAGGCTTATGGATGGGCAGCAGAACTCTATCTGGTCAACTAATATTTCTAGACAATCGAATGGTTCAGTTGCTGTACTTTCAGATGACGGAAAATTCATTTTGAGGAGCAGTATAACAGGAGAGGACCTATGGGAAAGCTCTCAGCATCCTACCGAATCTCTCCTGCCAGGTACATGGTTGGCCTACAATGAGACAACTGGGATGAGACTTACTCTCACTTCCTGGAAAAGTGACAATGATCCATCTACTGGCGATTTTACTGCTGGTGTGCCACCGCAGACGCCGCCACAAACCTTCGTTTGGAAGGGATCGAAACCTCATTGGAGAAGTGGGCCGTGGGACAAAACAAAGTTTATTGGGATACCAGAAATGGATGCTGATTATGAAAGTGGATTCACACTTATAGAAGGTCTTCAGCCGGGAATTGCTTATCTTAGTGTTAGTGTACTCAGGAATTGCAGTTACTCGATGTTCGAGATTTCACCAACAGGAGTTTTAAGGTTCTTGTGTTGGGTGAAATTGAGGGGCTGGTATGCTAGGTGGGAGGCACCCGTCACTCCCTGTGAAGTTTATGGAGCTTGTGGACCTTTTGGGGTTTGCCAAAGATATGAACCAAATCTAACTTGTAGATGCTTGAAAGGGTTTGTGCCAAAGTCAGATGAGGAATGGAGCAAAGGAAACTGGACAGGAGGGTGTATCAGGCGAACCGAATTAAGTTGTGGGGGAAACACAAGTTCGATTAACGCACAAGGAGGAAAACCAGATGGATTTTTGAAGATTGGTGGGTTAAAACTTCCAGATTTGTCCGACTTCTTGAAGGTTTTTGATGAAAACGAGTGCCACCAGCGTTGCTTGGATAACTGTTCCTGCTCAGGTTATGCATATGTAAATGGGATAGGGTGTTTGGTTTGGGCAGGAAACCTTCTGGATATGCACGTGTTACCCTTTGGTGGACAAGATCTTAATCTCCGTCTTGCACATACAGAATTGGGTGAAAGTAATTGCACTGGAGCAACTTTTGATTTTTTTTTGTTCATTTTGTTCGTTTCTTACACCGCAATTATTAATTGGGGAATATATAATTATCGTTTGTTATCTTGTAGGCGATCAGAAGACTAAAGTAAAGATCATTATCAGCGTCATTGCTGTTACAATCATTGCCCTCTTTGGTGTCATGATTTATTGTTTCATGAAGTGGAAAGCCAAACAAAGAGCTAAAAGAAATGGTAAGAAAATGAAACACTGCTACTTTGCTGATGTTAGTTGCACTTGTATCTTCTCAAGGTGGACACTCTCAGGCAACTGGACTTGATTTTGAATTTTCATTGAGATGTTCATATAATATCTAGGAACAAAAACCCTTGATTTACAGGACAACTACACCAGTTTTGATATATGTGGCCAACTAGCTTGAATATGATCTCTGTACTAGATTAGCTATAATTACTCCCTTAGGAACTCAAATATGTAAGACGAATACTAAATCAATATGTGCAGTAAGAAAAATAATTGATGGAATCAGTGTGATTCTTCATGGCAATGGGGGAACTAATATAAAAATGCTGTTGTGCATTTCAAGATACTAGGACTCTGGGGTCATTAAATAGACCCATTTCAAAACAAATTAGCAATTGTGGTTTCAGCAACTTTAGAACTTATCCAATGTAAGAAGAAAGAATTAGAACATAGCAGGTTTTTTTTAAAAAAAAAAAAAAAAAGAAACAGAGTTCTTTAAATAAGAATTCTCATCTTATGTTCTCGTCAAAAGGTTTGATAGCTTACAGTGCTAGGAAAGGATGAACTTCTTGATTTGAATTTTATGCTTATTCATGGATATTGATGAAACCCAAATGCTTTGATTTGGCAGCTCCAATTGACATTTCAAGAGAAAATTCACAACCAATCATGTGGAGAAGCCCTTCAGAAGATGAAGAGTCAGTAGAGTTGCCTTTATTTGACTTCCATAGCATATTAGTTGCAACCAACAACTTTGACATAGAGAACAAACTTGGGCAAGGGGGCTATGGTCCAGTTTATAAGGTAAGTAGCATTTTTTTCCAACGGCAAAAATGTTCTATTTCACTGGAGAAGATAAAACATGCACCAAGGGTTCATTTGTTGGGATTGTATAGGGAACACTACAAGACGGGAAAAATGTGGCGATTAAAAGACTTTCTAGTAGCTCTGGTCAAGGCATCGGAGAGTTCAAGAATGAAATGAAGTTAATCTCCAAACTCCAACATAGAAATCTTGTCAGACTCTTAGGCGGCTGCATTGAGAGACAAGAGAAGATACTAATTTACGAGTACATGCCGAACAAAAGCTTGGACACTTATCTATTTGGTTGGTTTGGAATGGTTTCTTTTGATTTTCTTTTGCTGATTACTTAAAATCACTTTATTTTGTGATGCATGTAAATGGAAATTATAATATCCGTTCAATCTTTGTATGCATTGATCAGATCCGGCAAGAAAGGTAGAACTTGATTGGACTAAACGCTTCAACATTATAATTGGAGTTGCTCGAGGACTGCTTTATCTTCATCGCGATTCTTGTTTAAGGGTTATACACAGAGATTTAAAGGTCAGCAATATTCTTTTGGATGAGAAGATGAATCCAAAAATATCAGATTTTGGATTGGCAAGAATTTTTGAAGGCACACAAGATCTAGGAAGCACTCACAGAGTTGTAGGAACAATGTAAGCAATCTATCTCACAAAAAACTTGAAAATGCTTATTTTTAAGATAGCTAATAACATCATCAAGAAAATAGAAAGTAAAAGCACTAAATATTACGATTCTCTTATTGAATACAGAGGTTATATGGCTCCAGAATATTTGCTTGGCGGCATATTTTCAGAGAAATCTGATGTTTTTGGCTTTGGAGTCCTAATTTTGGAAATTGTCAGTGGTAGGAAGGCTAACAGCTTCCAATACAATGAACAACATATAAGTCTTCTAGCTTATGTAAGCCAGCACTAAGGATCATCTCAATATAGTCCTTTCTTCCCCTTTAAATAATTGGAATTTTATGAGAGAAAAAATACAAATTGTTGCAGGCATGGCAATCGTGGTCCGCAAGCATGGGCGTACAAATGATAGATGAAGCATTGGACTCATTTTCCTCATCAGAAGCAAGCAGATGTGTAAATATTGGACTTCTCTGTGTACAAGATCATGCTGCTGATAGACCAACCATGACAGCCATACTTTCTATGCTAAGCGGTGAAAAAAAGAAACTTCCTGAACCAAAACAGCCTACATTTACGTATGCAAACATCTCCAGCGGTAATTTTCAATCACAAAGCAACTCCACATGGTCTGTAAATAATGTTACGGAATCAATTATTGAACCCCGATAAACCAGCTTATAGCGGAAACAATTGCATAATCTATTGCTTATCCTAGTGTTAAACTTCAGTCATATCAACTTTTAGATTATTGAGTGTATAAGCAGATGAGAAATGCATATTCAATGACTAAGAAAAGTAAAAGATATGTCACCTCATTCAGTCATTCTCAATTGAATTTGTGCCATTGATGTGTGGCAAGGATAAGAAAATTTTCCAAGAATTTTATTATTTTTTATGTATTCCTTTGAACATTAGAAACATTTTAGTCTTCTATATGATGTTCGCAGTTCAAAAGCATGCATTTATCTCTTTGCTTACGTTAAATAAAAGAAGAAAGAGAAAAAAAAAACCCTTCAATTCACCCTGATTGTTAGCATTGATTCTTGGAGTATCATTGATTCTCTCATGGAAATTATTTTCTATGACCACAAATAGTACTGCCCCTCTATTCGAATTCTGTCCTTATGTATTAGATATCAATATAACACTTTGAATTCTATTAATTAATAATAAGTGATAATGACTAATAATTATTGATGAATTGTTGTAGATTTAGAATTTGAAATTTCTCTTCAAATAATGAGTTTTATTTTTCATCCGTAAATAGCTAATTACAATTTATAGAACAAAATTTTTAACTAATTATTTTAAATGTAGTACTTGAAATAAAATAAAATGGCAATAATTTATTGATTTTATGGACTTACATGGCCGTTCTAGCGGATCTAGGCCTATAATTGTGATCATAAAGCCCTCCAGCCTATTTAATGTGCTTAGAGGACACAAAAGAGACTTGCTCCATAGAAAGAAGACATCATGAAGTGCTTTTTGAGCCAAAGAATGGGCAGCATTACAACTACGTAACAGCCATTTCTCTAACCATTTGGACAGACCTTTCCATTTACTGATCCAGAGGAACAATTATCCAGACAGTCTAACAAAAATAACAAATCACCGTGTTCATCCCATAGAACTCTTTGACTGTTACCGACTCGAAGAAGAAGATGCCATCATTTTAAATAGTGACGGAGCCAGAAAATTTATTTAGGGAGACTCAATTAAAAAATATATAATTTATAAAAATAATATAAATTTACAAAAAAAAATTTTAAAAATAAAATTTACTTGTTAAAAATTAAATGAAAGTTATTGTTAATTAAAAAAAATAATAAATGCTTAACATTAAAAATTGTTGTACTTATAATATATTAATAGCTTAAAATTAAAAAACTTATCTAATTTATCTCGAATTTTTTTTTCATAGTAATCACGAAAAATAAATTTAAATAAAATTATAAATTAAATAAAATAAATAATATGACTTTAATTTATAAAAGATTTTTTTTTTAATTTGAGTTTAAGAAAATTATAGCAAGGGAGAAATTTCAATAATTGAAATAAGATTATAAGAAAAAAGCTACTAAAATTTTAAATTGATGAAAAAAAGTGACAAAATAAATGTACTAGAATTTCATTTGATAATTTATCTAATAATTTAAATTGCAAAAAAAAAAAGAATTAGTGATTGCGGTAAAATAAAATTGATGGTAAAGAATAAGCCAATAAATAATGATGTTATAAATTTTTTTACAAAAAAAAATTATGTTTCACTATTAATATCATTCACTTAAAATTTAAAGTTTTATTTTTTATAAAATTAATAATACTCCTAAAAATTTTTAAAATATTAATTTTTATGAAACTACTGCTATATTATACTCCTAAAAGATTTTAAAATACTTATTAAAATTTTATAAGGCTTAGTATCCATAAAATTTATGTAGTTATAATTAAAAAAAAATATTAATATTTTAAAAAATTACTATTATACTCTTAAAAAATTTTGAAAATTCGGACAGGGGGGGGAGGGGCCACAGCCTCCCTTGGCCCAAGTGTAGCTCCGGCCCAAGTGCTGCGCCCGTGACTCATTTTAGGCTTAATTGGAATGTTTGAACCATGTTTGGGTTTTTTCCTTGTTTTCTTATTTTTTATTGTTAAAGGTTTAAATGGCTCAAAGTGGCTGATCAAGGCTGAAGTGACCCTTTATCTATTCACAGGAGCAATTTGCCTATATATATATTGAGCTCGTTAGCCGTCTTCCGACAAGAATTGAGACCTAGATTTGAATTGTATTGGAAGAAAACTAGGATGGTTTTGCTTATTTCTCTAAATTTATATCTCCTTACCTGATTCTTATCCATGAAATTCACAGACTGTAGAATTTTAGCGATGACGACTAGGAAAGAACAGAGAGAAATGTTCCATTAGAAGCTAGCTAGGTTGACTGTTAATTACAAGTCATTTCAGGTTTTCAGTTGATGAATCCAAGTTATAGGCGCCAGTGTACAACAACTGTTGCAGACTTATTGATCTTGCTATTTTTTCATTTCTGCAGGCTTGATTTCTATTATAATAAACACCTAAATCTAAAACACACATAAATTGCACAATCACACAGTATAGAAAAGAGAAGAAGAATAATACAGAATTTAACATGATTCGACCGTAAGGTCTACTTCTACGGGCAAGACAAACGAAAAAGTTTCATTATGATGAAAAGAGAAGATACAATCATTCAGAACTCTCAAACCCTAACTTTAGTGCGTTTTTACGAATATCTCACAACTCTACTATCCTAAATAACAGAATATTATAATATTTATATTGGTCCATATAATGGGGCGTTGCCCCCAAACCCTCAAGGAAATCAATAGTGGGCTTCGAGCCCTAGCCTATTTGCCCGTACCCTCTGCTACCACTATAAATCCCACTTATTATCCCAATTAGATCGCAAAAAGCGCGAAACTTCTGAGTCGGGTCATAATTCGAGTTTTGTCTTATCCAAAATTCAAACAAAAAATAACAATTTCTTGTTTGTATGACGTTACTATGAAGAATGCTTGGGAAAGCACTTCTAGAATTTTTTTTTCTTGCTCTACATGTTTCCTTTACATTACGGCAATGAATTTTATAATATAACTGTATTACAACCACTCCTCCGCTGGTCAGATTTTTGAAATAGACTTTTTATAATCATAATAATTCCAGCAACGACTGTGTGAAAATTCTTATGAAGAAAAAGATTCTCCTCACATAAGATGAAAATCTTCTCCACGAATTGTGCTAGCATTGCTCCACAGATTATGCAAAGATTTTTTGATGAAATCCTCAGTCAATCAATCCAAAAAAAGGTCAACCGTTTAGGGTTTTCGAAATTTCATTCAATATTTTCAATTTTAGCAGAATTGGCTAAAATTTTAAAATGTGCAAAAATTTTATTCAAAATTGAAATGATGTGAGGAAGTGTGGCCCATCCTAATTGGCACTCAGACAAATGAGGAAAAAAAATTGCAAAATGTTAAAGATTTTAAGGACTTAGCTGCTTCAGATTCTTTTGGTGTCCCTACCGCAGTTAATGTCCAATTCTGCATGGAGAGCCACTTAGAGACTCCTCTGCCTGTCTAATAATTGGCACTGATGGAAATTTGAAGCTTGTAGATGTCCAACAAAACACTTCTTAGTTAATCAAAACTTCTGTTGCACCAAAATGGTTCGTTTGCTCTGCTTTCAGACTAGGAGGCCAGGCTTTGCTCTGTAAAAGAGTTTAATAGGAAATATTGTTAGGAATATTTTTCAGCTGCCTTTTGACACTGTGTTGCCTGGCATAGACACATTATTGACACTGGTTTTTGCATAGCGCGCATGAACAGTGTCCTTGGATTCACAGTGTTTTGGCGATCTTGCTCTTCACATTCACAACTCCAAGCATTTTTTTTTGGCTGTAATCTTTCTGGGTTGCCTTTTAGCATGGTTTTCTGTTCCTATCTGTCAAAATTTTTTGCTTGTTTTCTTCAACTTGATGTTGTGATTTCCATATGCTTTTCTTCTGCTTTCTACTGTGTTTCAAATGCTATATTATTGTTGTGAGATGCTATTAAATGCTTGAGTTATCAAGCAATTTGTTTAAGGATTTTTATTGCTTAAACTTAGCCCACTATAAATTTAAGACACAAAATGTACGTGAAACCCACCTATACATAGTTCTATATAGTTCTATATGCTTATATCTTGAGTTCATAATGGACTAAGTTTAAATAAAAATTTCTAAGAAATTTTCGGCTGAACCCAATTCGTAATCTCATACATATTACATATTTACATCTTAAATTCATAGTGTATCAAATCTAGATGAGAAAAATCCATTTATCCAAGATGCCCTTACTTTCACTTCTACCCATCTTCATCAGAGATATTGTCATCACAAAAAACCAAAGATCCACCGAATCAGATGTGAAACGTTGACTTGAACTTTTTTTGCACACACTTGCGGCCAATAGTTCCTGGTTGGATTTTGATTTTTCGGAGAAAGAAAAATGCGAATTTGGCGAACATTCGTACAACTCAGTTTTTAACCACCAAAAACTGTAGAGGGTTTTCTTTTTGCCGTTTTGTTTATTTAACCAAAACACGAAGTGGAGATGACTGGTGCCCACGAGCTCAGCCTTTTTCTAACTTGTGTCTAGCTTAACAGCGTACGTCCTCTGCAATTACTTCATCGGTGTACTGTTGGGCGGCCACCATCCCTTAATGAATGAAGTCAAGTCTGCATCAATAGCGATTTATGGGTTGACTGCATATAAACAGACTATTCAACACAAAGGAATTGGTTAAATTGGCTATGGCCATAAATAAAACCTACTTGTTTGACAATTAAGCCACTTGGTAATAGCATTCTAGGAATCAGATGGGTAGAAGAGATTTCTTGCTGAAATCTGGATTTTTGTGTTTCTTCTTGTTCCTTTTGTTCTCACTTGCTTATTGTTCTGTAAGTTATAACATAACTACAACCACAGCAGTCTCACCAGGACAAACTCTCAACTCTCCTCGTCAAATTTTTGAATTGGGTTTCTTTACTCCTAATAATAATTCTAATAATCAATATGTGGGAATATGGTTCAAGGAAGTTTCTCCTCAGACTGTGGTTTGGGTGGCAAACAGAGAGAAGCCAGTTACAAACACCTCGGCGAGTCTCACAATTGGCACTGATGGGAATCTGAGGCTTCTGGATGGGCAGCGGAACTCTATCTGGTCAACTAATATTTCTGGCCAATCGAATGGTTCAATTGCTGTGCTTTCGGATGACGGAAAGTTCATTTTGAGGAACAGCATAACAGGAGAGGATCTATGGGATACCTTTCAGCATCCTACCGATTCTCTCTTGCCAGGAACATGGTTGGCCTACAATGAGACAAGTGGGATGAGACTTACTCTCACTTCCTGGAAAAGTGACAATGATCCATCGATTGGGGATTTTACTTCTAGTTTACTTCCGCAGGAACCGTCACAAGGCTTCATATGGAAGGGATCAAAACCTTATTGGAGAACTGGGCAGTGGGACAAAACAAAGTTCATTGCGATACCAGAAAGATCAGAAAGGGGTGCTGATTATCAAAGTGGACTCACACTCATAGAAGGTCCTGAGCCGGGAATTGCTTATGTCACTCTCAGTGCACTCAGGAACTGCAGTAACTTGAGGTACGTGATTTCACCAACAGGAGTTTTAAGGTTATTGTGTTGGATGATAGGGACAGGCTGGTATGCTAGGTGGGAGGCACCCGTCACTCCCTGTGAAGTTTATGGAGCTTGTGGACCTTTTGGGGTTTGCCAAAGATATGAACCAAATCTAACTTGTAGGTGCTTGAAAGGGTTTGTGCCAATGTCAAGTGAGGAATGGAGGAAAGGAAACTGGACAGGAGGCTGCATCCGGCGAACAGAATTAAGTTGTGGGAGAAACACAAGTTCCATTAACACACAAGGAGGAAAACCAGATGGATTCTTGAAGATTGGAGGGTTAAAACTTCCAGATTTTTCCTACTTCTTGAAGGTTTTTGATGAAAACGAGTGCCACGAGCTTTGCTTGAATAACTGTTCCTGCTCAGGTTATGCAAATGTAAATGGGATAGGGTGTTTGGTTTGGACAGGAAACCTTCTGGATATGCACGAGATGCCCTTCGATGGACAAGATCTTAATATCCGCCTTGCACATAAAGAATTGAATGAAAGTAATAATTACAAAAGAGCAACTTGTGTTTTTTTTTCCTCCCATTTTATTCTTTTGTTATTCTTTTCTTACACGGCAATTACCAATTGGGAATATATAACTATTGTTGTTGTCTTATAGGTGATCAGAAGATTAAAGTAAAGATCATTATCAGCGTCATTACTGTTTCAATTATCACCCTCATTGGTGCCATGATTTATTGTTTCATGAAGTGCAGAGTCAACCGAAGGGCTAAAACAAATGGTATGAAACTGAAACGCTGCTACTTTGCTGATGTTAGTAGAACTTGTTATCATTCTTTCTCAAGATGACCGATCTCAGGCAAAAAGACTTGATTTAATTTTGAATTTTGGATTGAGATGTTCATATGATGTGCAACTACACTAGTTTTGATGTATGTGGCCACTATAACGTGACCTCGTATTTGATTAGATACTAGGATTTCAAACTTCTGTTGCATTTCAAGACACTAGGATTCTGCCCATTTCCAAAACAAATTGGCCAAATGTTATAAAAAAATGTCAAAACTTCCTTTTTATCAATTTTGGCTTAATTTGAAAGTTTAGTATTTATTACAGCCTAGTTAAAATTGGGGATTTGGGGGTGTTGGTGTAGTGGCTGACCTAAAAAAAATATTTTTTAATATATTTTTGCTGACGTGGCAAAACTTTTATATTCTTACTGATGTGGTGACTGACGTGGCAAAAATATTATTATTTTATATGTTATTACTGACGTGATATAACTTTAATAATTAAAAAAATTTGAAACTTTTCAGCTTTTATTAATTATAGTCAATTCTATAAGTTTAGTTCATTTATAACTAATTGACTAATTTTGATCTAACTTGATCAAAAATTAATATCTTATTACCTAATGGAATTGTAAAAAATGAATATTTATGTTACTTAGTATAATAAAAAAAATAATTTTCCTATTTCTCCCTTATATTTTTTTATTTAAAAATTAAAAATTCATGTAGGAGAGAGAGAGAGAGAAAGAGAGAGAGAGAGAGAGGGGGGGGGGGGGAGATGTGGGAATATTATTTAGAGGAAGAAGGATTGGTGAAGGGTGTAAATACACATATTATTGGATGACAATAGGTAGGAGGAGAGAGAGAGAGAGAGAGAGAGAGAGAGATGGATGGAGAGATATTTTTAATTTTAAATAAATAAGAATTTACCTATTTTTATAAAGAAGTTCCATAAATACTGTAAAAAAAAAAAGAGTAGGGAAATATTAGTTTATTGTTATACTGAATAATATGATATTTATTTTTGACAATTGTATTGAATAATAAAATATTAATTTTAACCAAATTAGATAAAAATTATTTAATTGGCTATAAATGAAACAAACTTATAGAATTGGTTATAATTGATAAAAGTCAAAAAGTTTTGAATTTTTTTTAATTGTTAAAGTTATGCTGCATCAACGACAACATATAAAATAATATTATTTTTCCCGTGTCAGCCGCCACATCACTAAGAACATAAAAGTTTTGTGCCATGTCACCTACTATGTTAGTAACAATGTATTAAAAAAAAATAATTTTTTCCACATTAGCTGTCATGTCAGTACTCCCAAATCTCCAATTTTGATCCGGCCATAATAAATACTTAACTTTCAAGTTAGGCCAAAATTGATTAAAAAAAATTTTAGCTATAATTAAAAAAAAAGCGTAAAGTTTTAGATTTTTTTAAATGTTAGGCCAAACAAATTAGTAGTTATTGTGGTTTCGGCAACCCTAGAACTCTCCCAATGGAAGAAGAAAGAATTAGAACATAAAAGATTTAAAAAAAAAAAGGAGAAGAAGAAGAAGAAAAAGAAAAGAAACATAGTTCTTTAAATAAGAAAACTTTCCTGAACCCTTTGTTTGGGAAGGAGTTTTTTAAAGTAATCGAAGGTTTTTCAAAATTTAAAAACTTCGAATTTTTGTTTGGGAAGATAGAAGGTTTTTTAAAGTATCGTTTTTTGAGGCTTTTAAAAACCTCCATTTTCCAACCCACCAAATTGGTGGGTTAACGATGTTTTCTCTTTAAAACCTTCAAATACTTTAAAACCTTCAAATACTTTAAAAAACCTCCCTTTTCTCCCAAACACCAAAAATTTTTGGATTTTTGAAAATCATAAAAAACCTTACTTTGAAAAACTTTACTTTATAAAACCTTACTTTACTCTACCTCCTCTCAAACGGAGGGTAAGTTGTTATCAAAAGGTTTGATAGCTTACATTGCTAGGAAAGGCTAAGCTTCTTGATTTGTATTTTATGCTTACTGATGGATATTAAAGAAATCCAAATGCTTTGATGTGACAGCTCTAATTCACACTTCAAGAGAAAATTCACAGCCAATCATGTGGAGAAGCCCTTCAGAAGATGAAGATTCAATAGAGTTGCCTTTATTTAACTTCCATAGCATATTAGTGGCAACCAACAATTTTGACATAAAGAACAAACTTGGGCAAGGAGGCTATGGTCCAGTTTATAAGGTAAGTACTTGCATTTTTTTCCTAAGTAAAAAAATAGTTTACTTCATTAGAGAAGAAAAAACATGGACCAAGGGTTAATTTATTGGGATTGCATAGGGAATGCTACAAGATGGGAAGGATATGGCGATTAAAAGACTTTCTAGTAGCTCTGGTCAAGGCATAGGAGAGTTCAAGAATGAAATGAAGTTGATATCCAAACTCCAACATAGGAATCTTGTCAGGCTCTTAGGTTGTTGCATTGAAAGACAAGAGAAGATATTAATTTACGAGTACATGTCAAACAAAAGCTTGGACACTTATCTATTTGGTTGGTTTTGGCATAATTTCTCTTTTTATTATTTATTTATATATTTTGGTTAATTTCTTATAATCACTTTATTTTGTGATGCATGTAAATGGAACTTGTGACATCTACTTAATTTTTGTATGCATTGATCAGATCCAACAAGAAAGGCAGAGCTTGATTGGACTAAACGCTTTAACATTATAATTGGAGTTGCTCGAGGGCTTCTTTATCTTCATCGTGATTCTTGTTTAAGGGTCATACACAGAGATTTAAAGGTCAGCAATGTTCTTTTGGATGAGAAGATGAATCCAAAAATTTCAGATTTTGGATTAGCAAGAATTTTTGAAGGCACACAAGATTTAGGAAGTACTCACAGAGTTGTAGGAACAATGTAAGCAATCTATCTTATCAAAAACTTGACAATGCTTCTACTTTTAAGATAGCTATAGTAACACCATCAAGAAAAAAAAAGTATGAGTACTAAATAATATGATTCTCTTGTCAAATACAGAGGTTATATGGCTCCAGAGTATCTACTTGGCGGCGTATTTTCAGAAAAATCTGATGTCTTTAGCTTTGGAGTCCTAATTTTGGAAATTGTCAGTGGTAGGAAGGCTAGCAGCTTCCAATATGATGAACAATACATGAGCCTTCTAGCTTTTGTAAGTCAGCACTATGGATCTTCTCAATATGGTCCCTTTTTTTCCCTTTTAAATAATTGGAATTTCATTAGGAAAAAAAAATTACAAATTGTTGTAGGCATGGCAATCGTGGTCCGCAAGCATGGGTGTACAAATGATAGATGAAGCACTGGCTGACTCATTTTCCTTACCAGAAGTAAGCAGATGTGTAAATATTGGACTTCTTTGTGTGCAAGATCATGCTGCTGATAGACCAACAATGGCAACCATAGTTTCCATGCTAAGCGGTGAAAAAATAAAGTTTCCTGAACCAAAACAGCCTACATTTATGTATGCAAACATCTCCAGCAACATTTTTCAATCACAAAGCAACTCTTCGTTGTCTATAAATAAGGTCACTGAATCAATCATTGAACCCCGATAAAAGCCAATTATAGCAAATATAATTGCATAATCTGTTGTTTATCCAGTCCTTGTGCTAGACTTAATAATCTTTCACTTGTGTTAAAGTTTAGTCATCCCAACTTTTACATCATTGAGTGTGCAATTAGATTAGAAATGCATAATCAATGATTTTGGAAAAGTAAGAGATATGTTATCTTATTTAATCATTCTCAATTGAATTTGTGATATTGGATAATGAGATGTGTTTATGTGACACATGTATGTCTATTACAAGTGGGTTATCTAAATCAATAGCATCCATTTCAAAGTCTAATCGGGTTGTCTTTAAAGTGATAATAGCTCTGACATATATAAGCCGATAATAGCAATGGATGACTAGTCGAATTGACATAATAGATAGTTCATCTGACCTATTCATTGGAGGTAAGCGAGTATACTGACTTGTTGGTGGCAGATATTTTGACCTAAACCAGTCAGAAGGAAATAGAACTTGGATTTGGACTCCACGTTTAACTCAGATCGTATTATCTTATGTCATGTGTTGGTCTTTTAATGAATCCCCTAACTTTACTAGAGCATCACATCCTAGATTAGTAAAGTCTTATGTTGTTCCAAGTTCTTTGCATTAGCATCATCCTGTAAGGCTTGTCTATTTTAGATTAAGGAGCATTGCTAATACTATTTTCTCAGGAATAGGGCTTGTGACTCCTTCCATTCTTCAGTTTACTCAGCCATCATTAACATTAAAGCGAGTTAGGCGCCCTTCTTTGATTCAGGGTTGAAGGTGAAATCCGGACTGGTGGTGGCTGTATTATAGATTGGGTCTAAGGTTTAGGTTGGGCATAGGATACTCGAACCCTTTTTATAACTTACGATCATGATACAACCTCATTCGTCAGTTATGTAGAGTGCAAGCGACCTGTTCATAAGGATACTCGTACTTTTCATCCGTGACCCTTTCATGTCATGAACATTTTCGACTTCTTGTATATATAATACATGTGTCTTTCATCCAGGGCCCGTTTATTTTATAGTGTACCAGATAGGTGAAAGGCCAAAAAATTCTTTCAAGAATTTTATTGTTTTTAATTTATTCCTTCGAACATTTCAAAGAAACAATTTAAACTTTTAATTTATGATATTTTAAACATTCCTTCCTAGCCGCTATTGGCAGTTTCTGATGGATGATTGTCATGAATGTTAAGATTTGGATTGCCAGAAATTTGTCGTGTTCTTTGTTTATTGGTGATGTCCCTTGGGCTGTCATTTTTGGGTTCATTTGTTGGAATCCGGCTTTGACGTAACAAGATCATTTTTAAGGATGATTATGTAGATCCGATTAGCTTGTTGCATCAAGCAGTTTCTGCTGCTAGTTTCGCTAATTGAGCCTTGTCCTCTATGTGTTCACATGAAGGCCCCATTTATCGAAAGTAGAGCTCGTTATTTCTTGGTTGCCTCCGCCAACAGGATGGGTAAATAACGATGCCTCAGTTCGAGGTAGTTCAACGTTGGCTTTTGGAGGGGGTGTTCTCAGAGATTCGCAAGGGCGTTGGATTGCTTGGTTTGCAACCAATTGGGGTTCATTTTCAATTCTTGCAGGTGAGCTTTTGTCCATCAAAAAAGGTCTAGTCCTGGCTCGCTTCAGAGATTTCAAGGAAATTGTTATTGAAAGTGATAGCTCCTCTGCTGTTCGGCATATTCTGTGCGATGAAGAGCCCCCTGGTTATCTTCGCAGTCTTGTTATGTGACTCTGCAAGTTGCTTCAGCGTGACTGGACAGTTGAGGTTCAACATGTTTGCAGAGAAGGGAACTTTATGCTAGTTGGCTAGCTAATCTTGCTGCTTCTCTTCCTGTTGTGGATTCATCAGTTTTAGACCCCTCATAGTCCCTTGTCTGTTGGTTGAACAATGATTTGTCTGGTGTTTCCTATACCAGATTGCGGTTGATGTAGTTTCTCTGTTGAGCTTTAGCTCTTCTCCTTTTTTACCCAAAAAAATAAAAAAATAATAATATTAAAAGAAAAAATAAACTGCTTCAATTCACCCTTATTGTTAAGATTGATTCTGGAAGTATAATATGTGATATTGAACTTTTTAAATTGGCCAAATATGTAAGTTCACCAATGAACTTTACCAAAAAAAGAAGTCTTGTGGCCAACTTTTGAAACTCACCATCTCACACCTTATCTTTGAAAAACTTGAATTAAGTGAACCATGTAATCTAAGTCTAACATGGAAAATAGACAAAGAAATAAAAGCAGCAAGTGAATCAGAAGCAAAGAAACAGCCACTACTCTCTCTCTTTGCTCTTCTCTGTCTTGTTTGGAACATTCATTTCTTCTTTTAATTCCATTAATTTTACAATATTTCTCAGTTAAATTAGACCAAAATATTGAAATTGACTCTGAGGTTTCGAATACAGAAAACACTACGAGCCAAAACTTCATAAAAGTAGCACATTTGGAGCAGAGAGTCCAAAATTGTTGTTTAACCTTTTTATAACTCAATAACCATGCAATTAGCATAGTTCCTTAATCTTGCCAAGCTCCACAAGCATAGTCAAAAGTGCCTTACACATTTCACTGCAATCAGGCTCAGTAGGATCCCTCTTACCTGAAGAGTAAACCATCCATGCATATGGTTGAGCTTCCGGTTTGGTCTGACTACAACTGAACCTAGAACTTCAGCATCTCAGTGAGTTACTAGTCCATCACTTTTCTCTTCATGCCTAAGCTACAAGTGAAATGCGCACACAGAGAGAATATCAGGCTCCTGAACCGCAAGTCTTGGAAGGGGAAGCCGGGGGAACCCAATGAGCCTCTAATTTAACAGATTCATCAACAATATTACCTCCAACACAACAAAATGGAAGTACAATAATTAAATCCAGAAAAACGCAGAGAGAGAAGCCAAGAAACAAAGCCGGCCAGTCCTTTTATCCATTTGCTCGAAAGGACAGTCGCCCCAGGGCGGCGTCTCATAAGTATCCCAACTCCGAATCATTACACAAGAAACCCAGTTCCCAAATTCAACAATTCCACCAAATAAGACCAATAACTCAGCCAAAACCCAACCCAAAAAGAAAAAACACTAATTTTAACAGACAAGCTGTATAATATCGCAGAGATCTTAACCATCTTAGCGCTAGAGCTATGATTAAGCATGCAAATATACCGGAAATGAACAACGAAAGAAAATTGTATGACTTTAGAGCTGTAAATTTAAGACTGAATCAACATGAATGACTGTAACGGTGCAACCCAGAAAGGGAAGAAAGAATGGGAGAACTTGTCCATAAGGAAGGGTTCTTGGGGTAAGAAGAATGCAGGGGAATGAAGTTTCTGTTTTGTGTGTGTGTGTTTTCTTTTCTTTTTTTTTTTTTTTAATTATTATTATTATTATTATTATTATTATTATTATTATTATATACATATATATATTAATTAAATAAAAATAAAAACAAAAATCTAAAATAATTATGTACCTAGTGCCATAAAGTAATTATTGAGTAATTAGTCCATGTTAATGCAATTTTGACATGTTAATATGTTGTATAACGCGTGCTTTGATAAACCACCTTAAGTTACCTTAATTTCATTTTTTTATAATTCATATGTATAATGAGATGTTATAAAAGTTCAGAATAATATATGATTTTTTTTTTTATAAAATTCAGGGTAAATTTATATACTTATCCTTTTAAATTAGACAATGTATGATTTAAGTTAAAAGAATTTTGACTAAAAGATTTTTGGATTTATTGTTTGAAATTTCTCTTCAAATAATCATTGATAATTGAGTGTGAAAGGCCAAGAAAATCTTTCAAGAATTTTATTGTTTTTTATTAATTCCTTTGAACATTTCAAAGAAACATTTTAGACTTTAATATATAATGTTTGCGATTCAAAAGCATATATCTATCTCTTTCCTTACATTAATTAAAAACAAAAAACTTCAAATTCAACCTAATTGTCAAGATTGATTCTTGGAGTTTTCTCTTTAAATAATTAGTTTCATTTTTCATTCATAAAATAGGTTATTACATCTTACAGAACAGAATTTTAACTAATTATTTTAAAATTTAAATGTAATACTCTAAATAAAATAAAAAAAAATAATTTATTGATTTTATCTATTTAAATGGGTTATTTTAGCGGATCTTGACAATAATTGTTATCCTACTTCAAATAACAGAGCCCTTCCACCCAGATTATGAGTTTTCCTTTACCTTTTTTTTGGTTTCCGCTTCCATTTGCCCATGAGATCTTTGTAGAAGCGATCATATGCCTGATGAAAGATGTTAGATAGTCGACAGATTCTTTGTAAAAGGGATAAGGGTGTTTGGTTTGGACAGGAAACCTTGTGGATATGCACGAGTTACCCTCATTGATGCAATTCGGCTATTTTTTTAATTAATTTGCACATAAATATAGTTGAAGGTACTTATCATTATTTAATATACATGATTATATAAATTGTTTGAATTCTTCTTCATTTAAATTTCAACACACATATGGTTGGGAGAACCAATCTTTCCAACGACCCAATTAATCATATAATATTTTAGTTGAATTTTTTGTGATTTTCTTTTATTCATTTGTCAATATGGAATATTGAATCAAATTAATTAAGCTAAATGCATTTAGACATGATACTATTTATTTATGACTTTTCATTTATAAATAAGTTTAACTGACTTATAAATCAAATCAAATATCCTCTAAATTATCGCTAACATGCAACCACTATAAAAGTAGGCAAAGATGCTACACTAGATTGTGACCTCCATACTAGACTAGATTAGATTCTAATCGAGATAATTAATCCTTTAGGAGCTGAACTTCATGAAATGAATCCTAAATCAATGATTTCCAGTAAGAAAAATAATGAAGGAATCACTGTGATTCTTCATGGAAACAGGGGAACTACTGTAAAAATGTTGTTGTGCATTTCAAGATACTAAGATTCTGTGATCATTAATAAGCTTCTTGATTTGAATTTTATGCTTACTCATGAATATTGAAGAAACCCAAACGCTTTGATGCGACAGCTTCAATTCACACTTCAAGAGAAAATTCACAACCAATCATATGGAGAAGCCCTTCAAAAGATGAAGATTCAGTAGAGTTGCCTTTATTTGACTTATATAGCATATTAGCGGCAACCAGCTACTTTGAAATTGAGAACAAACTCAAGCAAGGAGGCTATGGTCTAGTTTCAATGATTTTATTTTTTTTTTCTGTTGATTTCTTATGATCACTTTATTTACATTAAAATTTGCCCCCACACTTAAGAATTCATATTTATTCCATACATAATTTTTTTTTTCACTATTAAAATTTAAATTATTTATTGATTATATTTCATTTGTAATTACTTAAAATTAAACAATATATTTTGACTTAAATAAAACTTATTATTTGATTGTTTAAATTAAAACAAAACTATCCATTACACATTAATTGTTAATTTATTTTAAATTAATCTTAATTTTTTTTATCTTAATAACTAAAATAAATAATGTTATTAAATTGTTTATACATACTAAGTTTAGCTTTAAATTGTTTATCAATATTTTTATTTTTTGCCTAGATCCATCATAATTATTTGTAATATTATTTTTACATCACTATTTTTATATAAAAGAAAGTTTTTAAATGATCAAATAAAAATTTCCATTTAAATGCTTGAGGGGGAATGCATTGGAATTTAAATCTCACTCATGATAATTTATTTTTACTTAATACTATATTAAAAGTAATATTTTTAATAATACTAATTAAGAAAATATTGCCTTAATCTAAAAAGTAAAAGTGAGATTAAATATGAGGAAACTCTTAGTTAAATAAAATTTGTCCTCCTTCAATATTTAAAGGCAAATGAATAAAAAAATTGTTAATAATAGATTCAAAATATAAAAATATTTAAAAAACCATGACAAATAATAAAAGAACATTACTTTAGACTTGCTTTTATCTTTGAATATAAAATAATTATCAACATTTTGCAATATGATGAATGACACATGAATCTTCTGGTTTATGTAAGTCAGCACTAAGGATCATCAATATGGTCTTTTTTCCCCTTTAAATAAATGGAATTTCATTAGGAAAAAGTTGCAAATTGTTGCAGACATGGCAATCGTGGTCCGCAAGCATGGGTGTACAAATGATAAATGAAGTATTGGCAAACTCTTTTTTTTTCATTAGAAGTAAGCAAATGTGTAAATATAGGAATTCTTTGTGTGCAAGATCATGCTGCTAATAGGCCAACCATGGCAACCATAGTTTCTATGCTAAGTGGTGAAAAAAACAAAGCTTTTTGAACCAAAACAGCCTACATTTATGTTTAAAAACATCTCCAACAGCAATTCTTAATTACAAAGCATCTCTACATGGTATGTACATAGTGTTACTGGATCAACCATTGAACCTTAATAAAAGCAAACATATAGCAAAAAAAATTGCATAATTTGTTCCTTGTGTTAGACTTCAGTAATACCAAGTTTTAGATGATTGAGTGTGCAAGGAGATGAGAAATGCATAATCAATAATTTTGGGAAGTAAGAATATGTAGGGGTGGCCATTGTTCAGGAACCATCAGTTACGATTCTGAACCGCTAGTTTAGGTTTAATGAAATCATGAACCTAAACCAAACCACCATGGGACAGTTTGGAAGACAGTTTTTGAATTGCCAATTCCGATTTGGGCCCTAGTTTAAAACAATTTGAAGGGTGGTTCAAAAAAGGACGGTTCAAGACAGTTTATAGGATGGTTTTGGGACAGCTTAGACAAAAAAATTAGGGAAAAATTTTATTGATTTAGAATTAAATTATATTGGTAAACATATTTTAATTTTTCACTGAAATCTTCCAATCAAAATAAAATAAGAAAAAAGAGAATGAAATTAATTTATCTTTAATAAAAATTTAATAAGAAAGGACTTGAACTTGATTAAAATATTAGAAATAAAATTAATTTTTTTTAAAGAAATTAAAAAAAGGTGCATGAACTTAATTTTGCCTATGTATCCTCTTGAGATTTAGGGGAATCAAAGTTTCTAGTCTATTACTTGTCCTTTTTTCTAAAAATTGTATGATAATTTGATAATTAAAAGCATAAAAGAAAAAAAAATAAAGGGTATTGAAAATTTTATTGAGGATATAAAATAATAATAGAGTAATTGAGCAAGTATTGAAAATTTCAGTGAGTATATAAAATAGTAAAGTAGAAAATTTGACAGAGTATTGAAAATTAAAAAGAGTATAGAAAATAATGGTTTAGAGAATTTGAGAGAAATTGAGAGAGTGTTGAAAATTAAAGAAAGTGTAGAGAATAATTGTGTATAGAATTTAAGATTTATATAATTAAATTATAAGTGGGGTGAGGTATTTACTGAGTTCTTTTGTATTTAAATAGCCAGTTTGATCTTATTGAACCGTTGGTTCACGATTCCTAAAAAATATGAACTTGAACTAAACCACAGAAGAGCAGTTTCAGTCCGGTTCAAAATTGGTTCCGATTTTGACTAGTTTCGATCTGATTTTAATTGATCTGATTTCGATTCGATTTTAGTTTGAAACTGAACCATGGCCATCCCTAAGAATATGTCACCTCATCTAGTCATTCTCAATTGAATTTGTGCCATTAATTGGGTAGTTGAAAGGCCAAGAAAATCTTTCAAGAATTTTATTTTTTTTATATTCCTTTGAAATTTCAAAGAAACATTGTAGACTTTTAATATATGATGTTTGCAGTTCGAAGCATGCATCTATCTCTTTCCTTACATTAAATAAAAAAGAAAAAAAAAGAAAAAAAAACTTGAATTCACTCTAATTATTAAGATTGATTCTTGGAGTATAACATTTGATATTAAGCTTTTTAAATTAGACAATGTCCTCATCGTCTAAGCTGGCTTAAAAAATATTTAAGGCAAAAGAATTTTGAATTTAGTGTTTGAAATTTCTCTTCAAAGAATTATTTTATTTTTCATCCATAAAATAGGTAATTACATTTTACCAAACAAAATTTTAACTAATTAGTTTAAATGTAATACTTGAAATAAAATATAATTAAAGACAATAATTTATTGATTTTATCCATATAAATGTATTGTTCTAGCGGATGTAGACAATTATTGTGATCATGCTTCAAATAACAAAGCCCTTTCTCCCAGATTATGAGTTTTCCTTTGGCTTTTTTTGTTTGGCTAAACTTATGAAAATTAGTGCTTATAAGCTAATAGAAGCTTATAAGTACTTAAAATTTTAAACAATTATGCATGTGGTTAGAGTGTTTATAAGTGTCAAATAAATAGTCAACACATTTGGTAAAAAATAACTTATAAGCACATTTACTATTGAGATATGTGGTAAAATTTTAAAAATTAAAAGGGATAATATGATAAAATACTTTATCAAACTAGCTCATAAACACAAGACTTATTAGCACTAAAATTAAAAGGTAGTCTCCGCCATTTTTTTTTTTTTTTTTGCTTATAAGCTTAAGTTAAACTTAAAAAATGTTGAAAGCAAATAGGTAAACTTATTTTTAGAGCTTACAAATACCCTTTTTGGATTCTGCTTCCATTTATCAAGGGGATCTTTGTAGAAGAAGTCATATGATGAAAGATTTTAGACAGTCAACATATTCTTAACAGAACCAATAGGGTCATCAGAGGTCGAATTTCTTTCACTGATTGACTGATGAAAGATGCTAATTGGCTATGGATTTGACTTTGGATTCTAGGCGTTCAGAGTAAATTAGCTTTCAATTCAACTTTGTCAAATAAAAATGAAATGTTGTGTGGCAGACTTGCAGTTCCAGTTCCTCCAAGCAGGAATTGACTTTTGTTTTTGTCTTTGCTCTTATTCAGTTTGTTTCCCTTGCATTGTTGTACTACAGTTTGTAACATAACTGATGTGGACCACCGCAAGTGCATGGGTCATTCAAGTAGTATGGAAAAAGATATCATTGCCATGAAGAGTTGTGTTTTCAATTAAATTTTTGATGTAAAATGAACTATACTAAAATTGTAATTAAATCAAACAAATAAAAGAAATTTGGGAATTTGAAATTTAAGGTATGAAAATGCAAAACTAAATTCAAACAATGACTAATTTAATAATTGGCTAAATAAAGAAATTGAGAATATCAATAATAAAAATTGATAAAATGAGATTAAATTAAACACTCAAAGGTAAAAATTCCAAACAAAAATTGATAAAAAAATGATTCCGGAGTTAAGGATCTATATTCAAGTCAATTTGGGATTTTCCCTAGCTAGCCCAATCTATGAAATGTATGGATTTAAAGGAGACCAATTCTAAAATCCTTTGAAATCTCTTTCGAGTGAATCAAAGAGTGCCTTGGTTAATTAAATCCTAATTTCGTGGAGTTTGAAATTAACCAAGACCCATTAGGTTCTTTAATCAATCTATTAATCCTCTTAATCCTTAGTCTATTTCTAAATCTAAGTTAATTAAGTCCAATTTCTTGATTATTTATCACTTGGTTTTCTCCTTTCGATGCTTTAACCAAGGATTAAGAACATAACTTAATGGGGTCCTTCATTAAGTATGTAAATAAGCACACAAGAAATGGATTAAACCTTATAAATTTCATTAAATTGGAACTAACCTAGTTTAAATCCACAAAAATAGCTCAAATATTACATCCCCAACTTCAGAATCAAAGAAAACTACTCATAATCCATGTTTAATACAAGAGATTCTAAGTAACAGAGGAAATAAATCATGAAAATAAACTAAAACTAAAGAGACCCAGTAAAAGAAATGTAGAAAATGGTGAAGAAAAGAAGAAGTTTCCAAATTTGGTCCAGAAATGGAAGAATGTCAGTTGCTGCTTTCTTTTCCTTCCTTTATGTGTCTTCTCCCCTTCTCTGCTCTCTCCCAAATGAGGTAAAAAGTCTCCATTTATGTTCTCTAACAAAAGCCCTAAAATGGTGTGTGTGAAGTAACAATTCATGTGGGAGAATCTCTTTTCCAGCTCATTTATGAAGATGTGCACAGGTTATGCAAGATCTTGTGCAAATCTAACAGTTTCCAGAGGCTTCCCGTGAGGTTGCACAAGCTGTGAAGGTTACCTATGCAAGTTCCTACATGCTTTGAAGTCTTCTGTGAAAGTGCACAACTAGGTTGCACAGGTTATGCAGCAAGTTGTGCAAGTTTTGGCTAGTTGGGACAATTTTTCGTGAAGCTGCATAAGGAGTTGCACACGTCATGCAGTTGGTTGTGCAAATTTCGGCAGGTTTAGGTGTTCTCCATGAAGTTGCACAAGTCATGCAACTGGTTGTGCAAGTTTTAGCCATTTGAAATTCCTTTCGTGAAAGTGCATAAGAGAAGGTGTGAAAGTGCACAAGTTATGCGGCACATTGTGCAGATTTCGGCAGGTGCAAGATTTCTTCCGTGAAGCACATAGGGGACCTGCATAAGTTATGTAGCATGTTATGCACTTTTCAGTATGTTCACAATTTCTTATGATTCCTGTGTAGAAACTGCATAGCCTGTGCAACAAGTTGTGCAGATTTTGACAACTTCACATTTTTCAATTTCCAAGTTTCATTTTAGCACTTTTGGATCTAGAAATCACTCCCTACTTGCACAATTATTTTTAGTCCCTCAAAACACCATTTTATCTACAAAACAAAAGCAAAAAAAATTACAAATTAGTCTGGAAATTGATAATTATGAAAAATTAATCAAACGACTAATAAAATTAATTAAAAATGACTAACAAATCAATAAAATGACTATGAAATTTAACCTAAATGATTATATAAAATGCATATATCAAATACCCTCAAACTCAAATCTTTGCTTGTTCTCAAGCAAACTTTTAAAATATAATGCAATTTTGGGGTGTCTTGTACAAAGAACTATGAGAACCACCCATTAAAGTAACTTAACACACCTTTAGCCATACCAACAATCCATATACCCATCCTTCAGGATGCAAGGAATCTAATGTTCACCTAAGCTTTCATCGCTTAGCCATCAAGTCAATTATTATTCCAAATTCCCAAACCAACCAATCATAAGAGAAAGTCATGCTAAAAAAAAAAAACTATAGAACAATCAATAGCTAAAGTGCCTCTATATAGAATGGTGGAATTTGATGGATGTATGAATAAGTTCCAATCCCATAGGCAAACTTCCTACCCCTGTCTCCACTAATGTAGCAAGTACTATCAAAAGATCAAAGGTCTTTTAGGGATGTATTGGGGCTAAGAGGTTTAAAATGAGATTAAGAAGAAAATGGGTAAAAAGGATTCAAAGCATGAGAATATTTTTAATCTTGAAAACATAAGGTACACTTCTTTTTTTTTTTCTTTTTCTTTTTTTTTCTCCTTTTTTTTTCTTTTTTTTTTTAATTATTTTTAAAGGAGAGAAATATACAATGGAAAATTTTAAGTGCTAGCATATTTTATAAAATTCATGAAATGAAGGGACACTTTGATGCTTTAAGTTTGTATCTTGTATTTTCTCTTAATGATTGTCCCTAAAAAAAAAAATACCACCCCCAAACTCATTTTCTTTAATTACTTTGGGTGGATTTCCTTTAATTTGAATGACAATAATAAAAAGCACATATATACTAGCACTTTTGCATAAGATAGGTATCTCTTCTCCCTTTTATATTATTTTTCTTTTTCTCTTTTTTTTTTTCAATGTGTACCAAATATTATGCATAATTATTCTCATGAGAAGGGGGGTAGTGTTTGGTTCAATGGCTAGGTAGCAATAAGGGTTTTAAGAAAATTTGAATGTAATGTAGGCTGAAAGGGATTTGCAAGGGTTAATTTAAATGAGGAGAAAAGGCCAAAGGTTTAAAATGAGAAGGTTTAATTAAAAAAATGCCTAATCATTTCTCTTTTCAAGTACAAACTAGTATTTCACCTCGAAAGGTTTAAAAAATTTGTTCTTAGATTAGTAAGACACACTACCAGAAAAAAATCATATTTGTGATGGATTTTTGTAATTTTGTGATGGATTTGTGACGAAACAATTAACGTCACAATTTTGCTTGTCACAAATTTTTAGTGATGGCTAAGAAAAATTCGTCACAAATTTATTACAGAATTGTGATGCAACATCTGTCAAAATTTGTGATAGAATTCGTTAGTCCATCACAAAATGTCAGCTAGTCAAAACACGAATCCGTCACAAAATTGAGACGGATTAGTGACAGAAAATCCATCAAAAAGATTGTCCGTCACAAATTTTTTTGACTAATTTTTTTGTGATGGATCAGTCCGTTGCAAATTTGTGACGGATTAAATTTTTTAAAAAATTAATTTAATTTTTTTTGTAACATCCCTCACCCGTCTACAGTATAGCCGAGCAAGGCATGCTACACGACTTGCCGGAACACTTAATCTATGATTATCTCATTTCCTGAGCTCTATTTGATTTTAAGAAGTCTCTTATGTAATATTTATATCATGCTGATACTATTTTCATACTTTAATAAAATTAGTGTTTCAAAAATGATAATAAATATTTGGTAAGGTGCAGTCTGTATTTCGGACAAACTGTCCTTCCAAACCTATTGAAAATAGTTTGATATGATAATATCAAAATCTCAAATATTTCACAGTCTCTATTTCTCAGTAAAGTCAATAGACTTTTACAATCATTAAACAGTTCCATAATACAGTCCATAATAATTTAAATATATCCGGAAAATCTCCATGTTATTTAATATGTACAAAATATTACAAACTTTAGAGCTTTCATAACATTACAAAATACAAGGTCAAATTTCAAAAATACAACAAAAGTATAAAATACAAGATATTCTAAGTCCTACCATGTATGCAATGCAGTGTAGATGACTCTGGACTCCTGTGAAGATCTGATGTCTCACCCGGTCGTAGGTCTGCTGGGCTCCCCAGCTGTGTCTCCAATATCTACGTGTTACAAAAGCAACGCGCTAAGCAATTTTGCTTAGTGGTGCCAAATATAAAGAAATATACACTAAAATAAAGTAAATGAATTTATGACATCGGTATTCTTTACAATTGTTGATTCTACTTTTATTTGCTAACATTTCAATATTTGCTAATTTTTGGTAGTGCTGTATGTCAGTAGACTGGATTTAGCTATTTGAATTTAATAGTACTTGAATTAGTGCCCGTGTAGCATATATACTAACCAGACTGGATAAACGGATATACTGGCACTGGGTACCTAGTACCTTGGGCCGTCACACCATCAGTCACAAAGTGTCTCCCGGTGTGCAACAGTGTGGCTAAAAAGCCATATAGTCAATCTGGCGATAAGCCAAGTATAAATACACAATATGTATAGCCGTAGGCTATTAAAGTCATAGTGCGGCATAATAAGCGGTAAAAACACAGTATGGCATGAAGCCATTTATAGAACAGTTGTCAGAATTCTATTGGCATACCAACCTATCCAAACTAGTCAACTAGGCAAACTAGGGCACATTATAAATTAATTGTTTAATTCATCAATTTTTTTGAGTTTACTAGTTATTATGTAATTCATAAGTCAATGCATATGTTGACCTTCTTAGGTATTATGGATAAGTTGTTTCTAGCATCAACATGTCACATATTGTAATTCAATATGCTGCCAATATAGTGCAATTTACCATTTTTATAAGTTGGCATTCATTGCCAAATTGCTTCAAGCATCATTGTATGTAAATATCAAATTCTCAATTTTTGGTGTGCTAGATTGGTTTAGCTTAAAGTCCTATTTCTCTTGGTTTTTAGCTTCTGGTCAAACAAGAAAAATTGTAGCTCTATGTCTTATTGCACTCAGGGCAAAATTTCAAGTCATTCTGAGTTGTATAGAGCAAGATATGGTCAATTTACTAAAGCTTGACAGATTGCACCTTTAGTGCAAAATTTGGTCAATTTTAAGTCACTTTTAGTTCTGGCAGTTTTAGTACCCGAACTTGTGCAAGCTATTTGACTTGGTTCTGGTCATTTTTGGGATTTGGTGTTTCATAAGAATTATAGCTCTATGTCTAAGCTATCCATAGTAAAAATTTCAAGTCAATTGGACCTGTTTGAGTGAGTTATGGTCATCCTAATGATTACTGTTCAAATGGTCAAAAATCTGGGTTGCAAGGTTGCCATTCCAGATTTGGTAATTTTTAAGGTCAGTTTCTAGGCAGAATTTTGGCAACATTTCTACATGAAAGTTGGCCTATTTAGTGTCTATTTTCACCCCCCATTGGCCTCATACCAATTGGGTTCACAGTTTGGCACTTATGACCTAATTTAGGTACTGCCATCAATACACAACCTGCACAAGACACTTACACTTCCAATTTGATATTCCTTCTCCTCCTCATTACTTCAATATTCAATCAATGGCACTTCCATATATATATATATATATATATATATATATATATATATATATATATATATATATATTGTACACAATTCCAGCAAGCATATTGGACAGAATACTCAAGTGCTCAATGCACACAATTCACCATTCAAGTTCAACATTCACTTCCACCAAAATTTAACATATCTCAATATCAATATTACACATACACTTCAATATACTCATACTTCAATATCAATTACACATGCTGCCCATAATTTAACACTATCATATTTCATTAATAAACTTCATATTCACACACAAATTCATGATATTATAGGCTGCCAAACATGACAGTTTGCCAAAGCATCAAGGTCCCATTTCAAACCCTTAATTCAAGCACTAACATGCACATACTTAGATTTTAACTTACTACATCTTCCATTTGAGTTAATCAACCATAATTTCCATCCATTAGAGGTAAGAAAAACTCAAATACAACAAATATTCATGGCTACCGAAAATGAAAAATTACATATCTCACTATTCTCTTCATTTATCTTTACCAAAATACTCACCTCAACCTAAACACAAGGTTTACTAAAGCAAGGGAGAGGTTTTGGACACTTACAACTTTTGGAGCTTATCAAAACTTCACCAAATCTTGTTTTTCTTGTTGCCAATATCTTCCCCAAGATAAGTATGCAAGCTTTAATGAAGGAATCAAGTGGAAATGATGGCTTGATCATGCACCATTGAAGCTTGCATGTGGGGCGGCAAAAGGTGGTTTCCATGGTGAATTTCATTTCGGCAAGATGAAGTTGGATGAAGAAGAAGATGATAATGAGTGCAATCTACTATCCCAAGGCTTGTTTTGGTGTCCCAATATTCAAGTTAGTGGAGCACTAAGCAATAGTTTAATGGTTAATTAGTTAAAGTTTCCTTATTTGCTCATTTATCTCAATTCTTTTACTATTTACATATTGTATCCCATTTTAATTTTTCATGACATTTCCTAAGTGCAATATCATTTATTTTTAATGGAAATTGAGGTCAAAAGGCAACTCTTAGTGTCAAATGACCAAAATGCCCCACTTCGGGTTACATTCCTGATTTTTCAGTAACACCGATTTTTGTCTGTTTCTCGATTTTTCGTTTTTCTTTGTACTAATTTATTAATTTTTCTTTGATAATTCTAGTGTCAATTATATTTCAATAAACCTTTACTTATATCCTAAAATTTAATTCCGAGTGGGGTCGGCAACGGCCTTCCCAGTGCGGTCACTTATCGCTGCGGTATCGGCTCGTTTAACTTAGCTTCATTTTCTCTCTCTTTCATTTTTCTTTGATTTTTCTTGCATTTTATTTTTATTTATTTCATCATTATATGTCTTTTCACTATCACCGAAGTGTAGTTCCAGACATCCTGACTTGCCTGGACTAATTTTTGGCCACTGGAGCAACAGAACGTACAGAACACGTACAGTGGGGATGTTACATTTTTAATATTCTAACTTTTTAATAATAAATAAATAATAGTGAATTAAGAATTATTATATTTATATAATTAGTAATAAGCATAAATAAATATAATAATAAAATGTACAATAATTAGTAAATAAAATACCATATATTATAAAAAATATAAAGTTAACCGTACAAGTAATAAGTTTAGTTAGCAAATATATATAAACAATATCATACAACAGATTTGGTGTGCTTTGATCATGGGGATCAATAGAATCACTTGAAGGGCGAGATGATGACACCATCTGCCGCATTAGAAGCCTCATCTCCTCCTACATAGAGTGAAACTGCTCCTCACTCTGTTGCCTGAGGTGCGATACCTCCTCCTCAACTCATTGCTAGAGAATTCGCTCTTGATTTCCCTTATGCACATGATCTCCTCCTCAAGCACTCTAATGCGATCATCAGCAATATGATCTGTCATTGTAGCTATACTACGTTAAGTGGCAGAGCTGTTGAATGAGTCTGGGTACAAAGTTGAAGCATGAGAGCCCAAACCGTGCACGTGCCGCTTCTTTTCGCCACCTACAATAGCCAAGTATAGATGATTCACATTGGCTGAGATCTCTTGTGAATCATCATCCTCTGAGCTCAAAGTAACATAAGCAGTAGCAGTAGCTACCATAGCCTCCATTTGATCTCGTGTATAATTATTAGAGTTAATAATTAATTGCAAGTAACAATAAAACTAGGAAAATGAAATTTAAAAATTCCAATTTATAAACTTAATAATTAAGAAAATTTCGGAAGAGTCTCTTCTGTAACAGGACATATCATACTTGCTAATTAAGGCAGAATAATGTTCCTGCATATAAAATAACACTTCCAATATTCTCCTTATACCATCCACTGCTACAACATTTATACACAAACACAAGAACTTCTAACATTAATAATATAGCTCAATTAATAATAGTAAATCAACAATATTAGATTGAATCATATCATTATTACATTAACTTTGATAATGAAATATAAATATTAATACAATAACAATAAATGTGAAAATTAAATGTATACAATAATTTAAAATCTTAATAAGTATCAAAATTTTAGCAAAGTATCATTTGTACCAAAACATGTCATATTTGCCATGAAGGCAAAATAATATTTTTGTAATTAAAATAATACTTCCAAAATTCTCATACGACTAAAACTAAATAATTTGCTTGCAAACCTAAGCACTTCTAAAACATTCATAATATACAAATAACAGTAAAAATGAAATGAAATTTAATAACAATAACATATTCATAGTAATCCAAATGAAAATAAAAAAATATATAAAAATTACTTACATTAACGCTCTGAGACCTGGCATCAACAAAGGTTCCATCCTTTTTTTATGCAACTTCTTTAAACACCTCCCATGAATTAGGATCACGGTGCAATTCTTCTGCCTAAAATTTATATAAGTTTAAAGTAATAATCTATAGTTAATGTTATAAAATACATAATAATAGTTAATTAATGAAGTAAAAAGTTGAATGCAGTACCATTTTCAGACAGTGTTCCACATTAGACCTGGAACCACCAGTATGTTTGCTTAAACTAGTGTCTGGACCACAAGTCTTGCTATGCCAGTTTTGAGTGGTGATACAGGATTTAGCAATCTACTCTGGAGTGGACCAGTTGCCATCCAGCTATCCCATACATCTTGGGCAACACCTATAGGTTTTGCTCCTTTCTTCCGCCAAGTGAATAATTTCTTATTATATATGAGAGATGCCACTTTATCCTAAGTATCTTTAATTATGCCATCATCAATTACATTCCATTGATATTTTTTCAAAAAAATAAGTATTTTGAGTATTAAAATAGTTATACCAATAACAGTAAGTATATATATTTGTTAGAAATAAATAACAATTACCATAAATTCCTGCCAATAGAAGTCACGAGTCGATGAAGAAACATCCTTCCATGTGTAACCAGTAGCGTCCTGCCGCTCCCTTGTGGCATAACACATGGTGGGGTATGCTTCAAAGCCATAGGCACATGTTTTAACTATGGAGGGACCGGACATTTTGCAAAAGATTGTACTAGTCCACGCTGTTTTGGACCATCTGCCACATCATAGGGATCAGCCCAAACCTCTACACCGAGGGGTTCACAGCCAGCTAGCAGAGGCAGAGGCAGAGGCAGAGGCAGAGGTAGTGGTAGTACCCTAGGAAGTCAGAGCACAGTAAATCAGCTTGAGCAAGTTCTAGCTAGAGTCTACACCATGAGATAGCTAGAAGAGGCTGGGACTTCAGACATAGTTGCTGGTACCTTCTCAATCTTTAATCAAGATGTGTATGTTTTGTTTGACCCCGGGTTTACACACTCATATGTTAGTGCCAGCATTGCTTTCCTTACTGCTGTTACTAGTGTGAAAATGGATTTTGAGGTGCTAGTAATAAGTCCGTTGGGACAAGAGGTTAGGGTAAATAGAATGTATAGAGATTGTCCTTTAGTGATCCAAGGACATACTTTTCTGTCCGATCAGATTAAAATGCCATTAAGAGATTATGATATTATCTTGGGCATGGATTGGTTAGCTAGGCATCACGCCATGATTGACTGTAGACTGAAGACAGTCACTTTTGGTCTCCCTCAGTACGATGATGTGATAATACACGGGGAAAGGCAAACATCATTTCGGCTGCACTGGCTAGAAAATGATCAAAAAGGGGTGTGAAGCATACTTGGCACATGTGGTAGACACCCAAGTGGGGAGTCCAGCATTGAGGGACATTCCTACCGTATGTGACTTTCTAGATGTGTTCCCTGATGAGCTGCCAGGATTACCTCTGGAAAGAGAAGTGCAGTTTGAGATTGATGTTATGCCTGGTGTGGATCCAATCTCCATAACACCATACAGAATGGCACTAGCAGAATTAAAAGAGTTGAAGGTGCAGTTGCAAGAACTACTTAACAAGGGCTTCATTCGCCTTAGTGTATCACCTTGAGGAGCGCCAGTGTTGTTTGTTAAGAAGAAAGATGGCACTCTCCGCTTGTGTATTGATTACAGAAGCTGAATAAGGTGACAATAAAGAATAGATATCCATTACCCCGCATTGATGACCTATTTGATCAGTTGAAGGGTGCAGCTGTGTTCCCTAAAATTGACCTGAGATCGGGTTATTATCGGCTGAAGGTGCAAGAGCAGAGTATCCCTAAAACTGCTTTTAGAACCCGATATGGCCATTATGAGTTCCTGGTCATGCCATTTGGGTTAACCAATACTTTGGCTGCATTTATGGACCTGATGAACACTATCTTCAGGCCATACCTAGATTAGTTTGTGGTGGTATTCATTGATGACATATTAGTCTATTCTAAGAGTGCAGAGGAGCATGATAGACATCTGCAGATTGTACTACAGACTTTGAGAGAGAAACAGCTATACGCTAAATTGTCAAAATGTGAATTTTAGCTTAAAGAAATTTCTTTCTTAGGGCACATAGTGTCGACAGAAGGCATTAAAGTAGATCCCAGCAAGATAGAAGCTATCCTTAATTGGACGCCACCCAGGAATATCACAGAAATTCACAATTTTCTGGGTTTAGCTGGATACTACCGCCGATTTGTGAAGGGGTTCTCTATGTTGGCTTCTCCACTGACTAAGCTACTTCAGAAAGATGTAAAATTTCAGTGGACGGATAAATGCCAGTAGAATTTTGATGAATTGAAGAGATGTTTGACTGAAACTCCAGTTCTAACTTTACCGACACCGGGTAAAGAGTATACAGTTTATAGTGATGCTTCTCACAATGGGTTAGGCTGTGTACTGATGCAAGATTGGAATGTCATTGCATATGCATGACGCCAGCTAAAACCACATGAGGGAAATTACCCAACACATGACTTAGAGCTTGCTGCCATTGTATTTGCTCTGAAGATCTGGCGACATTATCTATATGGGGAGAAGTGTTACATCTACACAGATCACAAGACCTTGAAGTACTTGGGCACCCAGAAAGAATTGAATTTGAGACAAAGGAGATGGTTAGAGCTGATAAAGGACTGTGATTGTCTAATAGACTACCAGCCAGGGAAAGCTAATGTGATGGTTGATGCCTTAAGTCAAAAGACTATGGCAAGTCTAAGAATTTTTCCTTGTCCATGGTATATGAGTTGAAAGCACTGCATGCTAATTTAGAGATTAATGATGAGGGACAGACAGTAGTTGCATGGCCTGTACAACTAGTGTTGACTGATCAGATTAAAATGGCTGCACAGAATGATGAGAAATATCAGAAATTGATGAAGGAAGCTCAAAATGGCAAGAAACCTGAATTCTCTATGAGAGATGATGGCTTACTGCTACACCAGGGCAAGATGTGCATCCCTAATGATGTTGACTTGAGACAGATCATTATGAAAGAAGCACATGAGTCTCCTTTTGCTATGCATCCTGGTGGCACTAAGATGTACAGAGGGCTAAAGGAGCATTACTGGTAGATGGGTATGAAAAGAGATGTAGCTGACTTTTGTCTCCAAATGCCTAACTTATCAGCAAGTGAAGGTAGAACATCAAGTCCCAGCTGGTTTACTACATCCATTGCCAGTACCTGAGTGGAAATGGGAAAGGATAACCATGAATTTAGTGATGGGACTTCCGAGGACACAAAAGAGCCATGATGCAGTATGGGTCATAATGGACAGATTGACTAAGTCTTCTCATTTTCTACTGGTCCGAATGGACTATAGCTTAGAGAGATTAGCCAAACTGTACCTTGATGAGATAGTGAGATTGCATGGAGTGCTAGTGTTGATTGTGTCAGATAAAGATCCTAGATTCACTTCTAGATTCTGGGATAGTCTGCAAAGAGCCCTAGGAACTAGATTAAACTCTAGTGCGACATTCTACTCGCAGACAGATGGCCAGTTTGAGAGAGTAATACAGATATTGGAGGATATGTTACGGGTTTGTGTGATTGAGTTTGAAGGTAGTTGGGATACACTCTTTGTAGTACCCTAGGCAAATCCCACATCGACAAAACACGGGAGAGATGCTGGGTTTATAAGTTGGTGGTTCGTAATCCCTATTGATGCATTTTAAAACCGTGAGGGCTTCGGCCCAGAGCGGACAATATCACTAGTGGGCCGGGCCATTACATTTGACAAATGTAATGGCCCGGTCCACTAGTGATATTGTCCGCTCTGGACCAAAGCCCTCACGGTTTTAAAACGCTTCAATAGGGATTACGAACTATCAACTTATAAACCCAGCATCTCTCCCGTGTTTTACCGATGTGGGATTTGCCTAGGGTGTTACAATCCAGTCCCCTTATGGGACTCAGCGTCCTCGCTGAGGTTTGCCCCACCATCGTTCAAGGTTGCACGCGGAGCGGCTCTGATACCACAAATGTAATGGCCCAGCCCACTAGTGATATTGTCCGCTCTAGGCCAAAGCCCTCACGATTTTAAAACGCGTCACTAGAAGTTACAAACAATCAACTTATAAACCCAGCATCTCTCCCGTGTTTTGCCGATGTGGGATTTGCCTAGGGTGTTATACTCTTGCCTTGATTGAGTTTGCTTACAATAACAGCTATCAATCAAGCATTGGGATGCCTCCATGTGAAGCTTTGTGTGGCAGGAAATGCAGAACTCCCCTGTGTTAGGATAAAGTGGGTGAAAGAAAGATTATTGGCCCAGAAATTATTCAACAGACAGAGGAGAAAATCAGACTAATCAGGGATCGACTCAAGGCTGCATTAGACTGTCAGAAGTCATATATTGATCTGAAGAGAAGGGATATTGAATATGCAGTGGGTGATAAGGTATTTCTCAAGGTTTCCCCTTGGAAGAAAATTATGAGATTTGGCAGAAAGGAGAAACTGAGTCCTCGCTTCATTGGACCATATGAGGTTCTGGAAAGAGTAGGTCCTCTGGCATATTGATTGGCATTACCTCCAGAGCTAGAGAAGATACATAATGTCTTCCATGTGTATTGAGGAGGTATAGATCAGACCCATCTCATGTACTACTAGTAGAAGAGATTGAGGTAAATCCAGACCTCACATATGAGGAAGAACCTATTGAAATTCTAGAATATGAGGTGAAGAAGCTAAGGAACAAGCAGATACCACTAGTTAAGAGGACATGAGGAGAGAGCACCCACAGCTATTCAGAAACTAATGCCAGGTAAAATTTCAAGACGAAATTTATTTTAAGGGGGGGGGGGGTGAGAATTATAACACCCCTATATGCATAGCCTGGTATATTCCACTGTTCCGATAACTGGTGTCAGTCCAGACAATTAAGAAGATTAGAACTATGTTTATGACACCTAGAAAAGCCTTGAATAGAAATAAATAGTGATTACCAGATAGTGAAGTATAAATAAGAAAAACAAAGCAAAAAAGGTTAAATGAGCCGGGGGTCACAGTGATGGGTGACCTTACTGGGAAGTGATTGCGAGGTCAACTATAATCCTAATTTTGAATGGAAAATTGTGATACCGCAGTCCTAAGGACTATGGTGAAGCTGGTGGAAAAGAGCAAATCATAGAAAAGAGTTGATAAGTATGTCAAATAATTAGGTCAGGGTTCCAGAAGAAATACCAAATTATTTGCAAATCGGATCAGACCGGCGAGGGGCAAATTGGTCAATTCACCCCTAGTGGTGACTCATGACCTAACTATCCAATAAAATTGGAGAAATTAAAATTTTGAAATATAGAATTAAATTAAAGAACCAAGGAAAAATAAAGGAAAAAGAAAAAGTGAAGAAAATGAAAATTATGACATCATGTGGTGACATAAGCAATGACATCATAATTAAATTTTAATTAATTGAAAATTGACTAAGTCAAATGGGGAATAAAACAACAAAAATTGAAAATCTATTTCTTCATCTTCAACCCCACATTGGCCAGCTCATCCCTTTCCTCCCTCTCTCTCTCTCTCAAAAAAACTCCATTAAAGCTTGATTTCAAGCTTTTTAAACCCCCAAATTAACCATAAATTCCCCCAACTTTCTTGATAAACCTTGCTATTACAACTAGACAAGAAGATTGAAGAAGGAAAAGAAGGAAGAAAGTGAGATAATTGAAGAGTTGAAATACAAAGAAAATGTTAGTGATTGTTCTCCTAATTTCTCTTCAAATTCATGGTTAAGTAGTTAAAAATTAACTTAGAAATTACGAAAAATTCAAACAAATCAAGTATGTTGGATCATTTAGAAATTTCAGCCACATGAGGATATTAGGATTTTGCATGATTTTGATGAGAAAAAAATGGTATGTGAGCTTAATTAAGTGTGTAGAATAAGATTATGCTCTTTGATTTAACTAATTGAACAATTGGTATAATTAGGGCTCTTGATCCTATTGAAATTGGAGGAAAATTTGGAGGAAATGGTGCAATTGAGCCTAATTGAGGTTATAAATGGTCAATTGTGACCAATTGAGATGTGTTAGCATGATTAGAAGTGTAATGCAATTCGGATTGGAGAAGGGTTAATTTTAGGCAGTATGAGCTAGGTCACTTTCAGCGACCAAAAATGTAATTTTACCACCCCAATTGGTGTGAGACCAATTGGATATGAAAGTAGACACACAATGCCATAATTTTGGTGTAGAAACCATGCCCATAAAATGACATTAAGATAGTGAACAATTAGGTCAAATCCGGGTAATATGCACTACCACTGTACAAAAATGACTAAATGAACAGTGTTTGTTCATTTGGCCATAACTTCGACTAGGCAGGTCCAAATGACCTGAATTTTATACCATTGGAAAGCTATGACAATTTACTACAACTTTCATGAAGTATACAAACCCAAATTCTTCCAAGAACCAAGTGAATTTGCCACCCAAATTTGGCACCACAAAACTGCCAGAACCTAAAGGTTACCCAGAATTTTGGGTTAGGACCAATCTGGGTAGCCAACTTAAAATTAACATAACTTGAGCTAAAAAAACTCCAAATGGAGTGATTCAAAAGGAGAATTGAAGCTAAGACAATAAGAAACAACTTTGATGAAGGACACTTAGCCAAATTCCTACAGTAACTAGACCAATGAAATAGTGCAAAACGGGGGACCAAAACTGAAAAATTAAAAATTCTCTTAGGAGACATAGAAATTGAAATGGCAACCAAGGCCAACAAATTAGGTACTCAAAATGTAGTATGTGGGTGTAATTGGAATTCACATACCTACTAAGTATGAGAAAGTCAACATTTTGACTTGAATAGTAACATGAATAGTAACCTCGAAATGCAAACTTCAAATAACGTTATTTTAAACAAATTTAGGCTAGAATTAAGTAGGTGTGAATTTATTTATTGGATTAATTATGAGATGTGATACTAAAACACTGTAAATTATATGTTCAGTTGAAAAAGATCTGGGAAAGAATAAGGAACATTGAGTCAAGGCCTAGAAGCGACTCAAATTAGGTTTGTGCACAATAAACCTTATTTAAGTATTTTCTTATTGAAAATTTGATTTAGTATGCATTATGAAATTTCTATTTTAATTATGAGTCTAAGAACTTTTGTGTTGCCACTTTGTGAATGAAAATGTGACATTGGGAAATTGATTGGATTTTTCATGCAATTTTTGAACAAATTATTTTAAATTGATTTTGGAGTCAAACTTAGCATGACAGTACCATATTATTCCTCCTCCATTTATGGGGTTGAGATCGATTATTTTCCTTCCTCTCTGGCTTACCAGTTGAGGTCAAGATCGGATGAGTACTCATTAGCTAGCTAGCTACCACCCCCATTGATTTCGATTAGTGAGATTGAAGATTGCTTTGTCATGGTGTACAACACGGCATTGATCAGAAATTTTGTGTCATGACTTAAATTGTGTATGGATTGGCAACATTGTGTTTATTAAATTATTTGACAAAATTGTGTTATGAATGTGATTTGAAAATTGTGAAATGTGATTGTGTAATGTTTAAATTATGATTTGGCAATGAATGGTTTATGTTCAGCTTTTTAAATTTTATTATGCACCACTGAGTAAATTATACTTAGCGATAGCTTATTTTGCTGTCGCAGATAAGGGCATGGAGAAAGCAGTAGAGTGAGCTGCTATTGAGAGGACTACATTGACCTTTTTGTACGGGTATTTATTTATACCCTTGTAGTTTATTTTAATGTAAATATTGTAGTGTCATATGTATTAATGTAAATTGAGCAGTTGTACAGTAAACTTATAATAATATTATTTTTTTGAAATTTCCATCTGTAAATTTAACTTGTGAATGTAAATTAACTATTTTAAATGCAATGTTGATGAGTTTATTTAATTGTTTTGAAAATATTGTGAATTGAGAATTTTGAATTGCATTTGTGTTGATTGGGTTGATTATGTGGATTTGAGTTGCATTGGAGGTTGAGATTTGTGAAGTGATTGATTGGAAGTACTTTTTACAGGTTTAAAATTTTGGTTTTTCTCAATTATAGATGGCACTCTATCGAAATTTTTATAAAATTTGCGAAAAAATAAAAGTTATCAAAATTTTTACCTAGTCTTTAAAATGAAATTAAAAGTTTTTAATACCTATTAAAACTGCTCACCACCTTCAAAAATCGATAAAATTGTTATAAAATCCCTTGTGGTGTATTTAATTGGTTATTGATAGGCGAAGTTCGGTAATTCATTAAGTATACTACGGGGTCATGTTATGCCTTACGAAGGGATAAGGTATGACAATACTAGAATAAATGTTTATCATTTCATTTAAAATTACTTATTAATTAAATGTATACAATTACTCATTAAATCTTTTAAAATTTAGAAAGTTCCTAAATTAGTATCTTTAATTGCACAACTAATTTGAAAGGGTATGGCCCTAACCATTCGAAAATGCACTGTCTATACAACTACAAACGAACACTTTTACCGTGCATATGCAAAAATTTCGACAGCATCTCCCTTAGGTTCTCCAATTGCATGATGTGAAAAATGTGCTATTCCATTTAAGATTATTAAATAAAATATCACATTTCTATATATGCAATCAGAGAACATAATGAGATACCACTAAATTTCTACTTGTGCATAAGTAAAGAAGCATCCATTTGCAGATATTGAATATAGACACTGCATATCCAAATTGTCCTTCAGGACAATTCGATAAAAGCTCACCCTCCAGTGAGCATATCACCGAACGGTCATCTATGGCTAGATGAAATTATATTTACTTTAAGTTTTTAACATAATGTTAATATGTATGTTATATTATATACACATATGAATATTTATCTAAAAAAATTTTAACAGCATTCCAACTATTCCAGAATGTGCAAAAGCCTCTTAATTAGGCTAATTTTACAAAACTTAAATGGAAAAAAAAAAAAAAACACTCTAATACTTCCACTTTACACCACCCAAACTACAACATTATTCAAACAAACCCAATCACTTCAAATAAAGCTACTAATATTAATAGGAGTGGTAAAGCCACTATTGCAATAGGAACGCTTATCAATAATAGTTATGCATATAATGATATCATGAATTAACTAATACAAGATTTCACAAAACTCCCAAAACATAAATAATAAACCAAACTTAAAGTGCCCTTTAGATGAAAACCATATCTTCTCCACCATGATTGGCTCCAATGTTGCAGCTAGCATCAAATAGGGATTCATCACCTATATCCCTGGTACAACCCTAACAATGAAATCAATTTGAACCTCGGATCAGGGATAGATCATCTCACGATCTAATATTCATGATATAGCAAAATTTACACAAATTAAAGATGATAAAAAAAGTTTATATTAAATTTTTATTGTGCATATAATAAAAAGGTGATAAATGAGTCATATTCAGGTTATTTCAGTGAATGATTGATTTGAATTAAAAAAAAAAAAGTAAGTTACAAGAAAACTAAGAGAGAGGGAGGTATTTTTTTATAAGAAATTAAGAGAGTAAAAACTCGAATCTAATATTTGTTAGAAGATCGAAGGATTTATTTTTTTTTTCTAAATAAGGATATGCGTTTTTTATGATAATTTAATACTCAGTATTTTCTTATTAATATGACAAAAGTGAAGAAATAAAAATTCTTTTAATTTCTTTAAAAACCACATTTGATTATTTAAATATTTAAAAATATATTTTTTATTTTTTTAAAAAATAAATCTATATAAAATCAAATCATTAATAAATATATAAATTTATAATTTATATTAAATAAAGAAATATATTAAATATTAAATTAACGAAAGTAAGAAGTATGACAGGATTGGCAAGAAAACCCCTAGGGTCAACCACAAGCAAAAGTATAGAGGGATATTTGCAAATGGGACATGGTCACCTTGCCTTTAATTGGGCAAGTCAGGGTGGCGGCTCATGGAAAAAAATTTACTAAATTTTTATATTAGACACTTGCTAACATAGAGAGAGAGAAAAACCATGAACCATAATTTTTTTTGTAAATGCATTATTAATTGTTCCATAGATTTATGCAACATGTACAAGTAGCAGGCTTGAGAAATTATGGTTGTATAAACTTATGCAATAATTATGTCAGCATTTATGTAAAGGAAAATTAATCACTGCAATTGCAAATAGCCTTATGATTTGCAAGTTCCTTCTCCTTTGCAGCAGCTAACCTCCTAAGTTTTACAGCTTGAGCAAATGTTGATGGCCTGTAACCAACATAAAAGTCAACCACACAGATTATAAACACATTTTCCTACAAAGTAATGTCTCATTTCAACAAATAGAAATAGTCAACTCCACATGCTCGTGGAACTTAACATACTTTTTTTATACTTTATTATACGCTCTCAAACATCTTGTAGCTTAACATGATAATTTATGTGTGAAATTCGAAGTTTTTGGCATTCAATGCAGACAGAAGCAAAAACTGCTTAGCATTAAAACAAAAAAGAAATGTTCATAACAAAAGCATTCACTGTGAAAAGGAGCTCGCCTCTTTCAAGAGCTGCTTTATTTCTGGACATAACTGAACTTCTGTAGCATTCTTAGATGAACTCTGAAAAGAAAGCACAGTATCCTTAGAAAAAGAATCTTAAAATAGAAAAAAGTTTCTCAGGGAAATAAAGTGCCTAAAGGCTAAAGTTAATCCAGAATTTTCTTCGAGGAGTGGCAACATGAAATATGTTATCAGGGAAATTACCAATCCAGTTATCAACTAATCTTAAGAGTCCAATTAGTTGAGCAATTAAATTTTGGTTAGTTTAATTTTGTCCTAATGATAGTCGAAGCATGTGACTAGTCAAGATTCTGATTAACATTATGGTTGAGATATTGAGATATTTTAAAAATATAAATTATAAAAATAAAAATATCTATCAGTAATTTATATTTTTAAAATTTAGTAATTCTATAAAAAATTTTAAATTCTATTTTGTAAAATAAATTTTGCAAATAAATTCTATAAAATAAATTTTCACTTCGTTGTCAATACGTCAATCAAGGGATACCCACCAAAAACTTCTCCCCATCTTCATCAAATAAAAAGGAACTATTAAATTTAATTAAAAATAAAGATTGAAATAAAATTAAAAATAAAGAATCCTGGCTAAGTTGAATGTATACTGTCAGCTGCTGCTTCTTATGGGAAAAATGTGCAAGGTAGGGAAAAATAAGAAGGAAATTGAAAAAAAAAATTTCATCAAGCAATTCATGTTCCCATGAATCAATTACTATCATAAACAAAATTCATACAGGTTATATTTTACATTTCCCCCACTCCCTGAACTACTAACTGAATAAACCAGTATCCTTAAGTTTGCTATAAGTTTGAAAAACTCGAGTAGGTTTCCCCTTCACTAGGAAAAGGACCATAATCCCGTATGAGAACAAAAAATTAATAAAAATATATGTTTCCACCTATTACCTGCTATAACAACATCAAGTAGCAAAGATAAACACATTTTACATTTTATTGTCGAGACTCCCAAAGAAAACTTAATTCAGCTATTATATACAAGTTCAAAATAAATATTTTTTTGATATTTGCAATACATGCACGTAACTTATGAAGAACAAGAAAGCATATAGACTCCTGGTCGATAAGCATAAGTTGGTGGAAGGCGAGCATATTTTTCCATCCTTGGTTGCTCGTCATATGGCTCCTCTATTAATTTAAGCAACCTCTTAACTTCCCCAAAATCACCTGGTTGGGCTGAGTCAATGGCCGTCTGGCATAAATAGTTTCGGAGAACATATTTAGGATTTATAGAATCCATTTGAACCTTCCTATGCTCATAAAAAGTTCCGGAGAACATTTTTAATTAAACTGATTCTGGTAGTTATGGTATACAATCTAAACTCCACAAACTCAAAAAGAAAAGTTGTTCAAAAAAAAAAGGAATAATAGCATAGTATGATTGGCCCATTGATAAAATAATGAGAATGTAAAACAATAGTACGATTGGCAAGAATCTGCTACTTGCTTTGTCTACACAAATGAGATCTGCCTTTTGCTATTATTCTGTACACTGAAGCAAAAATGAGACAACTCACCTGTGAGAAGCGAGCTAAGCAGCGAGCTTGAGGGCAGTCTACGAGACTGAGATGAGAGAGAGGTTGAGGGAGATAGGGCGATGGCAGATGAGAGAATGGGAATAGAGAGAGGCGGCTGAAGTAGAAGACTAAAATTGATAAGATGAGAGAATGAGATAAGGGTTACGTTTATTTGTGAGTAGGCAGAGGGTTTTTCAAAATTACATAGTTTTAAGGTAAAATAGATTAAAAAAAAGTTATTTTTGTAATAAAAAACTTTGTAAATAAAAAAAATAAAAACTTAGTAATATTAATCATGGTTGAGGGCTTTATGTTTATAATATAAAAAGCTTTCAAATTATTTTTTATATTAATATGGTTTAATTTATTAAAATTATTTAAAAAATTAATTCTAAATTTTGTGACGGATTAATTTATTTGTCACAAATTTGTTATGGAATAATGTATTCCGTCACTAATTTGTGATGGAATTAAGTTTTCTGTTACAAACTTTGTGATAGAATAATGTATTCTCTCACAATCTTTGTGATAGAAATACATTCCGTCACAAAGTTTTTGATGGCAACATTTTTCCATCACAAATTAGTGACAGAAATACATTTCGTCACAAAGTTTTTGAAAGCAATATTTTTTCCTCACATATTAGTGATGGAAAAATGTGACGAAAATACATTCCATCACAAAGTTTTTTATGGTAATATTTTTTTGTCACAAATTAGCGATGAAATATTATATTCCGTCACAAAATTTGTAACGGAAATATATTCCGTCACAAATTTTTTGACGGTAACATTCTTTTGTCACAAATTAGTGACGAATAAATTCGTTTGTCACAAATTTATGACTACTTAGAGACGGAATATTTCGTCCGTCAATAATTAAAATATTAAAAAAATAACTAAAAAATTTGTGATGGATATTCCATCATAAATTCATCCCAGTGATGTAATCTGTCAAAAATCCATCTCTAATTTGTGATGGAATATTTCTGTCACAAAAATCCATCACAAAATTCTATTTCTCTTGTAGTATAACTACCTTTTATCCTATAACTCTCTCTAAACACTCCCATCTCCAAATGAGTAGTTGGGTGGCTTTTTGGCTAAAAGATATAGGCAAAGGTAAACACTTTGAAACTTTACACCTCTTAGGAAGCTTTCATTCCACAAACCCATCCAAAGGTAAGCTAAATTACTCTTATAAGCAACTTTCTATAACTTAAAGGACTTGGCAAAAATTTATTTCATGAATGCATGGTTGCTAAAAATGAAAAATGCATTAACTAAATATAATAATTTATATGCAAATTTTCTATATGGTTGCTATATGAAGTATATATGTATGTATGTATGTATGTGTGTATGCATGTGTGTGCGTGCAAAATATTTACAATATGAATGTATGATGCATGTATTGTATGAAATGAAATGCACTTAGACTAAAATGATTAAAAAAAAAATTTAAGCAAAATTAAGTAAAAATCTTATATACACCCTCAAACTCAAAGTGGACATTGTCCTCAATATCAAAATAAATGCTAAAATGGGATGAAATATAAGAAGTTGGTGTATGAAAATGCAACAAATTAATAAATCACAAGTAAGGACTAAAATAAGCAATTGCATAAAATGGACATGAAATATTCCACTGTGTTTAAATGGAAATGAAGCTTACTTGTGATAGCAATGATGTATGAAATGTTGCATAAAGGGAGAAGAATTTACCTTGAATGAAGAATTGGCAATTTGGAAACAATTAAGGTTAAAAAGTCCCTCAACAATACTATTAAAGTGAATGGATTTCTTAGAAAAGAGTTGCTCCATAGGTTAGTACATGGGCTATGTAAAAACTATTGTGAATAGTAAATTCTGCAGAAATGTGCACTATGAATAATATTTTCTACACAATTAGCTAAGTAGTAGTAAAACTGCATAAGCTGTGCACCAGGCTGTGCAGTTTTCAACAGAATGAATAAAAAAAAAGCGTAAACAATGTTGCAAACTTAAAAATGCATTCCAAAATAGTTGTTGGTAAAACTCAATTAAAATGAAAAATATCAGTTGCATAAACTCCTTTAACATCAAAATTAGGACCAAACATGAATTAAATACACTGTTTTTGCAAAATGAAAGCACTAAATTCTATTATGAATAGTAATTTATGCACAAATATGCATGTGAACAGTAGCAAATACTGTTGTAACACCCCTCATCCGTTTACAGTGTAGCCGAGCAAGGCGTGCTGGAGCACCTATTCTGTGATTATCTCATTTTCTGAACTCAATTTGATTTAAGAAGTCTTTATGTGATATTCATAACATACTGGTTCTATTTTCATACTTTAATAAAATCAGTGTTTCAAAAATTGTAATAAAAATCCGACAAGGTGCCATTTGTATTTCGAATAATCTGTCCTTCTAAACTTGCTAAAAACAGTTCAATATGATAATCTCAATCTTCCAACTAATTTTTCAATCTCAAAATTTCATAGTTTCAAAATACAATCCATCATAATTTACATTCATCCAAACACTCTCCATAGGAGTTTAATATGTACAAATTATTACAAACTTGACAGTTTTATGATATACATACTACATAACAAAATGTCAAAATACAACTAATAGTCATTGCACAAGATCCTAAGTCCTACCATGTATGCAGTGTAGTGTAGATGACTTTGGACTCCTATCCAGATTTGATGTCTCACCCGATCGTAGGTCTGTTGAGCTCTCCAACTGTGTCTCCAATACCTACATGTAGCAAAAGCAACGCGCTAAGCAATTCTGCTTAGTGGTGCCAAATATAAAGAAATATATACTAAAATAAAATAAATGAATTGTTTATGAATTTATAACATCGATATTCTTTGCAGTTGCTGATTCTACTTTTATTTGCTAACCTTTCATTTTTTTGCTAATTTTGGTGGTGCTATATGTCGATAAACTGAATTTAGCTATTTGAATTTTATAATGCTTAAATTAACTGCCCGTGTAGCCTAAACACTGACCAGACTAGATAAACGGATATACTGGCACTGGGTACCTAGTACCTCGGGCCGTCACACCATCGGTCACAAAGTGTTTCCTGGTGTGCAAACAATAAGGCTAAAAAGCCATATAGTCAATCAGGTGATAAGCCAAGTATAATAACACAATCTATATAGCCGTAGGCTATTAAAATCAAAATGCGGCATAATAAGCCGTAAAAACACAGTATGGCATAAAGCCATTTATAGAACAGCTGTCATAATCCTATTGGTATGCCAACCTATCCAAACTAGTCAACTAGGCAAACTAAGGCACATTACAAATTAATTGTTTAATTCTTCATTTTTTTTTAGTTTACTAGTTATTATATAATTCACAAGTCAATGCAAATGTTGACCTTTCTAGATATCATGGATAAGTTGATTCTAGTATCAACATGTCACAATTTATAATTCAATATGCTGCCAATATAGTGCAATTTACCCTTTTCACAAGTTGGCATTCATTGCTAAATTACTTCAAGCTTCATTGTATGTAAATGTCACATTTTCAGTTTTAGTGTGCTAGATTGGTCTTGCTTAAAGTCCTATTTCTCTTGGTTTTTAGCTTCTAGTTAAAGAAGCAAAATTGTAGCTCTATGTCTTATTGAACTTTTGACATAAATTTCAGGTCATTTTGAGTTGTATAGACCAAGATATGGTCAATTTACTAAAGCTGGACAGATTGCATCTTTAGTGCAAAAATTAGTCAATTTTAGGTTAAATTCAGTTCTGGCAGTTTTGGTACTCGAACTTGGGCAAGCAATTTGACTTGGTTCTGGCTATTTCTGGGCTTTAGTGTCCTCATAAGAATTGTAGCTCTATGTCTAAGCTTTCCATGGTAAAAATTTCAGGTTATTTGGACCTGTTTTAAGTGAGTTATGGTCATCTTAGTGACTACTATTCATATGGTCAAAAATCTGGGCTTGCACTTATCAATTCCAGATTAGGTCATTTTTAAGGTCAATTTCTAGGCAGAATTTTGGCAATATTTCTTCATGAAAGTTAGTTTATATTGTGTCTAGTTTCACCTCCCATTGGCCTCATACCAATTGAGGTCACCAATTGTCACTTATGGTTTAATTTACCCACTGCCTTCACAACACACAATCTGCACATAAAGAACACTTCTAAATGACACTTCTCCTCCTCCCAAAACTACAAATATACATTCATAACACTTCTATACCATTCATCATATCTCAATCATGTCCATTTGGGCAGAATATACAAGTGCTCCATGTATATTATACAACCCTAATTTGCAAAGTTAATTTCAACATAATATATATATATGAAAACACTTGATTATTACATATACCTCACAACCATTACTTCACATACACTGCCTACAATTCATCTTCACCATAATTCATCAAGAAAATTCATGAAACCAAACACTAATTCATGAATTTAAAGGCTACCAAAAGTGGCAGTTTGCTAAGGTATACAAATTGCTTTCCAAACCCTTAAATTCAAGTACTCAATGTACATATACATGGAAACTAAATTACTGCAACTTTAAAATGACTAAATCAACATTATTTTCCATCCATTAGAGGTAAGAAAAACTCAAGCAACATAGGTTCTCATGGCTGCCAAAATTGAACAATACCATAACTCAATAAATTCTTTCATTCTCTTCACCATTCAACTCACCTCAACCTAAACATGAAGTTTACTAAAGCAAGGGAGGGGATTTGGACACTTACCTCTTGAGAGCTTTTTTAAAACTTCACCAAATCTTCTTTTTCTTGTTTCCAATATCTTCCTCAAGTTGAGTAGGCAAACTTTAATGAAGGAATTATGTGTGAAAGATGACTTGAAGTGGAGTGCATGGAGCTTGAAGTGAGCTACAGCAATGGAGTTTTCATGGAGGAATTCGGCTGGTTATTTGGGAGGATGAAGATGGACTGAAATTCTGTCCACTTTACTTTATTTAGGTCCCATAATTCATGATTAGTGGAGCACTAAGGTTTCTTTTATTGTTTAATTATTCAAAGTTTCATTATTTGCACATTTATCTCATTTCCTTCACTATTTATATAATGTATCACAATTTAACTTTTCATGACATTTTCAAAGTGTAATACCATTTATTTTTAATGGATATTGAGGTCAAAAGGCAACTCTAGGTGTCAAATGACCAAAATGCCTCGCTTCAGGATTTTTCGTTTTTCTTTATACTAATTTATTAATTTTTCTTTGATATTTATAGTGTCAATTATATTTCAATAAACCTTTAATTATGTCCCAAAATTTAATTCCGAGGGTTTCCCGCAGTCCTGGGGTCGACAATTGCTTTTGCCATAACTTCCCGTTGCGGTCACCCATTGCTACGATGCCTGCTTGTTTAACTTAGTTTCATTTTCTCTCTTTTATTTTTATTTAATTTTTCTTGTATTTTATTTTTATTTATTTCATCATTATATGTCTGTTCACTATCACCGAAGTATAGTTCCAGACATCCTGACTTGCCCGAACTGACACTAGGTCACCAAAGCAACAAAACATACAGAATACGAACAGGGAGGATGTTACAACTGTAGAATTGCTCTTTGAACTCTATTTTCTGCAGAATTTACCTTATGAACACTAAATTCTATAGAAATCTCAATTTCTACACTTAATACGCAATATTAAAACATTAAAAACTATCTCAAACGATGCCAACTCATTCTCATTCAAAGAATGCACATTCTAAAGCCCAAAATTTAACAAAATTGGTATTTTCAACAAGAAATATCCATCTCAAAAATCTGAATTCAAACCCAACACATTAAAATCAAAATATACACACCAACTCAATGCTCTATTCCACAAACAAATGAATCATTCACCTTTTCAATCCAAACACACTCTTTCACATTAAACATTAACATCAAGAAAATAAATTGGTTATATTACCTTAACCACTTATCAGAATGAAAAAGCAAGAGATGAACTCCTTTAAATGATGCCTTTCGCATAATTCAAGCTTTTGACTTGACAAAATATGCTGCATAATAAGCACAAATTAAATTTAGAGTCAAATCAATTATGCAACCTAATAAGCACATATTAAAAAAAAAAAATAGAAAACTCTCTCAATCTGCATTTTCTCATCTTCCATTTGACAAGCATCTGCACAAAGCAAAATTGGTCAATTATCAAAAATTAAATCTAGGGGTGATTCAAAACTAAGCAAAACAAAACAAATAAAATAAAATTAACCAAAACAAAACAAAACAAAAAGAACTATGGGCGCCTCTCAAAAGCGCTAAGTTAAGGTCATTAGTTTGACCCTTGTCATGTTTCATGGTGGCTGAAATTGGAACTTATCGTCTCTATTTTCAATAGGTGCTTCAATGAATCCATACTTCATTTTCTTTCCATCACATGAGAAGATTCCTGTTACTTTGTTTAAAAATCCAACCATTTCTTTCTTGACAACCTTTGGTGCATCTTTTTCTTTGGGAGATGGGTCCTTGACTTCACTTTTCTCCACTTGCTCAATTTGAAAAACTGGTGCCATTGGAAATGGTGGATTACTCTTCAAATGCTGTGCAAAGGCTGCATGGACAAGACAAGTTTCAAGAGAAGTCTTTGGATAACTCTTTCTAAAGTGCTCTTCCACTAACTCATCAACTATATCAATTTTCAAATAAGAGTCTACATCTTCATGTTGCTTCTTTTTGCTATTACCAATGTTGGAGACTAACTGATCCTCTCTAACTCTAAGAGTAAGCTTTTCACCTTTCACATCAATCAAAGCACTAGATGTAGCCAAGAAAGGCCTCCCCAAAATGATTGGCATATGAGAATCCTCTTCCATGTCCAAAATGACAAGGTCAACTAGAATGTAAAATTTTCCAACCTTAAGTGGGACATTCTCTAAGATCCCTTCTAGATACTTAATTGATCTGTCTGCTAGCTGAAGAGAAATGTGAGTTGGCTTAAGATCTCTCATGTTGAGCTTTTGATAAATAGAGAGGGGCATAAGGCTGACACTAGCCCTTAAATCACATAAAGCTTTTATAGAACATGATTCCCCAATGTGGCATGGAATTGAAAAACTCCCTAGATCCTTGAGCTTTGGAGGAAGTTTCCTTTGGAGGATAACACTGCATTCCTCAGTTAAGCCTACAGTATCATAATGTTCAAGCCTCCTCTTATTTAAGAGAATTTCTTTTAGAAACTTAGCATAAGAAGGCATTTGGGAAAGAGCATCAATAAAAGGCACATTTATATATAGCTTCTTTAAAACCTCCAAGAACTTCTTAAATTGCTTGTCAAGTTTGGCTTTTTGAAATCTCTATGGAAAGGGAAGCTGTGGCTTGTAAGGCTCTGGAGGTATGTATTTCTCTTCTTTCTCTTCAACCTTATTTTTACTTTTTCTTGGACCTTCTTCTTTTTCACTCTCTTGTTTTTCATCTCCCTCAACATCTTTCTCATTTTCTCTCTTCTCAACTTTTTCACTCTTCTCACTATGCACTATTTTACCACTCCTTAGTGTGATGGCATGACATTGGTCCCTTGGATTTTCTATTTGACTAGGAAGCTTCCCTATAGATTTGGAACCCAAAGAGCTTGCTTGATGTGCAATATGATTTTCTAGCATCCTATTGTGTGTTTGCATCTGTTCCAACCTCGTTTTTATCTCTCTCATCTCCTCATCATGCTTAATTTGAATGGTAAGAATTTATTGTAGCAAAGCTTCAGTTGTAAAACCTTGTTCTTATTGTTTTGGTAGAGGTGCAGGATTTGCATTTCTTTGCTAAAAACCAGGTGGTGGTTGCCTAGGCTGTTGGTGCTGATACCCTTATTATTGTGGTGAAAAGTTCTGAGTTGAAGCTTGATTTTACAGATTCCTCCATGAAAAATTGGAATGATTCCTCCAAGCTGGGTAATATGTTTGAGAATAAGGATTTCCTATATGTTTTTACCCATAATTCCTAGCATAAATAGCTTGCTCACCATAATCTGCTCCACAGCTGGTAGTTCCTTCTGCACAAGTAACTTATTGAGGATTTCTAAAGGATGGTGAAGTGATTAGCATGCTTAAATCTTCCATCTTCTTTGCTAAGACATTTGTAAGTGCATCAAATTTGGCATTGATCATATTAAATGGGTCAAGATCATACATTCCAGTAGTTTGCCTCCTTTGGGTTGGAGCTAGCTTTCTTGGACTACTCCAAAGGTTAGTGTTCTTTGTAATTTTCTCTAACAGCTCATAAGCTTCATCTTCCTGCTTCATAATGAACTCTTGTCCAATTTGAGCATTAATAATTCCTCTAATAGCAGGACATTTGTATAAAAATTCTAATTTATCATCCATTTTGGAATGGCATGATGTGGGCATTGCCTCTCTAATTCCTTCCATCTCATCCATGACTCATAAAGAGTCTCATCTTCTCTTGGCCTAAAAGCTATCATTTGATTCCTTAATTCTTGATTTTTTCTAGGTGAAAAATATTGTGCAAGAAATGCATTAATGAGCTATTCTTAATTTGTGATTGAATTGTGAGGTAGAGAATCAAGCCAATCCAATGCTCTATCTTTCAAAGAGAATGGAAATAATTTCAGCCTCATTGCATCATCAGATACTCCAGGTTGCTTTTGCATATCACAGATCATAGCAAACTTCTTAATGTGAGTGTGTGGGTTTTCAGAAGGATGACCTTCAAATTGAGAATTCTGAATCATTTTCAGTACTCCAAAATCCATCTTGTAGCTATTTGCATCAATCCTTAGTCTTGCAATGCTCTCTCAAGTCATCAAAATGAGGGAATGCATGATCCATCATACTTCCTCTAGGCACATTAGCATTAATAACTTCTTCCTCGCAAGCTTCATTCTCATTAATCTGATTATTTCCACCATTATCACCACCAATTCTAACTCTTTCCTTAGCCATTTCTGTCTCAATTTCAGTTGCTCTCAAAGCTTCTTTCCTTCTTCTAGTTTCTTTCTTGTTGGCTCTATAAAACTTCTTAATTTCTGGATTGTATAAAAGAGATGTGTCACTTGTGCTTTTAGCTCTTCTCATACAAGATCAAAAAGTACCTAAAAAGAACAAACAAACATAAAATGAAAAGATCATAAAGATAAAAACTATAAACAATTAAAAGAATCAAGAATTCAATCTTAAAAAAACTCTTGGGCAGCGATGCCAAAAACTTGATGTGGACCACAGCAAGTGCACTGATCGTTCAAGTAGTATAGAAAGAGATATCGTTCCCATGAAGAGTTATATTTTCAATTGAATTTTTAATGTAAAATGAACTATACTAAAATTGTAATTAAATCAAACAAATAAAAAAAATTGGGAATTTGAAATTTAATGTATGAAAATGCAAAATTAAATTTAAAAAATGACTAATTTAATAATTGGCTAAATGAAGAAATTGAGAATATCAATAATGAAAATTGATAAAAAGAGATTAAACTAAGCACTCAAAGGTAAAAATTCTAAACAACGATTGATAAAAGACAATTCCGGAGTTAAGGGTCCATATTCAAGTCAATTTGGGACTTTCCCTAGCTAGCCCAATCTACTAAATCTATGGATTTAAAGGAGACCAATTCTAAAATCCTTTAAAATCTCTTTCGAGTAAATCAAATAGTGTCTTGGTTAATTAAATCCTACTTTCGTGGAGTTTGTAATTAACCAAGGCCTATTAGGTTCTTTAATCAATCTATTAATCCTCTTAATCCTTAGTCTATTTATAGATCTAAGTTAATTAAGTCCAATTTCTTGATTATCTATCACATGATTTTCTCCTTTCGGTGCTTTAACCAAGGATTAAGAATATAACTTAATGGGGCCCTTCATTAAGTATGTAAATAAGCACATAAGAAATGGATTAAATCTCATAAATTTCATTAAATTGGAACTAACCCAGCTCAAATCCACAAAAATAACTCAAATATTACATCCCCAACTCCATAATCAAAGAAAACTACTCACAATCCATGTTTAATACAAGAAATTCTAAGTAAAAGAGGAAATAAATCATGAAAATAAACTAAAACTGAAGAAACCCAGTAAAAAAAATGTTGAAATTGTGAAGAAAAGAAGAAGTTTCCAAATCTAGTTCAGAAATGGAAGAATGTCAGCTACTGCTTTCTTTTCCTTCCTTTATGTGTCTTCTCCCCTTTTCTGCTCTCTCCCAAATGAGGTAAAAAGTATTTATTTATATTCTCTGACAAAAGCCCTAAAATAGTGCGTGTGAAGTAACAATTCACGTGGGAGAATCTCTTTTCCAACTCATTTATGAAGATGTGCATAGGTTATGCAAGATCTTATGCAAATCGAACAGTTTCCAGAGGCTTCCCGTGAGGTTGCACAAGTTATGCAGGTTGCCTATGCAAATTCTTACATGCTTTGAAGTCTTCTATAAAAGTGCACAACCAGGTTATACAGGTTATGTAGAAAGTTGTGCAAGTTTCGGCTAGTTGGGATAATTTTTCATGAAGCTGCATAAGGAGTTGCACAAGTTATACAGCTAGTTGTGCAAATTTCGACAGGTTCAGGTATTCTTCGTGAAGTTGCACAAGCTGTTGCACAAGTTATGCAACTAGTTATGCAAGTTTCGGCCATTTGAAATTCCTTCCATGAAATTGCATAAGAGAAGGCATGAAAGTGCCCAAGTTGTGCGGCATGTTATGCAGATTTCGGCAGGTGCAAGATTTTTTATGTGAAGCTGCATAGGGGACTGACATAAGTTGTGCAGCATGTTGTGTACTTTTCGGCAGTTTCACAATTTCTTCTGATTCCTGTGCAGAAACTGCACAACCTGTGTAACAAGTTGTGCAGATTTCAGTAACTTCACATTTTTCAATTTTCAAGCTTCATTTTAGCACTTTTGGATTTGGAAATCACTCCTTACTTGCACAATTACTTTTTAGTCCCTCAAAACACCATTTTATCTACAAAATAAAAGGAAAAAATTACAAATTAGTCTGAAAATTGACAATTATGAAAAATTAACCAAATGACTAATAAAATTAATTGAAAATGACTAACAAATCAATAAAATGACTATGAAATTTAACCTAAATGACTATATAAAATGCATGTATCAATAACTTATACTGTATTAGTTTTGCCAAGAAAAAACAAAACTGTATCAATTTCCCTAGTCAAAATTTTGAGTTGAAACATGAAAAACAAAATTAAAACTAAATTAACAACAGAACACAACTTAAAACACATTAAAACACCATAAAAACTAATAAATTATGCTCATATTTAATGTAAAAATGCATAGCATCAGTCTGATATTACCCATACATAATAGCTTTAATTTGTTTAACATATAATAATTTTAATTTAGTATTATTTTATTAATATTGTAACAACCCATCTCAGGAGCTGTCACAAGTGCTAGGGATCGGGTTAGCTGAAAGCTACCGAAATTTGCAGCAAGTCTGAAACCTATGAAACATATATACATCCCTACATCTCACCATTTAAAACATACATTAAATTATTATACTTTAATCTTTTCATCCATACATAAACATTCATATCATAATAATGGCTCATAATTTGAATCTTAACATACATAAATCCAAAGTGTAATGGTTCGACATGTGTATCCTTGCAAGGGTTAACACAACATATTCATCATCATACTTAAACAATATTACATATTTCCAAATTCCTTTTATCGCTAGCATAGTATTATTCATTCATAAATTACATGTCCATCAACCCACATATCATACACAAGGTAGGGCTAAGACTATCCCTGAAGTTCTCTCTTCAAGAACTCTTTTAGTCTGTAACCCTGCACCTAGGGGTTAGGAGAATGAGGTAAGCTTACACAAACTAAGTGAGTAAACTAACCATCATTAATTACATCATTCATTCATAAATGTGAAATGCATCATTCATATTAATTTTCACATCATAAATATTTCATGTAAGATGGACATTATCACCAATAATTTCCCAAACTTTCCTTTTAAATATGACTTATGTCATGTACCCAGGGGCAACTTTCAAATCTCCCTTAAAGGGAAACGTCAAGATCCCCCCTTAGGATTTACTTATGGATCCATAACATGCGTAGCATTACATAACATAATATGCGGGGAGAGTAATGGGCCATCTAATATCCATAAATGCACCAATAGCAATTTATGCAATTATACAACATCTTAATGTTATATATACATACAACCTAAATAAATATAACATGGTGCATGAGGATGCTCATTAATTACCTATAAATAGTTTTCATTTTATTAAGGTTAGAATTACTCACTTCTTATAGCCTATCAACCTCTTTACTCGAATGAGAGCTATCCTAGGATCCTTACACTTTCGAGTTCCTCAAGCTCGATCCTATAAAATTAGACCCTAGAGTGTTGTACAAGGCTCTAAAAGTCTATATATAAAATAAACATCCTATTCTAGGCCCTTAGGAACCATAAAATTAGGTTTTGGAACCTTAGAATCGAAGGAGAAAATAAGTGAGCAGAAATAAGTTTGGCTGTCGGAGCTTTGGGTTTCGACAGTCGAACTTTGAAATGTCAGGTACCATTTTGGGCAGTAGCTACTGTGGCTAGCAAAGTTTGGGACTTCAGTTGCCAAACCTAAAAAATTTCCAGTTTTTTTGAGGAAATACAAGCTTCGATTGCTGATTCAGCTGCCTAACCTCTGATTTTAGATAGCGAAACCTAGGAATTTCTAGAATTTCCAAGTTGAAAACCTGATGATCCCTTCTTCCATCAACACCCCAACTCCTTCCAAAGTTCCAAAAACTCAATTCAAACACATATACACATTCTAGTGCCTAAAACAACTAGAAAACATGCTTAATACGTGGGTTAAAACTCAAATCCTAGGTTTCCTCCAAACGTAACATGCATAAACTTCCAAAAACTAAGCATAAAACAACTTTTTATGAAATTAAAGCATTAGAAACCTAATTCCTCAACAACTCCCTTAGATCTATCTATTAGATCAAGAAGAAAAGAAGGTTACCTCTCTTCTTGAAGCTTAAAGGTAGGAGAACCAAAACTTCAAAGCTTGAATCTACTCTTCCACACTTTTAAATGGAATAATCCACCTCTGGATCTTTAAAAACTCAAAGGAATCTCTTTAAAGAGTTCCTTGTGTGCCTTAATAGTTAAGAGAGAGAGGAAAGAAAGAAAATCCAAGTGTTTTGGGCAGAAAATGATTTGAGATCCCCTCTATACCCCCTCTATCGAGGGACTTTCAGTTGCCGAAAGTTCAACTTTTGGCTACCAAAGTTGATTCTACCTAAATGGGCATTCAGACCATAAAAAGGACTTCGGCTATTGAAAGTTCATGCTTTGGCTACCGAAATTCCTTTTGCCCAAAACAACACTTTTAAAGCTTTTAGGAAATAAAACCTTTAAAACATTTTTTATTTTTTAATTACATTTTGAAAACTTTAAACACATATACATAAATATAATTTCACATCTCACTGCCACTCCTTTGTTAGTGAAGTCTCACTCTTCACCAGAATATTCCATGAAGGACAGATATTTTGATGTCAAATAGTGGCAGATATTACATTCTCCCCCTCCCCCCCTCAAAACATTTGTCCTCAAATGTTAAAACAAACACATAAAAAGGGACAGATATTCTGATGTCAAATAGTAGCAGACATTACATTCTCCCCCTCCCCCTTAAGAATATTCATCCTTGAATGTTAAAACAAACACATAAAAAGCAAACATAACAAACATAGCATATAGAACATACCTAGAAAAGGTGGGGATATTGTTGTATCATAGAATCATGAGTTTCCCACGTGCACTCTTCCATGTTGTGGCTGTTCCATAACACCTTGACTATTAGTATCTCCTTGTTACTCAATTTCCATACTTGAGTGTCTACAATCCGAACAGGCTGTTCAACATAAGAATGATCCTTTGAAATTTTCATGTCGAGTTTACTTATAACCTTGTTCAGATCTGACACGAACTTCCTCAACATAGAAATATAGAACACCGGATGTTCAATTTCTGGTGGGAAAACTAACTTATAAGATATATTTTTGACCTTTTGCAACACTTTATATGGTCTAATGTACCTTGGAGCTAGTTTGCCTCTCTTTCCAAACCAAATGCCACTCTTCATAGGAGATACCTTCAGAAGCACCCTATCCCCCTCCTGAAAAACTACTTCTCTCCTATGGAGATCTATATAACTTTTTTGTCTATTAGCTACTATTTTTAACCTTGCCCTAATTAAGGGCATGGCTTAATTAGTAACTTCTACCATCTCTATTCTTGCTAAGGCTCTTTCATCGACTTCTTCCCAACACATAGGAGACCTACATTTCTTCCCATACAGAGCTTCATATGGTGTCATTCTGATACTAAAGTGATAGTTGTTATTGTATGCAAACTCAACTAGGGGAAGGTACTTTTTCCAAGATCCACCAAAGTAAGTACACACATTTTTAGCATATCCTCCAAAGTCTGTATGGTCCTTTTCGACTATCCATCTGTTTGAGGGTGAAAGGCTATATTAAAGTGTAACCTGGTGCCTAGCTCCTTTTGAAGACAACGCTAAAACCTTAATGTGAACTGTGGTCCTCTGTTGGAGATTATTGTTACTAGAGCTCCATGCAACCTGATTATCTCCACCATGTACACTTGTGCTGTAACACCCCTAAGTTCGGTAGTGCGTTCTGCTGTTCCAGTGACCAGTGCTGTCCGGACAGCTAGGATGCCTAGAACCACACTTCAATGAGAGTGAGGAGACATAAAATAATGAAATACAAGAAAAGAAAGTACAAGAAAAACAAAGAAAAAATGATAGCAAAGAAATGTGATCAAGTTAAACGAGCCGGGAAACCTAGCGATGGGTGATCAGGGAAGTCACGGCGTGGACCGTTGACTAATACTGATCATGGGAACCATGGAAAACATTTTTATGACTTAAATTGATCCTTGTTGAAGAATAAATCTCATTATAAGGATCAAAGATAAATTTAATAATTATTACAAAGAAAAGTGAGAAATCGAAAAATGCAGAAAACCCAGATACTAAAAATCAGAACGTAATCGAGCAGGGCATTATGGTCATTTGACACCCCGAATTGTCTTTTGACCTAAATTTCCATTAAAAATAAATAATATTACACTTAGAAAATAAAATGAAAAATTAGTTTAATGGTACTTAAAGTAAATAGTTAAAATCATGGGTTAATGTGGGATTAAGTGAACAATTAGATTATAAAATGATTAAATTTGTGAGTGGACCACTAATGCATAAATTAAATACATAATAGGGCAGCTGTAACTCCACTAAACCAGCAGAAATATTCATCTTCTCCAAAGCATTCAAACTTGCCAAATTGAAGGAAAGGAGAAGAACTCCATGGGCGTTTGCATGCAAGCTTGATCCATCCTCCATTTTCAACTCCAATATCTTAGGTTCCTTCATGAAACTTTGTCTACACATCACAAGGAAGATATTGACACCAAATTTGAGAAGTTTGGTGAAGGTTTAGCGAGTTACAATTAAAGGTAAGCTTACATTTTTTAGAATTCCTTTGTTAAACTTTATGTTCATGTTATGGGTGTTAGTTTTGTGAAGGAAATTTTAAAGTTTAAATAGTTATTGAGATAGCCATTTTTGGACAGCCATGGGGTCACGCATTTAATGATTTATTATGCATATAATTGATGAGAAATAATGTTGATCATGGTGATTTAATATCCTAGTGAATTATTTCACATATATATGGTGATTTATGCACTTGGATGGGAATTGGTAAATTGTAGGGCACTTTGATGTTGAAGGATAATTTTTGGCAGCTTGGGAACACTTGAGTAAATGTATGTATTCATGGAAGTGTAGGCAGAATTTTGACCTAGAAGGATTGATGGATATGTATATGAACTTGTTGTGTAAAGAGTATGTAAAAACTAGTAATATTATGTGTATGTGTAATTGTGTTTGGACTTTGGGAATTAGAGTTATATTTGGTGTATTGAAGATAATTGTAATCTGCCCAAAGAGATGTTAATGTGAAGTGGGATATGGTTTTGGTAATGAACCAAAACAGAAATGGTAGGAAAGTAAACATATTGCAAGGTAAATATGTCATGAATGTGTGTTTAAGCAAGGTAACCAAGGGCAGTGTACATTTTAGCCAATAAGTTTAAATGTGTAACCTCAATTGGTATGAGACCAATTGGAGGTGAAACTAGGCACAAAATGTGCCAACTTTCATTGAGAAAACATACCAAAATTTTGCTTGCAAGGTGACCTAAGAAAATGACCAATTCGAATTAGGTGCAATTAGGACCTGAAAAATGACCAATTGGGCAGCAATGAGTGTTTAGGCCATAACTCACTCAAAACAGGTCCAATTGACCTGAAATTTTAACCATGAATAGTTAAGACCCATACCTACAAGTCTTATGAAGACACCAAAGCCCAGAAATGACCATAAGCAAGTCAAAAAGCTTGCACAAGTTCGGGTCCAAAAACTGGCCGAACCAAAGTTGACCAAATTGACCTAAAAATGACCTAATTTGATACCATTTGACCAGCAATAGTATAATGACCATAACTTGGTCTACTTAACTCGGAATGACCTAAAATTTTGTACCACGGTCTATAAGACATAGATCTACAAGTTTGTAGTTTTGACCGAAACCCGAAAACCGAGGGAACTAGGCCGTCCGGCTAGGTCAAACTAGTATTCCGGAATCCAGCAAGTTGCATTAAAATGCACTAAACAAGGAAACGAGTTTGGTAAACGTACCAACCCTAAAATACTATCGAATATGACATATTGATAACGTTAAGACCCAATTTACCTAGAACACATTGAGGGTCGATATATGGGTTGATTAAGCAAACAAAGGTATTCAGTGAATTGTTTATCGAACATTATTGTTAGAGGCAAATTAAATTAGCACTGAGACACTTCAAATTGTGTTTCTCAGTTACTAAAGACTCAGGGAAAGGGAAGGAAACACTGAGTCCAGACCAGGAAGACAGTCATCAGAGGTTTGTGCACAACAACTATTTCTCTTGAATTTTTCAATTGAAATAAATATTGACTATTTGTATATTATTATTTTAAATTGTGGAAATGTGTTTGATGGACACTTATTGATTGAAAAACATTGTGAATGGTTTGAAACTGTGAAAAATTGTTTGAATGATATTGATGGATACTTATTGATTGAAAAGCACTGTAAATGGTTTTTGTGGAAATTGAAGTGAATTACGAATTGTGTTGCCATTTTGTGAATGAAATTATAACTTTGGAAATTTATTGGATTCTTACGGATCATTTGAATAAAATGTCTGGAATTGTTTTGACTCACAATTGGCATGACACTGATACTATGTTCCTCCTCCATTAATGGGGTGAGTGTGATTATTCCTCCCTCTTTGACTTATCAGTCTGGGGTGAGTATGATTATGTTCCTCCCTCTTGACTTTCCAGTCTGAGGTGAGTGTGGATGAGTTCTCATTATATAGCTAGCTTCCTCCCTCATTGATTTCGATTATTGGGGTGAGTATGTCTTGTCGTGGTGTACAACACGGCATGTACGAAAAAAATTGTGTCATGGCTTAAATTGTGATATTGATTGGCAACACTGGATTCTTCAGTTATTTGATCGAATTGTGTTATTGATTTGCAAAACGATATTATTCAGTTATTTGATCGAATTGTGTTATTGATTTGCAAAACGATATTATTCAGTTATTTGATCGAATTGTGTTATTGATTTGCAAAACGATATTATTCAGTTATTTGATCGAATTGTGTTATTGATTTGCAAAATGATATTATTCAGTTATTTGATCGAATTGTGTTATTGATTTGCAAAACGGTATTATTCAGTTATTTGATCGAATTGTGTTATTGATTTGCAATACGGTATTCTTAAACTATTTGACTAAAATGTGTTATTATGAATTTTGATAATTTGTGAATTGGAGTTTAAATTCCTTATGACATTCATTGTCTTGAATTTAACTATGGTTTTACGTATCCACTATTTATATGGTTTATGAATTGTGATTTAAAGTTGTATTTGGTTAATGTTGTGCACCACTGAGACATTGTCTCAGCGATAGCTTTTTATTGCTGTCGCAGGTAGACAGACAGACTAGGCTGCTAGTACCGCCAGCGAGAGATTTTTGGGTATAGTGAGTAAATCACAGTTGGCATTTTGTACTGTAATGTATATTCACTGTATGTATATTTTGTTTTTGGTTTTGAGCAGCTGCAAATTCAAATTGTACCTTGAAGTTGTAAATTAATTATGAGCTATTTGACTTGTAAAAATTGTATTATATTTCCTTATCTCAGACTTTGAAAAATTTCTATGGAATTGAGTTGATAAATTGTTGTGTTGAGAAATGTATTGGAGTTGAGATTTGGAAAATTATTGAAGTGTCTTTTTACAGGTTTTCTGAAGAACTGTTTTATCCAAAATACAGATGGCACTCTGCCAAAATTTTTACAGAAATTCTAAATAAATCAAATGAGTTAATTGTTTCACTTCAGTTCACAAAAGTTTTTAACACCTGTAAATAGTGCTCACCACTGTAAAAGAAGTAAGAAAAGTTTTTAAAATCCCTTGTAGTGTACTTAATGGGTTATCAGTAGACGAAGTTGGTAATTCATTAGGTATACTATGGGATCATGTTATGCCTTACAGAGGGGTAGGGTGTGACATGTGCCAACTTATCCACAGAGTAGTTAGCTTAATAGAAATGAAGTGAGCAGTTTTGGTAGACCTGTCCACTATAACTCATATTGAGTCATGTTTGTTGGAGGCAACTAGTAACCCTACAATAAAATCTATGACCACATTTTCCCATTTCCACTCTGGAATGGGTAGTGGGTTGAGCATTCCTGCTGGATTCTGATGCTCTAACTTCACTCTCTAACAAGCCTCATAAGCAGTCACAAAACTATGTAATCTTCTTCTTCATAGAAGGCTACCAATACACCTTTTTTAAGTTTTGATATATTTCAGTGGCTCCAGGATGCATACTACACTTAGCATTGTGAGCTTCCCTCATAATGTCTCCCTTGAGTTGGGTGTCATTTGGTGCACACAAACTATTGCCATACCTTAATATTCTTTTTTTGTCAAAACAGAACTCATTGATCTTACCTTTCTATATCGATTCTGCTATTTTCACTAACTTAGGGTCTTCCTGTTGTTTCTCTGCTATTTGCCTTAGGTATACTGGTGTGACTTTCATCTGAGCTATCCAAGTACCCTTAGCTGATAACTCCAGCTGCAATCCTTTTCCAATTAGCTAGTGTAACTCCTTTAAGATGGACCATCTTTCAACGAATATATGTGTTAAACTACCAAATGATTTTCGGCTAAGGGCATCTATAATAACATTTTCCTTTCTTGAATGGTACTGGATTGTATAGTGATAATCACTGAGCATTTCTACCCATCTTCTTTGTCTGAGATTTAGCTCTTTCTACTTGAAGATGTAATGGAAACTCTTATGGTCTGTGAGGATCTTGCATTTTGATCCATAAAGATAATGTCTCCACATCTTTAGAGAAAAAACTATGGCCGTCATTTCTAAGTTATGAGTGGGATAATTAGCTTCATGATTCTTCAACTGTCTTGAAGCATAAGCTATTACTCTTCACTTCTGCATGAGAACACATCCCAAACCTACTCTGGAGACATCGTTGTAGACAGTGAAATCTTCATTGCATGTAGGCAGTACAAATACTGGTGTTGAAATCAAACACTTCTTAAGTTTTTGAAAGCTCTCTTCACATTCATCACTCCATTCGAACTTCTTATTTTTTTCGAGTAAACCTAGTCATTAGAGTAGCTATCTTGGAGAAATCAAGTACAAATCTCCTCTAATAGCCAGCCAAACCTAGGAAACTCTTGATCTCCATCACTGTAGTTGGTCTTGGCCAGTCTGCCACTACTTTTACCTTTCTAGGATCCACTTCGATTCCATTCTCTAACATTATATGTCCTAAGAAGGATATACTCCTTTGCCAAAACTCACACTTAGAAAACTTAGCATATAACTGATGCTCCCTCAATGTTTGGAGAACTATTCTTAGATACCGTGCATGCTTTTCTGGACTTTTGGAATACACCAAAATATCATTAATAAAGACAATTACAAAGTGATCCAGATATTGTCTAAATACCCTATTCATGAGATCCATTAATGCAACTGAGGTATTTGTTAACCCAAATGACATCATAAGAAACTTATAATGCATGTATTTGGTCCAAAAGGTAGTTTTCGAAATATCTTACTCCTTAATCCTCAATTGGTAATATCTGGGCCTCAAATCTATCTTTGAAAAATAACTAACTTTAGCCAATTGATTAAATAAATCATCAATATGGGGCATAGGGTACTTGTTCTTTGTAGTTACCTTGTTCAACTATCTGTAGTCAATGTACAGACTCAAGGATCCATTCTTCTTCTTTACAAATAGTGCTGGAGCACCTCAAGGAGAAGTACTCGATCTGATGAATCCCTTATCCACTAATTTCTGTAGCTATTCTTTCAACTCTACAGGAGCCATCCTGTAAGGAGGAATAGATATGGGCCTAGTACTAGGCACTAGATCAATTTCAAAATCTATCTCCCTTTTAGGTGACAGACCAGGTAGTTCCTGTCACGACCCAGGGATGGGGTTGGGACGTGCTTGTTCAACCAGTTACGCACTGGGGTGGATTCGTGTCCCTCATCGAAAACAGGAAGGAAAGATTTGGGCCATTTATGTGGGAGCCTTCCTCACCTGGTCAGCGCGCTTTTGGGAATGAAACCTCTCAAGGGAAAAATCTGTGAGGCCCACAGGCCAAAGCGGACAATACTGACTGGAGATGGATTGGGCTGTTACATTGTGGTATTAGAGCTGGACTCCCTCTAGTATGGTGTGTGGTGCAAGGAAGCACCAGGCGGAAGCTGGTGGGCTTGTCATGACCCAGGGATGGGGTTGGGACGTGCTTGTTCAACTAGCTACGCACTGGGGTGGATTTGTGTCTGTAACACCCCCGTTGCATAGCCTGATATATTTCACTGTTCCGGTGACCGGTATCGGTCTGAATAATTAAGGAGATTAGAATCCCGTTTAAGACAACTTGAGAAGCCATAAACATAAATAATTAGTAATGTTTAATTAGTTAACTACAAATAAGAAAAATAGAACATAAGAGGTTAAATGAGCCGAGAGTCACAGCGATGAGTGACCTCCTCGGGAACGACTGCGAAGTCGTTTTAAACTCAAATTTCGAACCGTAAAAAGTGACGCTGCGGTCCTTAGGACCCTTATGGACACAGTGGAAAAGAGAAAATCACGAAAAGAAGCATTAAGCTACCAAATAATTAGGTCGTGAGCCGGAAGAAATATTGGATTATTTGCAAATCGATGAACTGAGCGAGGGCAATTTGGTCAATTGACCGAGAGTGACTCTCGACCTAATCACAAATAAAATCGGAGAAAAGAAAATTTCGGAATCGAGAATTAAATTAAAGAACTAATAGAAAAAAAAATAAATAGAAAAAAAAAAGAGAAAAGGAAAGAGGTTGGAAAAGTCAAAAGTTATGACATCATGCATGATGTCATAACTAAATTAATAAATTGAATTAATTAATTTGGATTTAGGGGTCTTCCATAAGCAAAAAACGTGTAAAAGGAAAACAAAGGAAAAAAATTAGGATTTTCTTCTTCTTCACCTCTCTCTTTGCCACCCCATTTTCCCTAAAATCCTCCATGAATGGTTCTTCATTTAAGCTTACATTTAAGCTAAATTTTCTTCACTTAACCTTCTTAACTTCCTTAAATACCTCACTAGAACCTTTAATCTCAACTTAAGCACAAGAAAGAAAGAGGAAAGAAAGAGAACAATTGAAGGCTTGGCATTTAAATTGAGGTTAGTATGTTAAACTCTTTATTTATCCATTCAAATGCATGTTTAGGTAATTAAGTGAGCTTAGAACTTGATTTAAATGAAACAAATATGGGGGAAGAATTAAACTGAATTTTGGGGCAGCTTGAGAGGAGTATGGTTTGCATGAATATGATGCAATTGAATGAGTTTAGAAACCTTACTTAGTTAAATGATTAACATTAAAATCATTAGAAGTAGTTAAATGCAAGAGTTAGTGAGATTAGGGTTTCAATGCTAGGGTTTATAAACCAAAATTTGGAGAAATGCATAAATGACATGTTGGACCTATTGTGAAATGAAATAATGGTCAATTATGACCAAATAACTTGTGTGGGAATGATAGGAATGAAAACTAAATTCGGAGGTAAATGGTCATGCTGCTGGCAGCATGACCAAACCCACTTTGAAGGACCAAAACTCAAATTTTACAAGTCCAATTGATATGCCACCAATTGGAGATGAAAATAGACATAAAAGAGCACAATTTTCATTAAGGAACCATGGCAAAAAACTGACCAAAACTTGGTGAAACAATTGACCAAAGTGAATTGATAGCAGGCTGCCACTGCACTAAACTGACCAAATGAACAGAATAGTAACTGTTCATTTGGTCATAACTCGAGCTAGGTAGGTCAAATTGACCTGAAATTTTACCATCAATTAGATATGATATAGACCTAAAACTTTCATGAAAAACACCAACCGAAATTAGGCCATTAACTCATTCAAATCATTGAGCAAAGTTAAATTTACTGTACTGAGATTCTGCAGAATTTTCATTGAGCAGCAATGTTTGGATGGCTATAACTCCCTCTAGAAAACTCAGATTTAGGCGATTCTTGAACCGATGGAAACCTAAGACATAGTAGAACATTTCATATGAAGAAAGTGAGACCAAATTATGAACTTAACTTGATCAAATTATTGACCAAAGTTGGACCAAAATCTGCGGAACCCAAAGCTGCGGCATGAGCGATTGCACGTGAGCAAGAAACTTATTTTGGCCATAACTTGAGCTACAAAACTCCGATTGAGGTGATCCAAAAATGAGAATACACTTAAGACAATAAGGAACATTTTCTATGAACGAAGTTTTGTTAAATTCCAACAGTAGATCGACCAATGGAATAGTGCAACTTCGGAGAACCAAAACCGAAAATTGGCAATTTTGCCAAAATGACCTAAGCTTTAAACAAATGACCAAAACCAACAAGTTTGGTGACCAAAATGTGGTATGTGGGTGAAGTTTGAGTTCCCATACCCATTAAGCCTTAGAAAGTCAATAATTTGACTTGAATAGTGCAGTGAATAGTAACCCGAAACACAAAATTTCGAGAACGTCGAATTTAACACGTTAGAGCTAGGTAAATGTGAAGTTAAGTTTATTTTGGATTTATTTTAAGTTTTAGTACTGAAACATTGGAAAATTTCGTGTTTCAGTGGAAAAGAATACCGAGATGAACACGAGGAGTCGAGTCAAGGCCAACAAAGCGACTGTTTGAGGTTTGTGCACAACATATACTTTTATAATCATCTTTTGCATATCGTTTTGAATAATGTGAAATATTGGATTATGGCATTCTTATGATGTTTGATCTAAATTGTTGAAATTTATTATGTATATTTGAAATGACAATGTTTAGCAAATTATTAAGATAAGTTTTGAAACCACAGTATCATAACCATATATTTGAACACCTCACTAGCACGACTAGTAGGGGTAATTTGTTTCGAATTTTGATTCCTTCTCTGGAGAAGTGTTGAGGTGTGCCAGTAGAAGAGGATGTGAATGGATATCCATATATTTGAGCTAGCTAGCCTTGTGATATGATTTCTCTTTAGCCTCTGGCTATTGAGATTCATGTGATTTCTCTTAGCCTCTGGCTATTGAGATTCTATTTGTTTCGAATGGCATGATCTAACTGTGGGTTTTATGAAATGTGTTTTGATACTTTGAAATAAACTTGGTTTACATGTAAAATCTTACAATGCATGATTGTATTTAATTTTCATGTTTAGTCAAATTTTTGAATGAATGTGCTTTAAGTTTTGCATAAAGATTATTTTAGTATATTGTGCACCACTGAGTCCTAGTACTCGTGATAGCTTTATTCTTTGTCGCAGAATCTGAGAGACTAGAGGAGAGCAGCTTTGAGGTGTGTGAAGTCATCGGCTTGAAGTCTTCGGTATAATTTATACCCTAGCGTAAATATTTCTTTTGATGTATATATTGCACATAAATGTATGGACATGTACATGGGTCTTGAGCAGCTTGTACAAAGTTTGTATAAAAGTTGTAATAAATTTTAATTTGGACTTTTTGAATGTAAATTTTAGTATGATGAATATATAAATTGTTTATCTTGAATGGAATATGAATAAATGATATTGATGGATAGTATTTTGAGAACTTTTTAACTTGTGAATTTTGAGAAATTGGTTGAGATTGAGTATGAATTTGAAGCAGTGGTTAGATAATTATTGGAAGTGCTTTTATTTCAGGTATTTGAAGAACGGTTTTCTCAAAATACAGAGGAAACTCTGTCAAAATTTTTATAAGATTTGCGGAAAACTAAAATGGCCAAAAATATTAATTAGTTTTAATTTCAACTAAATGTTTTAAATACTTATTAGAAATGCTCACCACTTGTGAAAGATAAGAAAATTGTTTTAAAATCCCTTGTAGGGTACTTAATGAGTTATCGGTAGGTGAAGTTCGGTAGTTCATTAGGTATTCTACGGGATCATGTTATGCCTTACAGAGGGGTAAGGTGTGACAGTGTCCCACATCAGAAACGGGAAGGAAAGATTTGGGCCATATATGTGGGAGCCTTCCTCACCTGGTCAGCATGCTTTTGGGAATGAAACCTCCCAAGGGACAAATCTGTGAGGCCCACGGGCCAAAGCAGACAATACTGACTGGAGATGGATTGGGCTGTTACAGTTCCTTAGGAAATACATCTGAAAACTCTTTTACTATAGGAACTGATTCTGGTCTACTTTTATTCTCCATAACTTCTCTAACATGGGCTAGAAGCCCTCTACATCCTTTTCGGAGCATCTTATTAGTTTGCATTGTAAAGATAATCTCCTTCACTATTGATTTCTGATCTCTCTTAAAAACTACCTCTGACCCATCCTATCCTCTGAACCTTACTACTTTATTTCTATAGTTTAAGATGGCATAATTGGCTGAGAGTCAATCCATCCCTAGAATTACATCAAAATCTATCAATTCTAGGACTACTAGGTGAACTGAAAAACATTTATCTTCCACCATCACTGAATAGGCATAATCAATCATCTCTATCACTGAAGGATGACACTTGGACCATTAACAAGTAATGGACATTGCAAACTCAAAACTACTAAGCCCAATCTTAGAACTGTTTTGGGCTAAATAAAAGAATAGGATGCATCAGGATCAATCAAAGCATGCACATAAAAACTTTTTGTAACAACCTCACTGTATCCACTCTGTACATTCTACTGTTCCGGTGACCGGTGTCGGTTTGGAAAACTAGAACGTCTGGAAAAATATTTAAACTAAAGTGAGGAACCATAATTAACTCAAATATTAATAAGAAAAATTTAGAAAAAATTTTAAAAATAAAATACAACCAAGTTAAATGAGCCGGTGCCCTAGCGATGGGTAACCCATTGGAAAGTTGCGGTCTTCGCAACTAGAAGCCCTAGACCCAGGACAAAATTCATAAAATAATTTTTAGGACTCCAGAAAAGAGTCATTGAGGTTTCTATGGCATTAGAATGCTAAGAAAAGGTTTAGAAAATTTTTTCAATTGGTACAGATAATTTTAGTCTGTTAAGCCAAACGGAGGGCATTTTGGTCATTTCGTCTTCAGAGATGATTTTTGACCGACTTGTCCAATTAAGTAAATAATTATTATGACATAAAATGTGAATAAATATTGTTAAAAATTTAATTGAAAATGAGTAGAAAAGAAAAGGAAAGAAAATGAAGGAAATTTGGAATTATGACATCACATGATGTCACTAAAGCACTCCCACCCAATCACATTATGACACATGTTCATAAACCACTTAAAAAGCATAAAATGGGCAGAAAAATTGAAGAAACCAATCTGTTTCTTCCCTTTCCCATTTCCAGCCGTGACTCTCTCATCTTCCCTCTTCCTAACCCATTCCTCTATGAAAGCTTAAGGCAAGCTTGAGACAACCCACCAAATCACCTCTAAACCCTAACTTCTCTTCATGAAAAATTATCCCTACCACTAGAGCAAGCCTTGGAAAGCAATTTGAAGAGGAAAAAAAAGGTTTTGGCAAGCTGGGGAGTAGCTCCAACGAGGTTAGTGATCAATCTCCTTTCATTCTTGTTTAATTCATGTTTATTAACATGAGATAAATGGAAATTGTAAGAAAAACAAAATAAAACTTATGTATATTCACCCCTACAATTTTGGCAGCTTAGGGGTGGTTAGGTTTTGATGAATTTACTTGAAGTAAAGCATTTATGAGCTGCCCATAGCATGAGATGAGTGCTTGAACATGTAAGATTAAGTGAAATGCAAGTGTGATGCATGAATGAAACTTGAAAATGTGGACACTTGAACAACATTAGGGTTTGCTCATGTAATGATATGTTAACATTGTAATGGTCAATTAGTGATCATTTGAATATGTGAGGAGGAATTGAAGTTAGTATAGATGTTGGAGTTGTACTTAGGCATGCTGCCCTTGGTGACCTGCAGGACTGGTTGTGAGTCCAGCAGGTTTGGGTAGCCATAAATGGAGTTGTATAGGTTTAATTGGTGGAAGGCTAATTGGACATGAAACTAGACACATAATGGCACAATTTTGGTGAAGAAACCCTGCCCAGAAAACCAAACCAAGTTAACCTAAAAATTGCCCTAATCCGGGTGACTTGCATTCTGCCTGGGCAAAATGACTAAATAAATAGTATTCATTCATTTGGTTATAACTTAGTGTAGATAGGTCCTATTGACCTGAACTTTTACCAGAAGAAAGCTGAGACATGTACCTACAACTTTCATGAAGAAACCAAACCTAAATTTTGATCATAACATGTTCAAAAACTAACCTGCAATCAGTGCACAAAACCTGCATAATTGGTTCTACTCAGAAAAATATGGAAAAATGCAATCTGGCCAGTTATGGTATTTAGGCCATAACTTGAGGTACAAAACTCCAAATAGAGTGATTCAAAAAAAAAATGTAACTATACACAATAAGGAACAACTTTCATGAAGACAATTTTACCAAATTCCTACTGTACAAATGACTAATGGAACAGTAAACTTAATGCTTGAAATCTGTAAATTGTGAATAACTAACACTAAGCTTTGAAATGGAATTGGCAACCAATGCCAACAATTTTAAAATGCAAAATGTGGTATGTTGGGGATATTAAAACTAATATACCTATTGTCAATGCAAAAGTCAACATTTTAGTTGACTAATGAAATGAATAGCAACCCTACATGTAAAGTACAAATATTCAAGAAATGACTTTGTAATATGCCCTAGTAGGCCTAATGTGATTGGTTTGGATAGGTTGGCATGCCAATAGGGTTCTGATAGCAGTACTGCGTATGATGTATGGCTTCATTGCCATTCTATGATGATAGCCTATGACTATGCTAATTTTGATGTTGTACTATCTTTATGCCTTATTGCTTTTATGGCTTATTATCCATTTTGTTTGCACACCGAGAGACACATTGTGACCGATGGTGTGACGGCTTGAGGTACCTGGTACCCAGTGCTAGTTTACCCGTTTATCCAGTTCGGTCAATTTGTATAGGTTACTTGGGCATGGAAAAGTATAATTGTAATTGAATTGATTACTATAGAAAATAAGGAAATTAAATATCAAGAATGATTACAATAAAATAAAGAAGCTCAAAATCATGAACAAAATAATTAACAAAATGCATGAAGAAATTAATATCATAAAATGTAATTAGCCCTCAACTAAACAATAAGTTAGTAATTATTATTTTTTTTATGAACATAATAACTACGAAATTATTATTTTTATTTGCATATTATATTTCCTTGTATTATTGGCACCACTAAGCTTTATGCTTAGCGCGTCGCTTTTGCAACGCATAGGTACTGAAGATTTGGACAGAGGGCCCAGTAGACCACAGATTGGGTAAGGCCGTTCACAGTTCTGCATAGTATTTGTTTCTCCTCACAGACTACAGTGCATTGGTAGGACACTAGGTCCCATTTTGTATTTTGTGATTTTTGTAAGTTTTGTAATTAAACTCTTATTTATCATGTATATTTGAAACATATGTAATATAATTTTGTATTAATGTAAGTAGTTGTAACTTTGTGTTTACAAATAACATATGTGAATTTATTTATGATTTGAGCATGATGATGATGTGAAATGAATGAATGACAAATGGAGGAATTGTTAAGAAATTGTTGTAAATTGATGTGATACAAATGGAGTTTGAGAATGATTGGAAATTATTGAAAGCGTTTTTCACAGGTTTTGAAGAACTATATTATCCATTTTTAGCTGATACTCCACCGGATTTTCTATAAAATTTTTGGAACCCCAAATGAATTTATAATTTCAATAAAAGAATTAAATGAGTTAAATTTCACAAATTGCACTTCATATCCATGAAGAAATAAATTAAGGAAGAATAAAAATGATTGAAATAAAATATGGTTTTCCGATACACTGTGTGGCATATCTTGCTCGACTACACTGTAGACGGGTAAGGGGTGTCACACTTTTAATGCAAAGGTTCCCTAACACCATAGAGTTAGAGGTATTTGCTTTCAATTGTGTCATGGTAAAGATCCATACTGGTGCTTTTGAACCCTTCCTTGAGAGCCTGCTATAGAGGAAGAAGAACCTCATCCTCTACCCTGTCCCCTTCCTGATGAGGGATCCACCAAAGTCTGTCTCATCACCATTTGAGCTACACTGCTCGACCCAGTCTGTAACTATTAAGCCACCCTTTCTATGATAGGACATTCCCTAAACATGTGCCTCTTCAGACCACATATGTAACATTAGGAGGTTCTAAACCTGCAAACTCCTTGATGAGGCTTCTCGTATTTGACACAATCAGAGGTATCTGAACCTGAGCTAGTATCCCAACGCCTAACTTAATCCTATTCTAGAACTTATTCTTCCTTTGCTTCTTGCTAAACTTTCCTCCTTTATCTTTCTTTGTTTTAGAGGAAAAAATAGTATAGGTTAGGTGATCAAACCTCCCTACATCTATAGCCTTAAGAATTGCGGATTGCTCGGCTTTTATACTTTTTGGTTTTAGATTCCATTCAATGATAGCTCCAGCCTTCATCTTTCTTGCAGCATCTATTATGGAATGGAAGCAATGGGTTTCTGCAACCGAAATCAATTAAGAGTATTTCCCTAGAGTGTAACCTCTAAGTATCTAGAGTGTAAGAGTATAACCGAAATCAATTAAGAGTATACCGAAATCAATTATACTCTTGAATGGGGTAAGAGTATAATACAGATAAGAAATGTTGAGCACATAAAAAGTTCATGTTCATTCACATGAACACACAACACACAATCAAACATAACATGAAACCTAACATGCACATACATTCATCACATAACATATAGGGACTCAACCTTATAGGAAATGTATTTCCCTAACTGTACTGGTCAACAAACTTCCTTTCACCTTTCTTTTATACTCTTACTAGTTTCTAAGTCCTCTCATCTAACCTAGAGCTCTAATGCTAGCTTTGTAATGACCCAACTCAGGAGTTGTTACCGACTCTAGGGATCTAATTAGCTTAAGGCTGCCGAAACTCGTAGTAAGCCTAAAACCTATAAAACATACATACAACCCTACATCTCACTATTTAAAACATACATCAAATTACACCTTAGTATTTTCATCCATACATAAACATTCATAACATAAAAATGGTTTACAATTTCAACTTTAACATACATAAGATCCAAAGTGTAATGGTTTAACATGCGTACCCTTACAACGGTTAATATAACATATTCATCATCATACTTAAACAATATTATATATTTCCAAATTTCTTTAATTACCAGCACAGTACTATCTATTCATAAATTATATGTCTATCTACCCATACATCATACACAATATAGGGCTAAGACTACCCCTAAAGCTCTCTTTTCAAGAACTCTTCTAGTCCTGCAATCCTACACCTGGGGGTTAAGAGAATGAGGTAAGCATACACAAGCTCAATGAGTAAACTAACCATTATTAATTGCATCATTCATTTATACATGTGTAATGCATCATTCACATGAATTTTCACAATATAAACATTTCACGTAAGATGGACATTATTACCAATAATTCCCCAAACTTTTCTTTTAAACATGACCTGTGTCATGTACCCAGGAGCAACTATCAGATCTCCCTTGAAGGGCAACGTCAAGATCTCCCCTTATGATTTACTTATGGATCTATAACATACGTAATGTTACATAACATAACATGGAGGGAGTAATGGGTCATCCAATATCCATCAATGCACCAACAACAATTTATACAATTATGCAACATGTGTTATAGATATATACAATCTAAAAAAATATAATATGGTGCATGAGGATGCTTATTAATTACCTGTAAATAGTTTTCATTTTATTAAGATTTGACTTACTCACCTCTTGTAGCCTATCAACCTGCATACTCAAATGGGAGCTATCCTTGGATCCTTACTCTTCCGAGTCTCTCAAGCCCGATCCTATAAAATTGGATCCTAGAGTATTATACAAGGCTCTAAAACTCTATACATAATATAAACATCCTATTCTAGGCCCTTAGGAACCATGAAATTAGGTTTTAAAATCTTGGAATTAAATGAGAAAATAAGTGGGCAGAACCAAGTTTGGCTGCCAAAGCCTTGGATTTTAGCTACCGAACCTTAGAACATTAGGTGCCCAATTTTGGGCAGTAGCCACTACGGCTGTCGAAGTCTGGGACTTTGACTGCCGAACCTAGAAAATTTCTAGATTTTTCAAGGAAATGCAAGCTTCGGCTACCGAACCTTTGGCTTTCAGTAGTCGAATCTGGGAATTTCCAAAATTCCCAAGTTGAAAACCTGCAGATCCCTTCTCCCATCAACAACCCAACTCCTTCCAAAGTTCCAAAACTCAATTCAAACACATATACTATCTCTAAGGCCTAGAACAACTAGAAAACATGCTTAATACGTGAGTTAAAACTCAAATCCTAGGTTTCCCTCAAACCCAACTTACATAAACTTCCAAAAACTTAACTTTAAACAACTTTTTATGAAATTAAAACTTTAGAAACCTAATTCCTCAACAACTATTAGATCCAGAAGAAAAGAAGGTTACCCCTTCTTGGAGCTTGGAGGCGGGAGAACCAAAACTTCAAAACTTGAATCTACTCTTTCACACTTCTAAATGGGAAAATCTACCTCCGGATCTTCAAAAACTCAAAGGAATCTCTTCAAAGAGTTCCTTGTGTGCCCCAATAGTTGCGAGAGAGAGGAAAAAAAGAAAATCCAAGTGTTTTGAGCAGGAAATGAGCTAAGATCTCTTTTATATCCTCTCTGTCAAAAGACTTTCGGCTGCCGAAGTTGATTCTGTCCAAATGGGATTCGAATCATAAAAAGGAATTTGGCTGCCAAAAGTCCATCCTTTGGCTGCTAAATTCTTTCTGCCTAAAACAACACTTTTAAAATATTTAGGAAATAAAACCTTTGTAACATTTTTTATTTTGTAATTACATTTTGAACACTTTAAACACACGTACTAAATACAATTTCAAATCTCAACTCCACTCCTTTGTTAGTAAAGCCTCACTTTTCACCAGAATATTTCATTAGGGACAGATATTTTGAACGTCGAAAAGTGGCGGATATTACAAATATTTAATTGAACACATTAGTATTAAAAAAATAAATATGGGAATTATCTTACATTTCTAAAGACAGAAAATCATTGGCCTATTTCACTTCACTTGTACAATTAGTCCCAGAGTGTCACATTTGACGTCTTCACTTACCTACACAATATTAATGAGGAAGACTGGTTCCTTCAAAGTTTAATTTCAATAGCAGCTGGGTCCGCTACTCCTATCAAGATAATTATTTCTTGGAACAATCTCAATCCTGCTATTTATATTCTCATCATGTCATTGCAGATGGTAATAGCATTTTAGGAATCAGATGGATAGAAGAGAGTTCTCGGTGAAATCTGGATTTTTCTTTTTCTTATTGTTCAATTTATTCTCATTTGCGTATTGTTCTGTAATTTATAACATAACTACAACCAAAGCAGTCTCACCAGAACAAATTCTCAACTCTCCTCATCAAATTTTTGAGTTGGGTTTCTTTACTCCTAATAATAATTCCCATGATCAATATGTGGGAATATGGTTCAAGGAAGTTTATCCTCAGACTGTGATTTGGGTGGCAAACAGAGAGAAGCCAGTTACAAACTCCTCGGGGAGTCTCATAATTGGCAGCGATGGGAATCTGAGGCTTCTGGACGGGCAGCGGAACTCTATCTGGTCGACTAATATTTCAGGCCAATGGAAGGGTTCAATTGCTGTACTTTCGGATGACGGAAACTTCATTTTGAAGAACAGTATAACAGGAGATAATCTATGGGATAGCTTTCAGCATCCTACCAATGCCATTTTGCCAGGCACATGGTTGGCCTACAATGAGACAAGTGGTATGATAACAAATATCACTTCCTGGAAAAGTGACAACGATCCGTCAATTGGGGATTTTACTGTTGCTGTACTACCGCAGACACCGCCACAAGCCTTCGCTTGGAAGGGATCGAAACCTTATTTTAGAAGTGGGCCGTGGGACAAAACAAAGTTTATTGGGATACCAGAAACAGAATTTTATTATCAAAGTGGATTCGCACTCATCGAGGGCCCTCAGCCGGGAATTGCTTATCTCAATGTTAGTATACTCACGAACTGCATTTACTTGATGCTTGTGATTTCACCAACCGGAGCCTTAAAAAACTTATGTTGGGTGAAAGCGAGGGGCTGGTACGCTAGGTGGGCGGTACCCGCCACTCCCTGCGAAATTTATGGAGCTTGTGGACCTTTTGGGCTTTGCCAAAGAAATGAACCCAATCTAACTTGTAGATGCTTGAAAGGGTTTGTGCCAAAGTCAGCTGAGGAATGGAGCAAAAGAAACTGGACAGGAGGGTGTATCAGGCGAGCTGAAATAAGTTGTGGAGGAAACACAAGTTCCATTAACACACAAGGAGGAAAACTGGATGGATTCTTGAGGATTGGGGGGTTAAAACTTCCAGATTCATCTAAGTTCTTGAAGGTTTACGATGAAAACGAGTGCCGTGGACATTGTTTGAATAACTGTTCCTGCTCAGGTTATGCATATGTAATTGCGATAGGGTGTTTGGTTTGGACAGGAAACCTTCTGGATATTTACGAGTTACCCTTCGGTGGTCAAGATCTTAATCTCCGCCTTGCAAATACAGAATTGAGTGAAAGTAATTACACTCGAGCAACTTGTGATTTTTTTTTTCCATTTTATTTTTTTCTTACACAGCAATTACCAACTAGGGAAATATAATTATCGTTGTTATCTTATAGGTGATCAGAAGACTAAAGTAAAGATCATTACTAGCGTCATCACTGTTGCAATCATCACCCTCATTATTGGTGCCATGATTTATTGTTTCATGAAGTGGAGAGCCAAACAAAGGACTAAAAGAAATGGTAAGAAACTGAAAAGTTGCTACTTTGCTGATGTTAGTTTAACTTGTTATCACTCTTTCAAAAGATGAACAATCTCAGGCAACTGGACTTGACTTAATTTTGAATGTTGGATTGAGATGTTCATATGATGTTTAAAAACAAAAATCCTTTATTCACAGGACAACCACACTAGTGTTGATATATGCGGCCAAACCACTAGAAGGTGACCTCTGTACTAGATTAGATTAGATTAGAGTAGATTTCTAATTGGGATAATTACTCCCTTCGGAGTACAACTTCTGAAATGAATACTAAATCATTGTGCGTCAGTAAGAAAAATAATGATGGAATTAGTGCATTTTTCGTGGTTATTTAAAAATGATGTTGTGGATTTCAAGATACTAGGATAATGTGATCATTAAATAGACCCATTTCCAAAACGAATTATCTATTGTGGTTTCATCAGAAACTTTAGAACTCACCCAATGCAAGAAGAAAGGATCAGAACATATGAGATTATTATTATTTTTTTTTTTTAAAAAAAAAAAAGAAAGAAACAGAGTTCTTTAAATAAGAACGTTCACCTTATGTTGTCCGTAAAAGGTTTGATAGCCTACAGTGCTAGGAAAGGCTAAGCTTCTTGATTTGAATTTTATGCTTTCTCATGGATATTAAAGAAACCGATCGCGTTGATTTGGCTGCTCCAAATGACACTTCAATAGGAAATTTACAACCAATTGTGTGGAGAAGCCCTTTAGAAGATGAAGATTCAGTAGAGCTGCCTTTATTTGACTTCCATAGCATATTAGTTGCAACCAACAACTTTGACATAAATAACAAACTCGGGCAAGGAGGCTACGGTCCAGTTTATAAGGTAAGTACTTGCATTTTTTTTTTTTTTTTTTTTGCAAAGGCAAAAACGTTTTTCTTGGTTGGAGAAGCTAAAACATCCACAAAGTGTTTATCTGTTGGGATTGTATAGGGAACACTACAAGATGGGAAGGATGTGGCGATTAAAAGACTTTCTAGTAGCTCTAGTCAAGGCATAGAAGAGTTCAAGAATGAAATGAAGTTGATCTCCAAACTCCAACACAGAAATCTTGTCAGACTCTTAGGTTGCTGCGTTGAAAGACAAGAGAAGATATTAATTTACGAGTACATGCCCAACAAAAGCTTGGACATCTATCTATTTGGTTGGTTTTAGCATAATTTCACTCTCCATTTTTCTTTTTTTTTTGGCTGATTTCTTATAACCACTTTATTTTATGATGCATGTGAATTGGATTTACGATATCCATTCAATTTTTGTATGCATTGATCAGATCTAGAAAGAAAGATAGAACTTGATTGGACTAAACGCTTCAACATTATTACTGGAGTTGCTCGAGGCCTTCTTTATCTTCATCGTGATTCTTGTTTAAGGGTCATACATCGAGATTTAAAGGTAAGCAATATTCTTTTAGATGAGAAGATGAATCCAAAAATATCAGATTTTGGATTGGCAAGAATTTTTGAAGGCACACAAGATCTAGGAAGCACTCATAGAGTGATAGGAACAATGTAAGGAATCCATCTTACCAAACACTTGAAAGTGCTTGTACTTTCAAGGTAGCTAGTAACGTCATCCAGAAAACATAAAATACAGTTACTAAATACTTTGATTCTCTTATCAAATACAGAGGTTACATGGCTCCAGAATATCTACTTGGCGGCATATTTTCAGAAAAATCTGATATCTTTAGCTTTGGAGTCTTGATTTTGGAAATTGTTAGTGGTAGGAAAGTTAACAGCATCCAGCACGATGAACAACAAATGAGTCTTATAGCTTATGTAAGTAAGCACATATGGTCATTTTGTCCCTTTCAAATAATTGGAATTTCATTGAAAAAAAAAATGCAAATTGTTGCAGGCATGGCATTTGTGGTCCGAAGGCAAAGGTATACAAATGATTGATGAAGTATTGGTGGACTCATTTTCCTCATCAGAAGTAAGCAGATGTGTAAATATTGGACTTCTCTGTGTACAAGATCAGGCTGCTAATAGGCCAACCATGGCGGCCATAGTTTCTATGCTAAGCGGTGAAAAAACAAAGCTTCCTGAACCAAAACAGCCTACAGTTACGTTTACAAACGTCTCCAGCAGCAATTCTCAATCACAAAGCATTTCTACATGGTCTGTAAATAATGTCACTGAATCAACCATTGAACCCCGTTAGAATCCAACTTATAGCAGAAACAATTGTATAATCTGTTGCTTATCCTTGTGGTAGACACGATAATCTTTTGCTTATCTTTGTTTTAGACTTTAGTCATGCCAAGTTTTAGATCATTGAGTGTGTAAGTGGATGAGAAATGCATAATAAATGATTTTGAAAAGTAAGAGATATGTAACCTCATTCAGTCATTCTCAATTGAATTTGTGCCATTGGGTAGGTGACATGGCTAAGAAAATCTTCCAAGAATTTTATTATTTTTTTATTTGTTCCTTTGAACATTACAAAGAAACAGTTGTCTTTTAATATATGATGTTTGCAGTTCAAAAGCATGCATCTATCTCTTTGCTTAGTTTAAATAAAAGAAGAAAAAAAAATCCTTCAATTCACCCTGATTGTTAACATTGATTCTTAGAGTATCATTGATTCTCTCATGGAAATTATTTTCTATTGCCACAGACAATACTACTCCTCTATTCAAATTCTGTCCTGATGTATACGATATCAATATAATACTGTGTGTTCTATTAATTAATTAACTAGTCAATTGCCCAAGCCTTACGCGGGTTTTTGAATTTCCTAAATTGTTGTTGTATACAACTATAGACAATTAGTTTTTTATTTGCATTTTTAATTACTTTTATTGATTTCAAATTTAAGATTTTTTTTTTTTACAATTGTAATTCATAATTGAAATTTTATTTATTTTTTATGGACTATGTATTTTAAACGTAGTATAGAAAAGCATTTGCATCGTATATTATCATGGGATTTCGCTCTTTATTTTCATTAATTCAATATCTAAAACATAAAAGAGGCACATTATTTTCAATTCTTATTACTATATAAAATCTTTCATGTTAAACCACTCACATGAAATCATTGCTTAGCAAATAATTTGTTTAAATTTGATATACGAAACCTAAATAGGTAAACTAAATCTAGTACATGAAAAGGCAGAAACTGATAAATGACATGACAACAAATATGCATTCAACCCAAAGGCCCACAAGGTTGAGATAGATACTTCACAGTAAGGGATCTATGGACGTGATGAATTGGAAACCAACGACCATAAATATCACAAAAGTATAAAGAAGCAGACCTTTCTTTGGACCATTGCATGTTGGTAAAATTAAGAGCTCGCAATTTTTGACACAACCCATAGTTAAACAGATTTAGATTTAGCATAAATAGATTCAGATTATAAATAGCTTAATCCATTTATAACACGCAAAAAATAGGAATTTAATCGGATTGATCTGCTTAACTTAATTAGACACAAAATAACCCATACGTTTATTTAATTAGATTAATAGGTTAACAAGTTAATTTTGATCCATTTAAATTTGTTATAACCCATGTTATCTATATATTAAAGCTATATAATTTCATTTATAGAGCACAAATATAAAGAGCTAAATCTAAATCTAAACTATCTCATATTCAATACTCCAATTTCATTAACAATTTTATGGAAGACAATGACGTTGTGAAGCTCATATTCATAACTTGAACATTTATTATGTCTACCCAATTTTATTAACTAACTTTATTATTTGGATGATATTTAATATTTGTATGATGTTTGGATATTTGATGACGTTTGAATATCTTATTGACCTTTGGATAATTGAATATTTAGATATTTGGATATTCATATGATTTTTGAATATTTATGTGATGTTTATATATTTTGATTATATTACTTATTATGTATTTTAGTATGTTAAACAGGTTAAACACATCACATAAATCAAACGTGCCATGCCATGTTATGTGAGATTTATAATGACCTACTTATTTAAATAGGTTAAATATGTCGTGTTGTGTCACATGAAAAGTTAATGACTTATTTATTTAAACGGATTACATAGGTCATGTCATGTAACCTGTTTCATAAACAGATTTGTGGTGGAGTTAAGCGTTTTGACACAATTAATTAAACAGGTTATGGTCAGACTAGCTATTTTTATGTTATACGTGTAGGTTGACATGACCCGTTTATGACTCACAAACACGAATTGTCAACCCTAGGTAAAATTAGGCTATGAACTATGGTAAAACGAGGCTATGAACTCCAGTTGAAAAAAAAAAAAAAAAGTATCAGATAAGCATATAATATAGTTTCAACCATTGAATTTAGCAAGCTATGAATTCTTTCTTCATCACTTGTAACAGATCCTTTGCCTTTCTCAATTGGTACTTGAAATTTGGAACCTAGTGATGATACTAATGAAATAATTAAATTGCTTCTATAATATCTAATAAGAAAATAAAAATCGGCTGCTATTGTAATAGACCTTTCCTCCGATATAAAATGCTATGAGGGAAACCTTCAAGAGAAAATGTAGATTAAAAAAAAATAAGAGAATGAAACAAAATATTTATGTAGAAAAATAATTAACATCAACCCAAATAAATTAACCTTAGAACTTTTTGCAAGATCAAGGTGATAAGGTTTATCCACCCCTAGAAGGGTCCTTTATAAACTGCGTAACAATAGTGTATTATATCTGTAACTCTAGAAATAGTCATTCGCATATGCACAACATCTATTTATACTCTTCATAATGAATACAATAAACTAAGACTTGATTCATACCACTTCATGGCATCAGAGGCACACGGCTCCATCACGCTGTCGCAGATAACCAAGCCTTAACAGTCAGTTCTTCGTCCTCATCTGTGATTCCTTTACCCAGTCCCAGTCAATTTCCATTGATAAAAATCACTTACTCATGAATTTGTAGATAAAAAAAAATTCCATAGATAATTGGTCAATAATCCTAATTACCTACGAAATATAAGTGTATTTCATCATTAATTTTTGTTGTTATTTTTTTAATTTCTTATAATGTTATTTGATACATATACATACACAACACATATTTTAAAGACTAATATCATAAAAATAGCAATGGGTACATAATAGTAATAAGGGTATAATAATAGAAATAGAATTTATAAACGTATTTCTTTCTTTTTTCTATCCACTTTCGCACATAAGATAATCAAATAATATAAAAGTGAAAATATAATTAGCCTTGCAACTCTTACTTGAAAACTCCATTATTTGATTAGAGATGTGATAATAAACTCTAAATATTTAACCTAATATTTAGGTTAGTCCGCTTGCATCCGAGTTAAGACTCCTAAGTACATTCTAATAGTTAGCTTGGAATAAAATTTCTTCATTACATCTTTTAACATGTTAATTATAAGATTGATAAAATAAACTCAACTGAAATAAATTATATATACGCACGCGCACACACACACAGATATATATATATATATATAAAAGCAGTGGTGTGTATTGCTCAATAATAATAGTATATATGTTGGACTTGAGAGATTAAGATTCAACTCTTCCCTCTCCTATATATGTAATTAAAAAAAATTGAAAATCAATTCAACTGAAATCAAGATAATTGGCAACAAATCAAGATAATTGGCAACAAAATTAGTTAAAATTTGATAAACTATGATTGTACACATGATAAAATTAAGGTTGAGTTGGGCTTTCTTAATTGTGTATGTATAATGAACTTTAAATTGAGAAGATCCAAGTTTAATTATAATATTTTTTTATTATTTTATCTTGTATGATGAGTTCTGAGTTTGGGTCTAATTATGGCTTAATAAACAAGAAGGCTTATTATAGATTTCAAGAGTTTTATGTTGATTCAAGTTCTAATACCAAACCGGCCTATGAAATTAGGTCGTGACAAAGTAAGCCAATCAAAACAATAAGTTAATCTAGTCACCTAAATTTGCATATTTTTATATAAATCTGATATAAAGAAATACATATATATATATATATATATATATATATATTATGAGTGACCGGCTTTGTAAAAAAATAAATAACTCATTTTTTTATTTTTTATAATTAATTTAATTGAAATTCAATCTTAAAACTTTACAATTTTAAAAATACTCCACCAACTCGTTCTTCACATACTGTAAAAAGACTTGGAATAAAATATAAGATCTTTGAAGGAGGACCAGGTCACCATATAGGTATTGACAAATATGCAGTCCAAAAAAAAAAATTAAAGAAATTTTCATATAATATATTTGTTATTTGTTGAAATTATTTAAATCAAATGGTTGGTAAGCGAAGGAAAGGAAATTTATTACTTACAATTATTCGCTTTGGAAATCATTAAACAAATAAACATCAACATCAACATGAACCCAACCCACTGTCTACGCTTATTCATCATTCCATATGAAAGATTCTCAAGTTTAAATCTGATTTCAATTACCTTGTAATAATGCGTATTTATTCTCATAAAGTATACCCAAACAAGGATTATTATTGATGTAGAAACTCTTGTTTTTCTTTCTCTTAAAGTATTATTTTATAAATCAACGGATTCAACACTCCAACTGTAACACCCTCACTGTAGTAATTCCGTACATTCTACTGTTCCGGTGACCGGTGCCGGTTCGGATAGCTAGAACGTCTGAAAATTTATTTAGCTAGAGTTAAGAGTCATAAATAACTCAAATAATAATAAGAAAAATTTATGAAAAATTTTAGAAATAAAATACAACTAAGTTAAATGAGCCGGTGCCCTAGCGATGGATAACCTAGTGGGAAGTTGCGGTCTTCGCAGTTAGGAGCCCTAAACCAGAGAGAAAATTCATGAAATAATTTTTGGGACTCCAGAGAAGAGTCATTGAGGTTTCGATAGCATTAGAATGCCAAGAAAATACTTAGAAAAATTTTTCAATCGGTACAGATGATTTTGGCTTAATAAGCCAAACGAAGGGCATTTTGGTCATTTCTTCTTCAAAGATGATTTTTGGCCAACTTGTCCAGTTAACTAAATAATTATTATGACATAAAATATGAATAAATATTGATAAAAATTTAATTGAAAATAAGTAAAAGATGGAAGAAAGAAAAAGAAAACAAATGAAATTAAACTTAAATATTGCATAAGCATGAGGCAATTAAATAACTCTCCACCAATCACAATTAAGCAAACTCATTAAAATAGGATAAATGAGACAAAAATGAACAAAAGAAATCTACTCTTCTCTTCTTCCTTTGGCCAAACCACTCTCTCTCCCTCTCTTCCACCATTAAAGCTTCACCAAGCTTCCAAACCTCTACCAAACCACCTCAAAATCCTAACTTTCCTTCATGAAGTTTTGTCCCTACCACTAAAGCAAGACTTGGGTAGCAATTTGAAGAGGAAAAAGTGCAGTTAGAGCTTAGAAAAATTCTGCACTCAAGAGGTTAGTGCCACTTTTGTTTATTTTTCTCTTATATTCCTTGTTACAACATCAATTTAAGCTAGAAAATGTGAAATTGAAAGAACAATAGGCATGTTAAAGTCCCTTTAAAATTTCAACAGCCTTAGGGTACCTTAGGTTTTCATCAATTTGATTATATAATAGTTGTATATGGCTGCCATTGAACATGATTTTAGTGTTTTAATTCATGGATTGTATGTATATGAAGAATTATAGTTGTTGGAGTTAGCGTTTGGGGCACAAAATTTGGATTTGATCATGTGTTGGTGAATAGAAGTTCTAATGGTCAATTAGTGACCATTTGGCTAAGTATAATGAGGAATTGAAGTGAATTGTAGCTTTGGATTTGAGGTTGGGTGTGCTGCCTTGAGTGACCTGCAGGACTTGATGTGAGTCCAGCAAGTTTGGGCAGCTATAACTTGAGTTGTGTAGGTTCAATTGGTGTAAGGCCAATTGGACATGCAATTAGACACATAATGGCACAACTTTGATGAAGGAACTCTGTCCAGAAAACAAACTTAGGATACCCTAAAAATTGACCAAATCTGGGTAGCACCAATTCTGCCTGGGCAAAATGGCCAAATAAACAGTGTTCATTCATTTGGTGTTCATTTGGTCATAACTCAGTGTAGAAAGGTCCAATTGACTTGAATTTATATCAATGAAAAGCTTAGACAATTTAGAACAACTTTTATGTAGAACACAAACTCTAATTCTAGACTTAACCAAATGAAATTATTGGCCAAAGTTGAACTACCAAATCTAGCATAATGGTATTCTGCCCAGAATTTCTGGGTAGATACCAATCCGGCCAGCCTTACTCAAAGTGGCATATCTTGAGCTAGAAAACTCCAAATGGAGTGATTCAAAAAGGCAATTAAAGAAGACACATAAAGGAACAACTTTCATAAAGAAAATATTGCCAAATTCTTACTGTAAAATTGACCAATGGAACAGTAAACCAAGTACTTGAAATCTGAAAATTTTAAATAACTAACCCTAAGCTTTATAATGGTATTGGCAACCAATGCCAACAATTTTAGAATACAAAATATGGTATGTTGGGGATATTAGAACCAATATACCTATTATCTATGAAAAATTCAACATTTTAGTTGACTAATGAAATGAATAGTAACAATTAAATTTCAATTTCAAAAAAAAATTGCATAATTAAAAGTGTTAAATGCCCTAGTATGCCTAGTGTTATTGGTTTGGATAGGTTGGTATGCCAATAGGGTTCTGATAGCAGTACTGCATATGGCTTCATGCCATTCTGTGATATGATAGCCTATGGCTATACTGATTATGATGTTATATTTGGCTTTATATCTTATTCCTTTTATGGCTTATTAGCCATTCTGTCTGCACACCGGGAGACACATTGTGACCGATGGTGTGACAGCCCAAGGTACTTGGTACCAAGTGTTAGTTTACCCGTTTATCCAGTCCAGTCATCCAGTATAGGTTACTTAGGCAACCAAAATGGAAATAGATAAATTTAAGTAAATAACTAATATAAACAATGCCATATAAATAATATTACAAATAAATTATCTGTATGAGAAATCAGCATATACACTGCATATTTATTTTCTTTTTAGTTCTTTTTATTTTATTATTAGCACCACTAAGCTTTATGCTTAGCGCATCGCTTTTGCCATGCGTAGGTTCTGGAGAGACTGACAGAGAGCCCAGCAGACCACAGACTGGGTGAGGCCTATTCTCATATATGCATAGTATCCGTGTCACCTCACAGGCTACAGTGCATTGGTAGGACACTAGGTTCCATTTTGGTATTTTGTACTATTTGTACTGTTTGTAATTAAACTTTTATTTTATCATGTATAAATTGAAACTCATGTAATATATTTTGGTATTAATGCAAATATTTGTAATTTGTGTTTATAAACGAAAATTGAGTATTTATTTATGATTTGTACATGATTATCTTGTGAAATGAATGAGTGACAAATAGAAGAATTTTTGAAAATGGTTGAGAAATATTGAGATTATGTTGATGTAATAGAGTTTGAGAATGATGCGAAATGTATTGGAAGTGTTTTTCACAAGTTCCGAAGAACTGTTTTCTCCATTTTTAACCGGTACTCTGCCGGATTTTCTATAAAATTTTCGAAACTCAAATAAATTTATAATTTCAATAAATGACTTAAATGAGAGAAATTTCACAAATTGCACTTCATAACCAAAAAGAAATAAATTAAGAAAGGATAAAAATAAATGAGATAAAATATGGTGTTCCAGTACACTGTGTGGCATATCTTGCTCGGCTATACTATAGACGGCTATAGACGGGTAAGGGGTGTCACATTTAGTGGTATCAGAGTAAGGTTTAAGCATTTCTGGGTCTAAATAAAATCCATACCATGCATTGCATTTGTAATAGTGGAGGTGACACTAATGCAAATCTGTTTGTCTTTCTTATTTTGATTAGGATATAAACCCCATGTCACAGAGGACAGTTGAGGAAGAAGTGGAAAGTCATTTTCCACCTGCAGCTGAGATTGGAGGCAGGGGAGAACCTGCTCCACCAGCACCAGAAGTGCCTGCACAGCCTCTACAGGCCATGTTTTAGCAAATGGCTGAGTTTTTCAAACAAATGGCCGAAGTTATGCCACCGCCACCACCTCCACAGTAGAAGTCACATTTAAAAAAGCTCAGAAAATTTGGGGCTGTGGATTTTATGGGTAAGAAAGAAGATGACTCGGTGGCGGCTGAGAATTGGCTAGACCGCATCATAAGGGTATTGAATGTCACACCTTACCCCTCTGTAAGGCATAACATGATCCCGTAAAATACTTAATGGACTACCGAACTTCACCTACCGATAACTCATTAAGTACCCTATAAGGGATTTTAAAACAATTTTCTTATATTTTGGAAGTGGTGAGCATTTTGGTAGAAATTAAAAACCATTTATTCAAAGTTTAAATACTAGTAAAAATTTTTGTCCATTTAAATTTTGCCGCAAATTTTATAAAAATTTTGACAGAGTTCCGTTTGAAACTGGAGAAAACAGTTCTTCAAATACCTAAAAAAAACACTTCCAAAAAATATTTCACAACTCCCAACCTTCAATAACTCAATCATCTCAATTCAATGCACTTCAAAATAATTTCACAATACAAATTAAGATTTCTCATCTCAAAATTTTTAATATCTCCATTCACAAAGCATAAAGAAGGAAATTCATATGTACAAATATTAAATTTACAAAAGGAAATCCAAAATAATATTGTTGCAATTTATTTACAACAGCTCAACTACATTGATACATACAACATTTCCATATTTACATCAAAATTATCTACAAGGGTATAAAATAATACCCGTATAAAATGATCATAGTAGTCCTCGATTTAACAGCAGCTCACTCTGCTGCTTTCTCCTTGCTCTTATCTGCGACAGCAAAATAATCTATCGCTGAGTATAAAAATACTCAGTGATGCACAATAAAAATTTAAAATATCATAAATAAATCATTCATTGCCAAACACAATTTAAATATTTCTCAATCACATTTCACAAATATTAAAGTTCATAATAACACCATTTTGTCAAATAATCTATTAAATACAGTTTAGTCAAACAATTTCATAAACACAGTGTTGCCAAAGACATACACGACTTAAGCCATGACACAAAATTTCCGATCAATGCCGCGTTGTACACCACGACAAAGCAATCTAAACCCCATTAATCAAAATCAATGAGGGAGGTGGCTAGCTAGCTAATGAGTACTCATCCGATCTACAACCTCAACTGGCAAGCCAGAGAGGGAGGAAAATAAACGATCTCAACCCCATAAATGGAGGAGGAATAATGTGATACTGTCATGCTAAGTGTGAACATAAAATCAATTCAAAATAATTTATTCAAATAATTCATGAGAAATCCAATAAATTTACAAAGTCATAATTTCATTCACAAGATGGCAACACAATTCATAATTTACTTCAAATTTTAATAAATCACACAAAATCAATTTTTCAATGACAAAAGGCTCAAATAAGGTTTATTGTGCACAAACCTGACGTGAGTCGCCTCTAGGCCTTGACTCAGTCTCTCAGAGCTTCCAAGTCTTTTTCAGCTGAAACACACAATTTCACAGTGTTTCAGTACCATATCTTAGCATAAATCCAAAAATAAATTTCACTTCATTTTTATCTAGCTTTATTGCATTAAATTCGACGTTCTTGAAGTTTTTGTATTTTGGGCTACTATTCACTACACTATTCAAGTCAAATTGTTGACTTTTTAAGGCTTAATAGGTATGGGAACTCCAACTTCACCCACATACCACATTTTGATCATTAACTTTGTTGGTTTTGGTCATTTTCTCAAAGCTTAAGTCATTTTGGTCAAATTATCAAATTTTCAGTTTTGGTGCTCCTAGTTGCACTGTTCCATTGGTTAACCACCTGTTGGAATTTGACAAAACTTCCTTCATAGAAAATGTTCCTTATTGTTTTAAGTTTATTCTTATTTTTGGATTACCTCAATCGGAGTTTTGTAGCTCAAGTTATAGCCAAAATACAATTACTGTTCACGTGCACTGTTCATGCTGCAATTTTGGTTCTGGCAGATTTTTTATCCAACTTTGTTCAGTAATTTGATCAAGTTAAGTTCATAATTTGGTCTAACTGTCTTCATATGAAATGTTCTACTATGTCTTAGGTTTCCATCGGTTCAAGAACCACCTAAATCAGAGTTTTCTAGAGAGAGTTATAGCCATTCAAACATTACTGCTCAAATGGCAATTCTGCAGTTTTGCAGGTACAGTAACTCAAGTTTGCTCAATAATTTGAATGGGTTAATGGCATAATTTGGGTTTGTGTTCTTCATGAAAGTTTTAGGTCTATATGTGATCTAACTACTGGTAAAATTTCAGGTCAATTTGACCTTCCTAGCTCGAGTTATGACCAAATGAATAAACACTGTTCATTTGGTCAGTTTGTACAGTGGCAGCCTGCTCTCATTTCACTTTGGTCAATTGGTTCACTAAGTTTTGGTCAGTTTTTGGGCATGGTTCCTTAATGAAAATTGTGCCATTTTATGTCTATTTTCATCCCCAATTGGTGCCATATCAATTTGACTTGTAAAATTTCCGTTTTGGTCCTTCAAAATTGACTTGGTCATGCTGCCAGCAGCATGACCATTCAACCTCCGAATTTGGCTTCACTTTAAACAATTCAAACACAACTCATTTGGTCATAATTGACCATTTTTCACTTCACAATAGGTTAAACATGCCATTTACTCATTTCTTCAAATTTTGGTTCACAAACCCTAACATTCAAACCCTAAGTCATCAATCTCATGCATTTAATCACATTTATGCATTTCCATCTCACTACCATACTCATGTAAGTTTACTAACACCTTTAATTCCCTCTAAACACATCAAACCATACAAAATCATACTCCCATCAACCAAGCGAAAATTTCAGCAATGGTCCTTCCCCCATATTTGTTTCATTTAATCAAGTTCTAAGCTCACTTTCACAACTAATTATGCATTTAAAGAAGTAAAATGGTAAGTTAGCACACTAACCTTTCTTAAATCCTCCAAACCCTATCTTTAACTCTTCTTTCTTCTTGTAATTCTTCTTCTCAAGTTGTAATAACAAGCTTTAGTGAAGTTTTTTGGGGATTTATGAGGATTGAGTGGAAGAATTAAAGCTTGAGTGCAAGCTTTAATGGTGGATTTTCATGGAGGGACTTGGGAGAAGATGGGGCGGCAACTTGATGGGAGAAGAAGACAACTTTAATTTTTTTTTTCTTTTGTTTTCTTTTATCTAATTTAACTTATGGAAGACCACAACAATTCCAATTAATTAATTAAATTAATTAGTTTAGTTATGGCATCATGCATGAGGTCATGCATTATGTCATCACCTTTGACTTTTCCATCTTCTTCCTTTTTTTTCTATTTATTTTTCTATTAGTTCTTTAATTTAATTCTCGATTATGAAATTTTCTTTTCTCCGATTTTATTTGACAGTTAGGTCAGGAGTCAGCTCTCGGGGTCAATTGACCAAATTGCCCCTCGCCGATTCATCCCGGTTTGCAAATAATTCCATATTTTTTCCGGCTCCCTGACCTAATTATTTGACTGGCTTAACAGTTCTTTTTCATGATTTTCTCTTTTCCACTGTGTTCATAAGGGTCCTAAGGACCGCGGCGTCACATTTTACGGTTCGAAATTTGAGTTTAAAATGACTTCGTGATGCGTTCGAGGAGGTCACCCATCGCTGTGACTCTCGACTCGTTTAACTTCCTATGTTTTGTTTTTCTTATTTATACTTAACTAATTGAACATTACTAATTATTTGTGTTTATGGCTTCTCTAGTTGTCTTAAGTATGGTTCTAATCCCCTTAATTGTCCGGACCGACACCGATCACCGGAACAATGAAATATACCAGGCTATACAAATAGGGGTGTTACAATTCTCCTCCCCTTAAAATAAATTTCGTCTCGAAATTTTACCTGGTATCAATTTCTGAATAGCTGTGGGTGTTGTCTCCTCATGTCCTCTTCTCGTTCCCAAGTAGCTTCTTGGCCCGAATGATGGTTCCACAGCACTTTTACCAATGGTATCTGCTTGTTCCATAGCTGCTTCACCTCATAAGCCAGAATCTTTATGGGTTCTTCTTCATATGTGAGGTCTGGATTCACTTCAATTTGTTCTACTGGTAATACATGAGATGGGTCTGATCGATACCTCCTCAACATAGATACATGGAAGACGTTATGTATCTTCTCCAACTCTGGAGGTAGTGTCAAACGATAAGCCAAAGGACCCACTCTTTCCAGAACCTCATATGGCCCAATAAAACGAGGACTTAGTTTCCCATTTCTGCCGAATCTCATAATTCTCTTCCAAGGAGAAACTTTGAGGAAAACTTTTTCACCCACTGCATACTCAGTATCCCTTCTTTTCAAATCAATATAGGACTTCTGACGGTCTGATGCAGTTTTAAGTCGATCTCTGATCACCCTGATTTTCTCTTCAGTCTGTTGAACAATTTTGGGTCCGATCATTTTTCTCTCACCCACGTCATCCCAACACAACGGGGTTCTACATTTCCTGCCATACAAAGCTTCATATGGAGGAATCCCAATGCTTGATTGATAGCTGTTATTGTAAGCAAACTCAATCAAAGGCAAGTGTGTATCCCAACTACCCTCAAACTCAATCACACAAGCCCGTAGCATGTCCTCCAAGATCTGAATTACTCTCGCATCGGTCATGCATGCGTGGGTGGAATGCGATCGAAGTTCAATCTAGTTCCTAGGGCTCTCTGAAGACTACCCCAGAATCTAGAAGTGAACCTAGGATCTCTGTCTGATACGATAGATACTGGCACTCCATGCAGTCTCACAATCTCATCGATGTACAATCTGGCCAATCTGTCCAAACTGTAGTCCATTTGGACTGGCAGAAAATGAGCAGACTTAGTTAGTCTGTCAACAATGATCCATACTGCATCATGACTCTTCTGTGTCTTTGGAAGTCCCATTACAAAATCTATCGTTATTCTTTCCTATTTCCATTCCGGCACTGGTAGTGGATGCAACAACCCAGTTGGTACTTAATGCTCTGCCTTTACTTGCTGACAAGTTAGGCATTTTGATACAAACTCTGCCACATCTCTCTTCATACCCATCCACCAGTAATGCTCCTTTAGCCCTCTATACATTTTTGTACCACCAGGGTGCATGGCAAAAGGAGACTCATGTGCTTCCTTCAAAATGATCTGCCTCAAATCAACATCATTAGGAACACACATTCTGCCTTGGTGTAGCAGTAAACCATCATCTCTGATTGAGAACTCTGGTTTCTTGCCCTGCCGGACTTCTTCCATCAGCTTCTGATACTTCTGATCATTCTGAGCAGCCATTCTAATCTGATCAATCAACACTGGCTGTACATGCCATGCAACTGCTGTCTGCCCCTCATCATTAATCTCTAAACTGGCATGTAATGATCTCAACTCATGCACCAAAGACAAAGGAGTAACCTGTAGACTTGCCATAGTCTTGCGACTTAGGGCGTCAGCCACAACATTAACTTTCCCTGGCTGATAGTCTATTAGACAATCATAGTCTTTTATCAATTCTAACCATCTCCTCTGTCTCAAATTCAACTCTTTCTGAGTGCCCAAATACTTCAAACTCTTATGATCTGTGTAGATGTAGCACTTCTCCCCATACAAATAATGTCTCCAGATCTTAAGAGCAAACACAATAGCTGCAAGCTCCAAATCATGTGTTGGATAATTCCTCTCATGCGGTTTTACCTGGCGTGATGCATAGGCAATGACATTTCGATCTTGCATCAACACACAACCTAACCCATTATGAGAAGCATCGCTGTAAACTATATATTCTTTACCCGGTGTAGGTAAAGTCAGGACTGGAGCCTCAGTCAAACATCTCTTCAATTCATCAAAACTTTGCTGGCATTTGTCCGTCCACCGAAATTTCACATCCTTTTTAAGTAGCTTGGTCAATGGAGATGCCAACATAGAGAATCCCTTCACAAATCGACGGTAGTATCCAGCTAACCCCAGAAAACTGCGAATCTCTGTGACATTTCTGGGTGGCTTCCAATTAAGGACAGCTTCAATCTTGCTATGATCTACCTTAATACCCTCTGCAGATACTATGTGCCCCAAAAAGGATATCTCCTTCAGCCAAAATTCACATTTCGACAATTTGACATATAGCTGTTTCTCCCTCAAAGTCTGTAGTACAATCCGCAGATGTCTATCATGCTCTTCTGCATTCCTCGAATAGACCAATATATCATCAATAAATACCATAACAAACTGATCGAGGTATGGTCTGAAGATAGTGTTCATCAGATCCATAAAAGCAGCCGGAGCATTAGTTAACCCGAATGGCATGACCAAGAACTCATAATGGCCATAGCGGGTTCTGAAGGCAGTTTTAGAAATACTCTGCTCTTATACTTTCAGCTGATAATAACCTGATCTCAGGTCAATTTTGGAGAACACAGCTGCACCCCTCAACTGATCAAACAAATCATCAATACGGGGCAATGGATATCTGTTCTTTATTGTCACCTTATTCAACTGCCGATAGTCAATGCATAACTGGAGAGTGCCATCCTTCTTCTTAACAAACAATACTGGCGCTCCCCAAGATGACACACTAGGGCGGATAAAGCCCTTATCAAGCAATTCTTGCAATTGCACTTTCAACTCCTTCAATTCTGCAGGTGCCATTCTGTATGGTGTTATGGAGATTGGGTCCACACCAGGCATAACATCAATTTCAAACTGCACCTCTCTTTCTGGAGGTAATCCTGGCAATTCATCAGGAAACACATCCGAAAAGTCACATACAGTAGGAATGTCCCTCAGTGCTGGACTCCCCACTTGGGTGTCTATCACATGAGCCAAGTACGCCTCACACCCTTTTCTAATCATTTTTCTGGCCAGTGCAGCTGAAATGATGTTTGAAGGTAATAATTGTCTCTCCCCATGTATTACTACATCACCATACTGAGGGAGACCAAAAGTGATCTTGATCTGATCAATCATGGCGTGATGCCTGGCTAACCAATCCATGCCGAAGATAATGTCATAATCTCTGAAGGGCATTTTAATTAAGTCTGACAGGAAAATATGTCATTGGATCACCAAAGGACAATCTCTATATAGCCTATTTACCCTGACCTCCTGGCCTAATGGACTAGTTACTAACACATCATAGTCCATTGATACACACTGAATAGCAGTAGAACACATCACACTAGCACTAACATACGAATGTGTGGAGCCAGGATCAAATAACACATGCACATCTTGGTCAAGGATGGAGAAATTACCAGCTACAACATCTAATGTTTCAGCCTCTTCCCTCTGACGCATGGCATACACTCTGACTGGTGCGCCATTGGATACTGACTGGTTAACAGTGCTTTGACTTCCAGGAGTGTTACCAGGGCCCTACCTCTGCCTCTACCTCTAGCAGCTGACTGTGACCCTCTAGGTGCAGAGACTTAGGCTGATCCCTCAGATGTAGCGGGAGGTCCAGACCGGCGCGGACTAGTGCAATCCTTAGCGAAATGTCCGCTCCCTCCACAATTAAAACATGCACCTGTGGCCTTGAAACAAACCCCACCATGAGTTCTACCACAAGTTTCACACTGCCGTACTGATAGAGATCCTAGAGAAGCTTGTTGGGTCGGCTGACCAGACCGAGGTGGTCTTTGGCTAGAAAATCTGCCTCTGCCTCTATGGGAGCTGGATCCCCCAAACTGTGTCCTCTTGCCAGAACCACTTTCAGATGCTTGTCCAGTAGTCTTTTCAGCCTTCTCTTTCTCTTGTGAACCCTTCTTGACTGCCCCTTCGGATTCTATCCTTTCTAATTCCAAGGCTTGTGAGATCAATTCAGCAAAATTCTGATGTCGAAAACCCACGACTTGCATTTTCAAATTCTGCCTTAACCCAGACTCAAACCTCTTGCACCTATCTCTGGGGGTGGAGACTAAGCTTCCAGCATAGTGGCTTAGCCTTGAGAAGTCTCTCTCATACTCTGCTATGGTTCAGTTCCCTTGTTTCAAACTCAAAAATTCTTGCAACTTCATATCCACATATGCATCGGGAACCCATTTCTGTCGAAACTCCCTCAAGAAGTCTGTCCATGTAAGGACAGGTGGCTCAACCAGGTTGTGGGGGATGGTCTTCCACCATTCATATGCATCCCCTTGGAGAAGAGATACTGAATACTCGAACTTCAGCTCTTTCGTACACTGCAGCTTTCTAAAAACTCGCTCCATTCTTTCCAACCACTGTTCTGCCTCCAGTGGATCCACAGTGCCTTTAAACTCAGTGGCCCCAAATTTCATCAATTTTTCATATTGTTGAGCTGAGGGCTGTGGTTGTGCTACAGGTACTGGCATCTGGGCTTGGGGTGGCACATTACCCGCCATTTGCTGGAAGAATGCAGCCATCTGCTGTACAAATTGAGCAGGGAACTACGGTGCTGGAGCAGGAGCTGGAGTGGCTGACCCACTCACGTTCTGGAGTGCTGGGGCTTCCCCTTGAACCTCAGCCTCAACAGATTGTTCTTCAGAATGATCTCCTCCTTCCATTCCATTTCCTCAAATTTTCTACTTCCTGAGATCAAACACAAGGAGGTTGACCTCCGTTAGTGCATATTCATGATGTAAATATGTCATATGTATCAATTAAAGACACTTGAGCAGTTGTATTTGTCAATAAAATGTTCATACACATAGTCAAAATTTATTGAAAAACCATGCTCTGATACCACTGAAACATGTCACACCTTACCCCTCTGTAAGGCATAACATGATCCCATAGAATACTTAATGGACTACCGAACTTCACCTACCGATAACTCATTAAGTACCCTACAAGGGATTTTAAAACAATTTTCTTACATTTTGGAAGTAGTGAGCATTTTGGTAGAAATTAAAAACCATTTATTCAAAGTTTAAATACTAGCAAAAATTTTTGTCCATTTAAATTTTGCCGCAAATTTTATAAAAATTTTGACAAAGTTCCGTTTAAAACTGGAGAAAACAGTTCTTCAAATACCTAAAAAAAAACACTTTCAAAAAATATTTCACAACTCCCAACCTTCAATAACTCAATCATTTCAATTCAATGCACTTCAAAATAATTTCACAATACAAATTAAGATTTCTCATCTCAAAATTTTTAATATCTCCATTCACAAAGCATAAAGCAGGAAATTCATATGTACAAATATTAAATTTACAAAAGGAAATCCAAAATAATATTATTACAATTTATTTACAACTGCTCAAATACATTGATACATACAACATTTCCATAACATCAAAATTATCTACAAGGGTATAAAATAATACCCGTACAAAATGGTCAGAGTAGTCCTCGATTTAATAGCAGCTCACTCTGCTACTTTCTCCTTGCTCTTATCTGCGACAGCAAAATAAGTTATCGCTGAGTATAAAAATACTCAGTGGTGCACAATAAAAATTTAAAATATCATAAATAAATCATTCATTGCCAAACACAATTTAAATATTTCTCAATCACATTTCACAAATATTAAAGTTCATAATAACACCATTTTGTCAAATAATCTATTAAATACAGTTTAGTCAAACAATTTCATAAACACAATGTTGCTAAAGACATACACGACTTAAGCCATGACACAAAATTTCCGATCAATGCCGCGTTGTACACCACGACAAAGCAATCTCAACCCCATTAATCGAAATCAATGAGGGAGGTGGCTAGCTAGCTAATGAGTACTCATTTGATCTACAACCTCAACTGGCAAGCTAGAGAGGGAGGAAAATAAATGATCTCAACCCCATAAATGGAGGAGGAATAATGTGATACTGTCATACTAAGTGTGAACATAAAATCAATTCAAAACAATTTATTCAAATAATTCATGAGAAATCCAATAAATTTACAAAGTCATAATTCATTCACAAGATGGCAACACAATTCATAATTTACTTCAAATTTTAATAAATCACACAAAATCAATTTTTCAATGACAAAAGGCTCAAATAAGGTTTATTGTGCACAAACCTGACGTGAGTCGCCTCTAGGCCTTGACTCAGTCTCTCAGAGCTTCCAAGTCTTTTTCAGCTGAAACACACAATTTCACAGTGTTTCAGTACCATATCTTAGCATAAATCCAAAAATAAATTTCAATTCATTTTTATCTAGCTTTATTGCGTTAAATTCGACGTTCTCGAAATTTTTGTATTTCGGGTTACTATTCACTACACTATTCAAGTCAAATTGTTGACTTTTTAAGGCTTAATAGGTATGAGAACTCCAACTTCACCCACATACCACATTTTAACTTTGTTGGTTTTGGTCATTTTCTCAAAGCTTAAGCCCTTTTGGCCAAATTGTCAAATTTTTAGTTTTGATGCTCCTAGTTGCACTGTTCCATTGGTCAACCTACTGTTGGAATTTGACAAAACTTCCTTTATAGAAAATGTTCCTTATTGTTTTAAATTTATTCTCATTTTTGTATCACCTCAATCGGAGTTTTGTAGCTCAAGTTATAGACAAAATACAATTACTGTTCACGTGCACTGTTCATGCTGCAATTTTGGTTCTGGCAGATTTTTTATCTAAATTTGTTCAGTAATTTGATCAAGTTAAGTTCATAATTTGGTCTAACTTTCTTCATATGAAATGTTCTACTGTATCTTAGGTTTCCATCGGTTCAAGAATCACCTAAATTAGAGTTTTCTAGAGAGAGTTATAGCCATTCAAACATTACTGCTCAAATGGCAATTCTGCAGTTTTGCAGGTACAGTAATTCAAGTTTGCTCAATAATTTTAATGGGTTAATGGCATAATTTGGGTTTGTGTTCTGCATGAAAGTTTTAGGTCTATATGTGATCTAACTACTGGTAAAATTTCAGATCAATTTGACCTGCCTAGCTCGAGTTATGACCAAATGAACAAACACTGTTCATTTGGTCAGTTTGTACAGTGGCAGCCTGCTCTCATTTCACTTTGGTCAATTGGTTCACTAAGTTTTGGTCAGTTTTTGGGCATGGTTCCTTAATGAAAATTATGCCATTTTATGTTTATTTTCATCCCCAATTGGTGCCAATCAATTGGACTTATAAAATTTCCGTTTTGGTCCTTCAAAGTTGACTTGGTCATACTGCCAGCAGCATGACCATTCAACCTCCGAATTTGGCTTCACTTTAAACAATTCAAACACAACTCATTTGGTCATAATTGACCATTTTTCACTTCACAATAGGTTAAACATGCCATTTACTCATTTTTTCAAATTTTGGTTCACAAACCCTAACATTCAAACCCTAAGTCATCCATCTCATGTATTTAATCACATTTATGCATTTCCATCTTACTACCATACTCATGTAAGTTTACTAACACCTTTAATTCCCTCTAAACACATCAAACCATACAAAATCATACTCCCATCAACCAAGCTGAAATTTCAGCAATGGTCCTTCCCCCATATTTGTTTCATTTAATCAAGTTCTAAGCTCACTTTCACAACTAATTATGCATTTAAAGAAGTAAAATGGTAAGTTAGCACACTAACCTTTCTTAAATCCTCCAAACCCTATCTTTAACTCTTCTTTCTTCTTGTAATTCTTCTTCTCAAGTTGTAATAACAAGCTTTAGTGAAGTTTTTTGGAGATTTATGAGGATTGAGTGGAAGAATTAAAGCTTGAGTGCAAGCTTTAATGGTGGATTTTCATGGAGGGACTTGGGAGAAGATGGGGCGGCAACTTGATGGGAGAAGAAGACAACTTTAATTTTTTTTTTCTTTTGTTTTCTTTTATCTAATTTAACTTATGGAAGACCACAACAATTCCAATTAATTAATTAAATTAATTAGTTTAGTTATGGCATCATGCATGAGGTCATGCATTATGTCATCACCTTTGACTTTTCCATCTTCTTTCTTTTTTTTTTTCTATTTATTTTTCTATTAGTTCTTTAATTTAATTCTCGATTCTGAAATTTTCTTTTCTCCGATTTTATTTGACAGTTAGGTCAAGAGTCAGCTCTCGGGGTCAATTAACCAAATTGACCCTCGCCGGTTCATCCCGGTTTGCAAATAATTCCATATTTCTCCCGGCTCCCTGACCTAATTATTTGATTGGCTTAACAGTTCTTTTTCGTGATTTTCTCTTTTCCACTGTGTTCATAAGGGTCCTAAGGACCGCGGCATCACATTTTACGGTTCGAAATTTGAGTTTAAAACAGCTTCGCAGTCGTTCCCGAGGAGGTCACCCATCGCTGTGACTCTCGACTCGTTTAACTTCCTATGTTTTGTTTTTCTTATTTATACTTAACTAATTGAACATTACTAATTATTTATGTTTATGGCTTCTCTAGTTGTCTTAAGTATGGTTCTAATTCCCTTAATTGTCCGGACCGACACCGGTCACCGGAACAGTGAAATATACCAGGCTATACAAATAGAGGTGTTACATTGAAGCAACTCCATTGCACCCTAGAGCAGAACTTGGAGGGTGCTGTGTCTCTACTTTAAGATGATGCCTATCAGTGGTGGGACACTGTATCTGGGGAAGTCTGGCCAGAGTTGGTAACTTGAGAGTTCTTTCTCACTAAATTCAGAAAGAAGTATGCGAGAAGTGTGTACCTGGAAGACAAGTGGAGAGAATTCATTAATCTGAGGCAGAGGCAACTATCAGTAGCGGAGTATGAGAAGGAGTTTGTCAGACTAAGCTGCTACGGAAGGGAGATAGTCCTCACAGAAGTAGAAAGGTTTAGAAGGTTTGAAGAGGGGCTAAATGACAACATCAAAATAATGATCACTGCCTTGGGGATTACGGACTTCACAAAATTAGTTGAAGCCGCACTGAAAGTGGAAAGGGTCAGAGTAAGTGAACAGAATAGGAAAGATAGGCAGCGTAAGAGGGAATTTGGAACAGGGCAGTCAAGTATACCTACTGATAGTAAGAAGCATAAGGGTTCTAGTTCACAAGATCAGACACAAGGCCAGAGAGGCCAAATTGGGATATCTATAGCTAGCTCCCCAGGCACAGTAATGAGGGGATCAGCCCTAGTGCTAGAATGTATGCACTGTGGCAAGAGACACAGAGGGGAGTGTCGACTGTTAACTGGAGAGTGTTTCAAGTGTGGGGCTACGGATCACTTCATAAGAGATTGCCCTCAGAGGAGTGATTTAGAAGTTCCAGCACGAGCTGATAGACCTACCCCCACAATGCAAAGGGATAGAAGACCTAGTAGAGCTGAGATGGCTGATATTTCACAGAAGATTATTTCTGAGATAGTCGAAAGACCCGAAGTCAGGGTGGCACCATGGGTATATGCCATGGAGACTAGAGATGAGCCGAACCCAGACATTGATGAGGCAATACAAGGAAGTGAAGAAGCAAGGAGGTAGCAGCTCCTCGATTACTTAAGTCAGGTAAATTTCGAGGATAAAATTTAAATTAGAGGGAAAGAGTTGTAACACCCTCACTGTAGCAATTCCATACATTCTACTATTCCAGTGACCGGTGACGGTCCGGATAGCTAGAACGTCTGGAAAAATATTTAGACTAGAGTAAGGAGTCATAAATAACTCAAATAATAATAAGAAAAATTTATGAAAAATTTAAGAAATAAAATACAACCAAGTTAAATGAGCCGGTGCCCTAGCGATGGGTAACCTAGTGGGAAGTTGCGGTTTTCACAGCTAGGAGCTCTAAACCCAGGAGAAAATTCATGAAATAATTTTTGGGACTCCAGAGAAGAGTCATTGAGGTTTCGATGGCATTAGAATGCTAAGAAAATCCTTAGAAAAATTTTTCTATTGGTACAGATGATTTTGGTTCAATAAGCCAAACGAAAGGCATTTTGGTCATTTCGTCTTTAGATATGATTTTTGGTCAACTTGTCCAGTTAACTAAATAATTATTATGACATAAAATGTAAATAAATATTGATAAAAATTTAATTGAAAATAAGTAAAAGATGGAAGAAAGAAAAAGAAAACAAATGAAATTAAACTTAAATATTGCATAAGCATGAGGTAATTAAATAACTCTCCACCAATCACAATTAAGCAAACTCATTAAAATGTGATAAATGAGACAAAAATGAACAAAAGAAATCTGCTCTTCTCTTCTTCCTTAGGCCGAACCACTCTCTCTCCCTCTCTTCCACCACTAAAGCTTCACCAAGCTTCCAAACCTCTACCAAACCACCTCAAAACCCTAACCTTCCTTCATGAAATTTTGTCCCTACCACTAAAGTAAGACTTGGGCAGCAATTTGAAGAGGAAAAAGTGAAATTAGAGCTTAGAAAAATTCTGCACTCAAGAGGTTAGTGCCACTTTTGTTTATTTTTCTCTTATATTCCTTGTTACAACATCAATTTAAGCTAGAAAATGTGAAATTGGAAGAAAAATAGGCATGTTAAAGTCCCTTTAAAATTTTGGCACCCTTAGGTTACCTTAGGGTTTCATCAATTTAATTGTGTAATAGTTGTGTATGGCTGCCATTGAACATGATTTTGGTGTTTTAATTCATGGATTGTATGTATATGAAGAATTGTAGTTGTTGGAGTTAGCGTTTGGGGCACAAAATTTGGATTTGCTCATGTTTTAGTGAATGGAAGTTCTACTGGTCAATTAGTGACCATTTGGCTGAGTATAATGAGGAATTGAAGTGAATTGTAACTTTAGATTTGAGGTTGGGTGTGCTGCCTTGAGTGACCTGCAGGACTGGATGTGAGTCCAGCAAGTTTGGGCAGCTATAACTTGAGTTGTGTAGGTTCAATTGGTGCAAAGCCAATTAGACATACAATTAGACACATAATGACACAACTTTGATAAAGGAACTCTATCTAGAAAATAAACTTAGGATACTCTAAAAATTGACCAAATCCGGGTAGCACCAATTCTGTCTGGGCAAAATGACCAAATGACAGTGTTCATTCATTTGATCATAACTCAGTGTAGAAAGGTCCAATTGACCTAAAATTTATATTAATGAAAAGCTTTGACAATTTAGAACAACTTTTATGGAGAATATAAACTCGAATTATGAACTTAACCAAATGAAATTATTGGCCAAAATTGAACTACCAAATCTGGCAGAATGGTATTCTGCCCAGAATTTCTGGGTAGATACCAATCCGGCTATCCTTGCTCAAAGTGGCATATCTTGAGCTAGAAAACTCCAAATTGAGTGATTCAGAAAGACAATTAAAGAAGATACATAAAGGACCAACTTTCATGAAGACAATATTGCCAAATTCTTACTGTAAAATTGACCAATGAAATAGTAAACCAAGTACTTGAAATCTGAAAATTTTAAATAACTAACCCTAAGTTTTATAATGGTATTGGCAACCAATGCTAACAATTTTAGAATGTAAAATGTGGTATGTTGGGGATATTAGAACCAATATACCTATTATCTATGAAAAAGTCAACATTTTAGTTGACTAACGGAATGAATAGTAACAATTAAGTTTCAATTTCAAAAAAAAATTGCATAATTAAAAGTGTTAAATGCCCTAGTATGCCTAGTGTGATTGGTTTGGATAGGTTGGCATGCCAATAGGATTTTGATAGCTGTACTGCGTATGGCTTCATGCCATTCTATGATACGATAGCCTATGGCTATACTGATTATGATGTTATATTTGGTTTTATGCCTTATTGTTTTTATGGCTTATTAGCCATTCTATCTGCACACCGGGAGATACATTGTTACCGATGGTGTGACGGCCCGAAATACCTGGTACCCAGTGCTAGTTTACTCGTTTATCCAGTCCAGTCATCCAGTATAGGTTATTTGGGCAACCAAAATGGAAATGGATAAATTTAAGTAAATAACTAATATAAACAATGTCGTATGAATAATATTACAAATAAATTGTCTGTATGAGAAATTAGCATATACACTGCATATTTATTTTCTTTTTAGTTCTTTTTATTTTATTATTGATACCACTAAGCTTTATGCTTAGCGTGTCGCTTTTGCCACACGTATGTTCTGGAGAGACTGACAGAGAGCCCAGCAGATCACAGACTTGGTGAGGCCTGTTCACATATCTGCATAGTGTCCGTATCACCTCACAGGCTATAGTGCATTGGTAGGACACTAGGTCCCATTTTGGTATTTTGTATTGTTTGTACTAATTGTAATTAAACTTTTATTTTATCATGTATAAATTGAAACTCATGTAATATATTTTGGTTATAAATTGAAACTCATGTAATATATTTTGGTATTAATGCAAATATTTATAATTTGTGTTTATAAATGAAAATTGAGTATTTATTTATGATTTGTAATGATTATCATGTGAAATGAATGAGTGACAAATAGAAGAATTTTAAAAATGGTTGAGAAATATTGAGATTATGTTGATGTAACGGAGTTTGAGAATGATGGAAAATGTATTGGAAGTGTTTTTCACAGGTTCCGTGGAAGTGTTTTTCACAGGTTCCGAAGAACTGTTTTCTCCATTTTTAACCGGTACTCTGCTGAATTTTCTATAAAATTTTCGAAACTCAAATGAATTTATAATTTTAATAAATGACTTAAATGAAACAAATTTCACAAATTGCACTTCATAACTAAAAAGAAATAAATTAAGAAAGGATAAAAATAAATGAGATAAAATATAGTATTCCGGTACACTGTGTGTCATATATTGCTCGGCTATACTGTAGACGGGTAAGGGGTGTCACACTAACAATATAAATAAAAAATTTATATGATTTTTCAGCAAAGATGTTTTTGAAAATTGATTAAAAAATAAAGAAAAATGAACAACCAGGGAGTAGTACGTAGTGGTGGCAACTGGTTTGGGTTGGTTTGATTTGAAATTGGACCACTAATTTAGTTCTTGGAATTAAGGATTCAGGATTAGATTGCAGGGGTTCCTCAGCCTTGGTTTAGGTTTCAATTTTGATTCTAAACTAGATTTGATTAATTTCATTCTCATTCTAATTCGATTTAAAATGAGAGACAAAACAATTCAATTTTAAATTAGAAATCTGATTATAAACAATATATGTCTCCTAAATATGCATTGGGGGAACAATTTCGGAGAAATTTGATGTCTTTAGCTTTAGGGTCCTCTAGCGGCAAAAAAATTAGCAACTTCTATTATGAAGAACAACATTAAGCCTTCTTTTTTATGTAAGTGCACAATCAAATGATCATATCTTAATGTAAAAAATATAGCATTTTGCTTTTTTTTTTTTTTTTTTTTTTTTTCAATGACAAATTTCAATTGTTATAGGTGTTAGCACTAAGCAAGGATATAGCATAATGAGTCAGTATCCTCCTCAAATTTTTTTAGTCCATAGCTTTGAGCTGCGAATTAGAGTTTCACCTCTGCTACACTTCGATCCTCAGTAAGCATGACAATCATGGTGTGAAAGCAGAAGTAAACATGAGAGATGAAGAATTGGCTAATTCATTTTCCTCATCAGAGGTGACTAGGCACGTTAATATTGGACTTCTTTGTGTGCAGGATCATGCTGTAGATCGGCCAACCATGCCTACTATAGTTTCCATGTTAAGTGGTGAAGCAAAGCTTGCTTACCCAAAACAACCTATTCAAAATATTTTGCACTGCCAAGTTCAATCAGAAAACCGCTTTGTTTCCATTAATGAGGTCACTGAAACTGAATCAATTGTGGAAGGTCGATAATTTTTTACAGCTTAAGGCATGATTTGGGAATTTGAAATACACCTTAAGAAGAAGCATTGATCATAATGAGAGAATCAGTCATGGATAGACCTAGTTAGGATCCGCTTAAAATTTGAAATTAGCTCAGTTTAATCTGGATCAGCATCGGACTGGAGCTCTATTGGCTTGAAATGGAGACCAGAACCAATTAAAATTGTGTTGATTTAAATCAACTTTTATATAATCTATATTTATCTATCTATAATTCTATAAATATAAAAGTATAAATGAGGGCAAAATTTTGAACAAATTAAAAAAAACCCCTTAATTTTTTATATTATTTGCAATTATATTTTTTATTATTTATATTAATTTTAAAATTTATATAAATTTAAAATTCTATAAGTCCTACTTATACATAACTTTCATTTAATACAATTCAAAATAAAAAATTTATAAAAAAGAAATAACTAAAATCAGAAATCCGTCTTACCAAAGAAAAAAAAATTGTAACATTCATATTTTTATATAATAATCTAAATTTGTTAGCCTAACATAACTTGATCTAATGGTTAAAAACACATCACTCACTTAGTAGGTGTAGATTCGAGTTTCCCTTCTTCTAATCTCCCCATAATAATATTCTTATACCATATAAATAATGAAAAGATATATAATAAGGGTATAACAGTAAAATATACTCAATAAATTTATTTCTTTTCTTTTCTATTCATTTCCTCACACAAGGAAACCAAACAATTCTTATTTGAAAATTTCATTATTTGATTAGAAATGTGATAATAAACCCTAAATATCTTACCTAATAATTAGATAAAATTTCTCTTCATTACATCTTTTAACATGTTATAACATTGGTTTGAAAATAAATAAATTCAACAGAAATAAGGATAAGTGACAACAAAATTAAATAAAGATTGATCCTCCAACTCTTATTATTCTCTCTGAATATGCCTCTTCATATACAAATAACTCTTTTCAAGTATGATTTTACATATGACATATTTAATATTTTTCACATTATAAATAATCAACCCAAGTGTCCAAGTCAATTCAAATCATAACTCACAATTCTCTTTAAAACTCTCTTTGTGTTTTGCATGTTATTGATATCACGGGCATGAAATTCTTCAGTAATCAAGATGAAATTGCATAAATGATAAGGTCAACAACACTCAAAGTTAAGGGAATAAATTGTCATTCATATATCATATGAGGATAATATATAAGCCAATCAAAACAATACAAGTTCATCTACTCACCTAAAATTGTATATTTTTATATGTTATTTGATATAAAGAAATATATACTTTATAGGGATCGACTTTGTTAAAAGATTATAATCGACTCTGATTGAGATTTACATTAAACTCCACAACTCGTTTTTCACATATTTTAATTCTTCAATTAGCTAATGAAAAGGTAAAAGACTTTAGAATAAAATATAAAATCTTTGAAGAAGAAGAGGAGTAGGTCACCATATAATATATTTGTTAATGGTTGAAATTAATTAAATTAAATGGTTGGTAGGGGAAGGAAAGGAAAGGAAAGGCAATTTATTATTTATAATTATTTGTTTTGGAAATCATTAAATAAATAAACATGAACATCAACATGAACCCAACCCACTGTCTAAGCTTATTCAATACTCCATATGAAAGATTCTCAAGTTTGAACCTGTTTAAAATTACCTTGTAATCGTGGACATTGACTCTTCTACGCATGCACCTGATTCATAAAGTACACCCAAACAAGGATTATTATTGACGCAGAAACTGCTGTTTTTAAAAGTATTATTTTATAATATAATTGAAATAAGTAATTTGAAATTGTTGTTTTATTAGTTTGAAGTTATTATAATTAAATATTTTCAGAAAAAAATATTATAATTAAAATATAGTACATTTAAATTAAATTAAAATTTATAATTAGACTCATCTGATTGTATTTTGATTTTAAATCTGAATTAAACCATGATCGTACTAATATATATATATATATATATATATATATATAGCAGATTAAATTTTTCTAGAAGCTGTCACATGACGAAGAGTTTAGCTTGCTAAGTAGTAGTTTATTCTTCTAATTTTATTATAGTAATGTTTTAATCTATCTTTAATCAATTATGTTAAAAAATAATGAATCATATTTTGTAGCCATTGATTTATAAATTATAGATATTATTTTATAACTTATGGCCATTCAAACTTTAAATATAAATTTAATGGTGTAAATTTTTTTTATTTAAAATTGTTTAATAATTGAATTTATTTTCAATTTTTCTCCATCATCTTCCCTATAAAATTAAATAGTAAGCATTTTGTGCCATTTGAAAACTACCAAATTTTCTTCTATCATCTAATGCTTTCAAATTGTTCTTTGATTTGCTCTATTTTTAACTATTTTTATTCAAGTTTTATTGATTTCAATTCTCAAAATTTATTTACATTTTTATTGATTCATTATTCTTTATAATATTAAGAAAAAGACTGTTAAATTTAAAAACCAAAAAATCAAGTAGCACCAACTATTAAAAAAATTAGCAGCAAGGCAAAAAATATAATTATTTATAGATGTATAGCAAGATAAGCTTCTAATTTTAATTTTGCACGTGCTTTTTCATATTTATTTTTATTATTTATCCACTGATAATTATGATGATATTTTTATATATTTTTTAATTTTTTAATTTGTTTATTTTTATGAGTAATAATATATTTTAATTATATATATATTACTTAATTTGTTTTTATAAAAAAATAGATTAAAAAAGTGATAAAAAAATATAATTTTATTGAAAATTTAAATTAGACATATAAAAATTAAAAACAAAATATTAAAGTAAGAGTATAATAATTTTTAATAATTAAATTGATTTTATAAAAAATAAAATATTAAATATAAAAAATTAATTTTTATCAAATTTATGCTAGTTATTTTATAATATACACCTAGCCTTCTTTTTTTATTATTTTAGTGATGGTGTGCTAATCTCTTTCTAATACAACTATGTTAATGGAGAGGGAAGCACATGCTATCTAGCTGTTGCTTTGTACTTATCATCTTTCATGGGGATGCTTATTCCTTTTACTTACATTTTGGTCTCAATATGGTCTTTTGCTTTGTTTAATTCAATAATCTAATTAAAAATGTTGATTATGATGCTAGCAAGTTGATAAACCTATAAAATGTTTTTATTAGGTTGAGTCTTTCATTTTTATGAATGGAGCAAATTTTTGCTAGAAGTGCTTTACCTTCATAATGAGTCTCTTGAGTGTGAGTAAAATTAGATTTAGCCCAATAAGTTAAGAGATTTTTGTGATTTACTTAAAAAAAAAATTCTTTAAAAGGACAAAATTCACCAATTTTATTTTTTTAAATCAAAATTCACCAAACTTGACTGCAGCAGTTGGCGGCTAGTTTATGATAAGTAGGGCAAATAAAAATCAATTTTAAATGAAATTATTATTATTATTTTTTATTTGGTCCCACTTTACCCTTGAAATTTCAATTTAAAATCTAATATTTTTGAAGACTATTAACATTTTATATTTAATTATATAAAGATTTAAATAATTAAAAACTATGTAAAATGTGCTTTTCCTGGAAGCAGTATCATGCAATCTTAAAAGCAAACTACACCAAAAAAAAAAAAAGGGCCCATCTACTTTCAAGTTTATTCTCCCTGTAAAGCAGTATTTTATTATTTCACAATATTATGAAAAAGAAAAAGGAAAATGATTCAGTGGATCATGTTTCACATGTTTAAAGTAAAACCTAGTTATGGATTATACTTGCAAGGTAATCAAATCCAAGGGTTAGCATTTGTTAAAATTACAATCATAGGTAGGTAATCTTCCTCTGTTGACCTAATATACAATGAAAAAAAAATTCAATTAATTTAATAATTAAATTTTGTTAAAAGGTGAAATTTTTAATTTTTAATTTAAAATTAAATTAATTAAAATCAATCTAATTGCAATTCGGCTTAAAATAATTCTAATAATTTCAAGTTTAATAAATTTTTAATCTGATGGCCAGTGCCGGTCCAAACGCGGAGCGCGCCCGTCTCTAGTCTTTAGGCTTTTAGATTTTCCAGTGGCACTGTCAAAGGAAGAAACAAAGATGACCAAGAAAAATTAAATAAAGCAAAAGGCTCAACATCCCGTGCCTTCAAACCGAATAAACAAGAATCCCCAAACCCAAAATCCTAATACCCTGAAACAGAGATTCAGAGAGAGCAAAAACCTCTTGGTGAGCAATAATGGGAGGCGTAATAACAAGAAGGAACCATTTTCACCCCACTTTCCTTTTCTTCACTTTCCTTTGTTTTCTTGTCTCAGGATTTGCTTTCTCTGCAGACACCTTATTATCAACCCATTCTCTCTCGGGCGACCAAACGCTTCTGTCTTCAAGACAGCTTTTTGAGTTTGGGTTCTTCACTCCAGGAAATTCCAACAAGTGGTATGTGGGGATATGGTATAAGAACATTCCTAATAGAACATATGTCTGGGTGGCTAATAGAGATAAGCCACTTAACAACTCCTCAGGCATATTCAAGATCTCCAATCAAAGCATTGCTCTTCTTGATCAAGCAAATAATCTCATTTGGTCTTCAAATCAAACCAAGGTTAGCAATCCAGTTGTGCAGTTGTTAGATACAGGAAATCTTGTTTTAACAGAAGCAGATGGGAATGATCAGTATCTATGGCAGAGCTTTGATTATCCTACAGATACCTTATTGCCAGATATGAAGCTGGGTTGGGATCTAAATAAAGGTCTAGACAGGTATATAAGTTCGTGGAGAAGTGCAGAAGATCCTGCAGCAGGTGATTTTTCTTTTAAATTAGAAAATCGTGGATTCCCAGAATTTTTCTTATGGGGTGATCAAGGAAAGAAATACCGCAGTGGGCCTTGGAATGGGCAAAGATTCAGTGGAGTACCAGAAATGAATCCTACTAATTCAATGAGCTTCGATTTTGTCATTAATAAAGATGAGGTATATTACACATTTCATATATCTACGAAATCTTTATATTCAAGATTGACTGTTACTTCATCAGGGCAGCTCCAAAGATACACATGGATTCCAGATAGCCAAGTATGGAATTCATTTTGGTATGCACCAAAAGACCAGTGTGACAATTTCATGCAGTGTGGCCCATATGGTATATGCGACTCAAATGTCTCCCCTGTTTGCAAGTGCATGAGCGGGTTCCAACCCAAGAACCCACAGGCATGGAATTTGAGAGATGGGTCCGGTGGGTGTTTCAGGAAAACAAATCTGCAATGCACGAATGATAAATTCTTGCACTTGAGGAACATGAAATTGCCAGAAAGCTCAACATCATTTGTGGACAATAACATGAATCTCAAGGACTGTGAACTGTTATGCTTAAGGAACTGTTCTTGCACGGCCTATGCCAATTCAAACATTAGCAGTGGAGGCACAGGTTGTGTAATTTGGGTTGATGGGCTCTTGGATATGAGACAATATGCAGAAGGTGGTCAAGATCTCTACGTCAGATTGGCTGCTTCTGAAATAGGTACGTCCAAATTTGTCTTTTTGTTCCTCCTCTTGCATTTCTTTAAAAATAATTTATAAAAATTTTCAATCTAACTAAAGTGGTGACTTAATAAGTAAATTTAAGGATATATAGAAAGTTGGTTTAGACTTTAGTTTCATGACGTAGATAATCCAACCAAGGTGGATTTATATGCTTTCTGAGATAGATACCCCCACCCACCTTGAAAATAGCATACCCTAATGGTTAAATTCCTCTAAGAAAGAAGTACCACGTTCCTCACACACTTCATGATACACAGCAAGATTTTGTTCCTTCTAGCCATTATAGTGATATACAAGTGTGTCATATTTCTATTGGGCAACTCAAGATGCGCTTAAAAAAGCATTTCTTTAGGAATTATTAAGTTTACCTGGTGGCACTGTGCCCACCTTTACTCACAAAAATTTAAATCTTAAAAATTTATGATTTAATTATTTTTATATGAATACTCAATATATTATTTTATTGCATTGAGTATATTCTAATAATTTATCTTCTTATCTACTTGTTTTCTAATTAAATGAAGAAAAAGATGTTTTAAAGGTGTTCTTAGAATAAATACTCTTTCTCTCACATTAAAATGAGATTAAATAATTGAAAACTCGTGAGAATATATGGTGTATTAAAAATTAGTGCACCGACAGCTCCTATAATTTCTGAAGGGAAAAAAAAAAAAAGTTACAGTGCACGTAAGACAGATTTTGACTGACTTACGGGGACACACATAAGGGTTCATTTCTTTTTCGACCAGTACCCTTGCCTTGCCATCCACTTGGAATCCACCAATCAGTGGGCTCTACCTTCGATCCACTTGGAATCTACCAATCAGTGGCCTCTACCTTCGAACAAGTCACTCACCGATTTTGTAGTGGGTCCCACATGAGAGGGGAAGTTTAGGTTGAAATTGACAGGTGTCTAAATACTGATGGCCAGCTGGAAAATTAGGCGCGTAGTTCCGCACGTAGGCATTCGCACCGTAGTCGTTCTCGAAAGTCATTAACAGCACGGCAATAAAGCCGCCTGTGACAGTTAGGACTATTAATAAAGGTTAGTATAGGATTACTCCTCCTCCTCCAAGAGTGGCTTTACTATATTTTCATTTTAAATGGGATTAATTATTAGATTTACTGATCGCACTAAAATTTAGTGTCTTTTTTTTTTTTTTTGTAGGAAAATAAATTTTTTTATAATATAAAAAATAAATTTTATATAATTATATATATATATATATATATATATATATATATATATATATATATATATATATATCTGTCTCCCTCTCTCTCATGCATCAAAAATTGCGTTAAAGTGGGGCAGATTCATTTAATGGTCGGGTCCAAAATTTCGGCGACCATGGGCCGACAACTTTGACTTCGGTTGGATTTTGTTGGCTCGACTTGGCTATCCTTTTCACTCTCTTTTTTTTATAAAAAAAATAATCTCTATTTATTTAATACAGAATTTCTAAGTGCTAGATAAAAATGACAATTCAATTCAAAATTTAGTTCAATTTATTTTTTTTTTTGAATATAATTATAAAAATATGTCAATGAGCCCCTAGGGTGTAATTTTGGAGGTATTAGAAAATTGAACATGGGAAATTTTGAAATGAATGTCTGCTCTATCTTTTTATAAATGATTAAATGTGTTACATAATGTGTTCATGCGCACGTAACATCTTTTAGAAAATTGAATATATTTTCTTGTTTGTTTTCTTTTAAATTAAAGAGGATGGATTTTTTTTTAAAAAAAAAATGAAAAAATGGAAATGGAGAGTAAAGTTTTGGTTTGTATGTTATATCTGAATGGAGGCATTGATTAAGGTGGGATGGGACCAACTCCTCTCTTTAATTTCTAATTTTGTGTCACTTTCTAATTTTGTTTTCTTTTGGTCTTTCTCAATCATGTTATGTCCTAATCTCCTGAAATTCCATCCATCATATAAGACTAATAGGTTATATAGATTCTTCAATTCAAATTTTAAAAATTTGTTCAGTTTCTTGTCTAGGTTATATGGATTCATGCATAATTTACCCTATTGTCTTAGTTTTTTTTTTTTTAAAGATATATTCATTACGATAAATGTTAGAATTAACAATAAAAATTTTACAGTAACATTAATTTTATTGTTTATAAAGCTAACAAACAATAATAATATGAACAGTTATCGCTAATAATACATAAAAAAATATATATATGACAGCAATTATTGATATCATTAAAAGTTTTTATAGTAATAATTATTACTGTCAATAATTTATTTTCAACAATCAGAATTTTATAACAGTAACATGCAACAATTTAAATATTATTATCATAAACTTATAACAATAATCTTTACTGCTAAATCTAACATTTCTTGTAGTGATTTGAAGTCTAAATTTTCTTTTCTTAAAAAAAAATCTCATTTTAATTTTGATTGATATTAAACTTAAAATTCTACAATTTTAAAGATAATTATAATACTACTAAAATAAAAATAATTCACTTTTATTTTCAAATTATAAACACCATCACCTCTATGAAAGTAAAACCTAAATTTAAAATGAGTGAGATATATAGATAAAGATTAATTATGGAAGCATTTAATATTTTGATTTGAGAATTTAATATTTTTATTTGAATTTTTTTTCCTAAAAAGTGCGAAAAACAATATTAGGAATGTAACATTATTATATTTAATTATAATTTTAATTTTTTTGAAACATAATTTTCGCGTTTGATTAGATTAAAATGAAATAAATTATCACAATATTCTTCATCATATACATCTTATGAATATATAAATTTATATACTATGCAATGAATTTGTCATAATTGTCACACTAATATAAAAATATAACTATTATTTAAAAAAAATATATTGAATACTTTATTTAGAATACATGATTAAAAATAAAAATAAAATAAAATAAATTAAAATATGAAATCAACTATTAAAAATCAATTAAAAAGACTGAAAATTATTATAACAATTTATTATTTAGAATTTCTTGTCGGCAGAATAAGAATTTGTAAAAAATATATATATATATATATATATATATTTAATAACTTTTTTGTGAATACTACTATAAACGAGAATCTTACTGTCTGTTTACCAAAGAAATTATGTAGTAAATAGTTTAGGGTAATTTTGTGGGCCTTGATGTAGTTGACTTAGGTAGCTGCACTTTTGAGTTTACTGGCTCTACGGCTTATTATGGAAGAGTTTTTATACCATGAGTAAAAGGCTTTAAATGAATTGCATTCAAGGGCTGCTGCTGAAATCATTGAATATGCTGATTTAAATGACCTTAAATTACGCTAAATAAATTGCCTGTGGAGTTGGAGTCTAAGAAATTCACGTATTAACCAACGGAGCTTTCAATGTCCACAGTAATTAACACATTTAATAATCACACTTCTATCAATGGAATATTCATACAGCTTGCAGCAGAATTCATGGCTAGTGTGAACCCTATTTCCCTTAGGAAAACAACGGTAATTTTGTTTGCTTTAACATTATATCTAACTTGTTAAGTGTCTGTTTGACATTGTTTTTTAAATATTAAAATTATTTTTTTGAATAAAAATATTATTTTAAATATTTTTAAAAAAAATTATTTAAAAAAATTATTTTATTATACTTATTTTTATGATTAAAATTTATCAAATTTAATTTTAAATTAATTTTTAATATTCTCTTACTAATATATTCAAAAAAGTAATTTTCTCAATAACAGTTTCAACAGTAATACCAAACAGGCCTTAAGTCTAGTATCCACTGAGCATTGCAAAAAATGTTCCATATTTGACTTGAACAACTCCGATTTTTTCTTTTCTTTTTTTGAGTGAAATTTTCACATTTAAGCTATGTTGTTTTGTAGAAAATATTCTATTGGATTTTGATAATCTTTTTAAAATATAAAAACACTTATATATGTATAATATAAAAACATGCCATTAGTTTAACATTACAATCAAAGAATAAAAAAAATATTTTTATGCAAAAAAAATTTCTTAAAAAATAATTTCCATAGAAAATATCTTCTATGTCTAATTTTATAGAGCCTTAATTTTAATATAAATTGTTTTCTTGCTGTTGTGATGGCTGATGGAATGGCCCTATCTTTTCCATTGTAGTAAGTTTGAACATTTTTGGGGACATTGTATCTAAAGATTATATGCTTGGAAATATAATTAATTATCGATCTCTTTTTGCAGGTAATGGTAGGAGTGTAGGTGCTCTTATAATTGGCATCGCAGTTGGCATTGCCGTTTTGCTACTAGGAATTGTTGGCTGTTTTGTATGGAAGAGAAAGAGGTTGCTCAGTGAATGTAAAGAGGAAAACGGTAAAATGACATCCTTTGGCACAAATAATTTATTTCTACTATATTATACCATCTTAATATGTGTTTTACCATCTCTAAAACCAGCTATTCATGAAAGAAGCCAAAACTTCTTGTTAAATGAGGTGGTTATCTCAAGCAAGAAAGACTTCTCGGGTGAAAAAGACAAAGATGAACTTGAATTACCATTGTTTGATTTTGCTACCATTACAACAGCTACCCACAACTTCTCTAGCGAAAATATGCTAGGACAAGGAGGTTTTGGTTGTGTTTATAAGGTAAATTTTTGTGCTAACACAATTATAATATATGCAAAGAATGAATAGTAACCTATTGCATACCAATATGTTTCCAGGGTAGGTTAGTAGAAGGCCAAGAAGTAGCCGTAAAGAGGCTGTCAAAGACCTCTGGACAAGGAATAGAGGAATTCAAGAATGAGGTCAGATTAATTGCCAGGCTTCAACACAGAAATCTTGTTCGACTGCTCGGTTGCTGCATTGAGATGGATGAGAAGATGCTCATTTATGAGTACATGGAACACAGAAGCCTGGATTCTGTTTTATTCAGTTAGTCTCTTTCAATCTCTTATATAACATACTCTGCAGGCTTTTTCCTCCATCAAACGAGTTTGGAGTTTCAATTCAAGCCACTTATATCTGTTTTGAATATTGTTGCAGATAAAGCAAAAAGCTCCTTACTAAGTTGGCCAAGGCGTTTCAACATTGTTTGTGGGATTGCTAGAGGACTTCTATACTTGCACCAGGATTCCAGATTTAGAATTATCCACAGGGATCTCAAAGCAAGCAACATTCTGCTTGACGGAGAATGGAATCCGAAAATATCAGATTTTGGCATGGCTAGAATATTTGGTGGAGATCAAACAGAAGCAAGTACCAGGAGAGTAGTGGGAACATAGTAAGTATTAAAACTAGATTTCCTCAATTGTTCCAATGCTAAACCTCAATTTCTCAAATCCCATCTTCAATTATTGCTTTGCTTTATTGATTACTGTAGTGGTTATATGTCTCCTGAGTATGCAATGGATGGGCTCTTCTCAATGAAATCAGATGTTTTTAGTCTTGGTGTACTAGTGTTGGAGATTGTAAGTGGCAATAAGAACAGGGGATTTTATCATTCAAACGGTGAACTCAACCTTCTTGGACATGTAAGCACAGGATTACATTTTAACTAATCTTCCAAATGTGTACTTGTTTCAATATTGGTACTCTAGTTCTCTTGTTTCTTGAGTGAAATTGCAACACCATAGACCAAGAATATTGAAATTGGCATTTTTGCAGGCATGGAGACTATGGAAAGAAGGAAAAGGGTTGGACTTGTTAGATACATCGGTTGGCAATTCATTTTCCTCAAGTGAAGTTCTGAGATGCATACAGGTAGGCCTTTTATGCGTCCAAGAACAAGCAGAAGATAGACCAACAATGTCATCTGTTGTATTGATGTTGAGCAGCGAAACTGCAACAATGCCCCAGCCTAAAACCCCCGGGTATTGCCTGGGAAGGAATCCTTTCGAAACTGATTCATCTTCAGGCAAACAAGATGAATCATTCACAGTAAACCAAGTCACAGTTACAATTCTAGATGCAAGGTAAAGCAATATTAGAGACCTCATATAGCACACATAAACAGTTGTATATCTCTTCAATTTTTGTTGTACATGTTGTGCTGTTGATTTGATTTTTGCAGTTCTTTTCTTAAGTCTTCTTTGGGGTAGCATTAACAGATATCCATGTTTATTTCTAGTTTATACAAATATAATCTACTTTGGAGGAAATGCCGCACAAGTCTATAAAAGGAAATTGAAACCCTCATAGCCACAGGATTTTTGTCCTCCCGTATCATCAATTGACAAGAAGATATTACCCTTACCTTTTTACTTGCATTTCATGCCATAAAATAAATGTTAAATTATTTATTCATGCTAGTCCAACTCCAAGGTTCCCCTCCTGCACTGTTACCAACTCAAAATTTGGAAGCGTCTGAGTTTTTCCAGACCAAGTGCAAGACAGGCACTGTAGGTAAAATCCAAGCAATGGTTTGACAATAAAACAAGCCTTGTGGTGACTAGCGGAAGCAAGAAGACTTGGATGTGCCCTAGTCCTGATAGATATTTGAATCAGTTGAATAAGATTCGACTACCCTCAGGGAACAAATGACAGATATCTAAGTTGTTGAATGAGATTCAACCATCTTCACGGGGCACATGATGGATATCCAAATCAGTCCAACTTTGAAGATGTTTGATAACCTAATTAAGAACCTAAAATTAATATTTTAAACTATTTTTTTATTTTAAGTTATATTTGATAAAATTTATGTACATATCACTTAAAGGTTAAGTTAAAATTCTCTTAAAAATGATATGTCAAAATTTTTTAAATCAAAATTCCACCAAAAAATAATTTTTTTAAAACTTAAAAAAGTCGGCAAATATTCATCTAATTTATTAGTGTTAGTAGTATGCTCTAGAGCATATCATTTAGTATGTATCTTGTACATGTTTTATTGATAAAATACATTTTCACTTTTCCGTTTACATAATATATTTATGTGTAATAGAAAAGGTCAATTGATATTTTGTTAGAAATTCTATTATTAAGTTGTTAAGAATATGAGTGACAGTATTTCTAGCACAAAGTATCATAAATTGGTTCACAATCGAGGATACTTCACACAGAACATAACTTATCCAGAAAGATTGTATTCATGTTTGTTCCCAATGTATTTATATGAGATATAAATAAGATGGAATGGTGAGTCTCATGCCATATAACAAACATGATAGGCACTTATGCATGATAAGTAGGCCGAAACAGTGACATTTATGACAAGCACATGGAGTTTACTCTTCTCAATGCATTGTCATAAATCATATCAGTGCATATAATCTTTAGACCTAAGATAGCACAGTTATCTTATATATAGATGGTTTGAGTTTGATACTGCTTTCATACTTGTACTGTGTGTATAGGTATATGGGCATGTGTTGGCTCATACTAGTTATATATGAAGGTAGGTGTTGATCAAGATGGAATCTGTTACCCTAAGTAAATAGGGATAAAATCATATGTTCATTTAATTGTTCTTGATGTTTCAAGTTTCTGGCCAGGACAGATAGATTTAATCAGAAAAGAGTTTCTGATGAGAAAATCTTTTTAATCAAGAACTGGAATTAAAAGAGAACATAATATTCATAACAAATGGAGTTTGACATAAACCATGACTCTAGCTCGAATTGGGATTTTGTAACAGAGAGATTCTATGCAAGGTAATATATGATAAAAGGTTCATTTAAGGTATTCCTTATTACTGATTGGGTGGCCATGGCATACTATGCTAGGTGTTAACCATGGTCTATGAGGCGCATAAAATGATTTAGAAAAATCATTTATGGTAAGAAATAGTTCTGATGATATTAAGAGTTAATATCATATCTCATTACCAATTAGTGATGAGCCTAATAAGTCACACACATACACAAATAATCACCAAGTTAAATGTGATTTAATTAATTAGCTAAAAAGTTTAATTGATTAATTTAATAGGTTTGGTTTATAATTAGATTCCAAAGTCCCTAGCATGGCTTGAAACCAAATCTAGGTTATTGGATGTATAGTATAAGTTAAATTTATACTTGAAGTGTTTAAATATGAATTTAATTATGAGAAATTAATTAATAGAGATTAATTAATTAATTTATATTTGATATAAATTGATTAGAAGAAGAGAAATAATTATTTTGGGTTGAGAACTCAAAATTAAGACACAAGGATAATTTGGTCATTTCACAGGGTGACATGTGAGATGGTGACACATGGCACTACACATAAGCTTGCCATTTGTCTTTTAATTATGTAAGATGATCAAATTCAAGATTAAATCTAACTTTGACACTTGGCATAATGTGATTGGGTCAAATTAAAATATGATGCAATCAGAAAATGACATGTGGCAAGGTTTTTAAGTGGTGATCTAGCTATAAAAGGAAAATGATGAAAGAACAAAAAGCATTCTGATTTTTTATCAAAAGGTGCCGCCACCTCTCATCCCTCTTCCTCTCTTCTTCTTCATCTCTCATCAATTCAAAGAGAATTGCCAACATTCTCTTGAATTAAAATTGCTAGAAATCGTTTCTAGTGTCCAATATACATCTGCAACCTCTCTAAAAGGCAAAACCTCAATTTCTAATTGATTGGAAAGGCTTGAGAAGCTGTTCAAGGGGCTGCCATTAGTGATCTTAGTGTGGACAAGCTAGAGGGACAACATCTGGTGTCCTAGGTGCATCCCAAAGATACCAAACACAACTACAGTGCATCAAAAGGTTAATGCACATGTTCTTGATTTAATCTAGAGTTCTAATGAATTAATCTGTTAATTCTAAAATCTTAAATGGCAAATGTAAATCCAAAAACATATTAAAAGTGTTTTAATATGCTATTGAACATTGAAATCAAATAGGTAAATAATGAATCTTGTATGATGCATGAGACCCTAGAAGAAAAATTTTGAATTCAATGATCTAAACTAATATTTTTCATGCTTCCGCTCCTTCAATTAGATTTATCATTTTATTTTCAACCATGTCAAATAACTCAAAAATGGCATGCGGTTTTTCTTGGTTTTAATTTTTGTTATAATTTATTGCCTAGAATTACTAAAAATTATCTCAAAATTTCAAGACAAACAAGTTAATTTGTATTCCTGGTTGCATTATTTGTAATATTTCAGTACTTAGGGGATCTTGAGAAAGCTGCCTGTTTTAGCTGCACTAGTGAAGACTTCTGCTTTTAGTTTTGCCATCTACGTACAGCGCCTCTATTTGGCAATTCCAAACAGAAGATCAATTTGGCGAATTCAAGAAGACGTATATTGGCAGAAGTTTTGTTTCCTAGGTACCCTCAGTGTGTGTGCCTACGTCTGCCATGACCAAGCTTAACAAAAAGCTGCGGAACTATTCAGAAAACTCTGATGGTAATGTGTTTGGTTTATACAACATGCCATCTCCCTTTCTGCATCTTTAAATACCTGTTTCCTAGTGAGACTTTGGAAGAGGTATTGGTTAATTATTTTTATTAAGCATTAGCTACAACTTGCCTAAGGTACCACTAATTTATATCAGTTTCAACACAAATCACACATACCATTGTCAATTACAGTGAATAAATTCAACAACCCATGTCAAATGTCTCAAAATGCAAAAATTAACCCTAAATTTAAAAACCCAACTTGAATTTCAACAATGGCAATAGAGAGTAGTTACCAGAGATTGACAGTAGAAAGCGCGACTGAAAGTAAGACAGTGAGACACTAAGGGTGAGCTTGGCGATTATGACCTGCGAATATTCAAAGAGAGATAATTAACCCCTAATATTCACAAGATTAAAAGAGAAAGTGAGAGTTAAAGCAATCTTACCAGGCGATTGTGAGCTTGGCAACTGTGAACTGGGAGCTTGGCGGCTGATTTTGAGCTCTGTGTGTGTGTGTGCGTGAGAGAGAGAGAGAGAGCGCGAGTGACAGTGAAGGTAGGGGAGCCAGTTACTGTGAAGGCAGGGCGGAGAACCAGGAAGGCTGTTAAGATTTCGAAAGAACGAATAAACTAATCATTTCCCTCGCTAACACCTTTTGTTATTTTATTTTAATAACATAATTTAATATATATTTTATGCTTTCATAATTATATTATAAAATTTTAATAATAATAAAATTTTAATTAATTATAATTTTATTTTAAATTTAATAAATAAATTAATTAATATATTATTTTTATTAATCATTAGATTATTTGACATATATTAATAAAAAATAAATAAAATAATTTTAAAATAAATTATATTTTTTTTTTTTTTTTTTTTTTAAATAAAAAAAAAAAAATTTATATTTTTTTTTTTATAATTTTTTTTTAATAATATAATATATATATTTTTTAAGTTTTTATTTTTTTTAAAATTTAAAAAAAATAAAAAAAATTAGTATTATATAATATATATATATAATTTATATAATATTTGATTTTGTAATTTTAAGAAATTAAAAAAAAAAAAAAAAAAAAAAAAAAAAAAAAAAAATTTTTTTAATAATTAATTTTAATTTATTTAATAAAATAATAAAAAATTTTATAAAAAAAATAAAATTAAATTTTAATATAATATATAATATTTTATTTTTTATAAAAAAAAAAAAAAAAAAAAAAAAAAAAAATAATATAATTTTTTATTTTTTTTATTTGATTAATTATTTTTATAAAAAAATTAATAATTGACTCAAGTACAATCATAGTATTATAGGGATGTAGAAAGGGATTAAGAAAAAAATAAATACATTAAAAATAATAATAATATATGAGAGTAAAATTAAAAAAAAAATAATAATTCATTTCAATTTCTTTTTTAAATCAAAAGATATAGGATTCATTTAAAAATGGACATAAAGCCCATAGCCACAATACAAATTACATAAGAAAACAAGGCTTCAACCCAGAGAGACCAAGTCCATGGTCTAAAAAATACAAAACTCTATTGTGACCCGCCCAACTCATGATGGAGGATCCATCTGCCTTAACCCTACTCAAACGGGTAGAAGTTTGGAATGGAGAACCCAGTTGAGGAAGCAGCGCAGCACTAGAGGAGAACCTACAACTTCGCCAAAACCTTTTGACTCGATGGGAGAAGAAACCAACTGAGGCACCTTGCTAGTCCTGATATGGCAAACACACCTATTTTAGAAGGCTTTAGCACAACAAGTCCCATTAATCCAGACATCCACAAAGAGCTTCATTATAACCAGATGAGAATTGCAAGACCCAGAGCCGAACACCACAGGGGAGAAGCATAAGAGGAAAAGGAAGAGAGATAACTGGAGAATTATTGTACAAACCTAGAACACTAAAAAATAATATTTTCTTAAAAATAAAGAGTCAATTTTTCATTGATTTTGGGAAGATGGACCCTTATATTTAAACAGAGAGTGCATATATATTGGGTTTACTCCATACTTTCGATAAAAAAACATATGTTTATATGATATTACATCATTTTTTATGTAATATTAATAATTTCAATATAAAATTAATAATAAATATGTATATTTAATAACTTTTTAACAAATATAATATTACAGTCGTTAGAAAAATTGTATAGGCAATATAAGTATGATTGGTTAGGATTATCGATTTAGTTTATTATGAGTTTAGAAAGCCTTAAGCAGTGCTAATCGTGATCCCAAATTAGATCGTGATGTGCGATATTTTGATGGATGACAAAGAGCTTTGGGTTTGAAGGGGGGTTTCGGGTGAGTTATGAGATAAGGAAGATCTTTTAGTAGATGAGCAGAGAGCATTGCGTTTAGGTGGGTAAAGATAAGAGATAGGGAGTGCGTGTGTGTTAATGTTGATAATTTTATATTTTTATTTAAATTTAATGGCTAAATTTATAAAATGTGGACAAAAGAATTTTTTTAATGAAATTAAATTATAATAATTAATTAATGTTATTTTAAAATAAAGAAATAAATAATAAATAATGACAAATTTAAGAAATTAAATAATGATTCTCCCATAATTAAAATAAAACTTGAGGTCTTGAGGATTTTTTTTTTCTCCTTGAACTTTTGTGGGCTTAAATATAAATTTTCCTAATATTTAGAGTGTGTAAACATAAACCATGTATGAACCTTATAATGAAAAAAAAAAAAAAAAAAGGGAAAGTACACATTAGTACATTTTACTATAGCACTTTTAGCTTTTAGGACATATATTTTGCCTTGTTGCAAAAAATGACATAATATTTTCATGTCTTTAACACTTTAATTACAAAATGTTAATGGTGTTAAATGGTGCTGATATGGCCCTGACTTGGAATGCTAATGTTAGCTCCATGTCAATGCCACATCAGCAAATTTTATGATGTTATTTATTTTATCCTTATTTGCAGCAAGTTGAAAAATACATACTTTGAATTGCTAAAAAAAAATAAAAGTATAAATCCTGAATGTTAAAAGTGCAAAAATTTCAAAAGTACAAGAAATAATTTAAAAAATAGAGGGAAAAAAGGGAGATGGAAAGAGATTAAAAAAAAAAAAAAAGGAAAGAAAGGGAGGCATGGAGAGAGAGAGAGAGAAATAGGAAGAGAGAGGCATGGGAAAGAAAGAGATAGAATGGGAGAGATATGGGAAGAGAAAGAGAGGGGGAGAGAGAGATAAGGAAAGTGGTATAGGAGAGTCACTTTCTCTCTCTCTCTCTCTCTCTTTGTCTCTCTCTCTTTCTGTCTCTTACTCTCTCTCTCTCCCCTCGATGCCTTTTCGCTTACTATTTGTTTCTCTCTCCATCTCTCTTCCTTTCTCGCTATATCTCTTAATTTTTGTCCAATTTCCCCCCTTTTTCTTTCATTCCGGCTAATTAAGAGATAAAAAAATAGGAGAGAGAGAGAGAGAGAGAGAGAGAGAGAGAAGCAAATAGGAAGAGAAGGACATGGGAGATAAGGAGATAGTGTGACTCTTCCATGCCTCTATACCTATCTCTCTCTCTCTCTCTCTCTCTCTCTCTCTCTGTGTGTGTCTCATATAGTGTTTGTGTGTATCTCTCTCTCCTCATGTTTGTCTCATTTTGTCTCTTTTTTCCCTATGTGTCTCTCTCTCTCTCTCTCTCTCTCTCTCTCTCTCTCTCTCTCATGCCTTCCTATCTTTCCTAATTTTTATCTCTCTCTCTCTCTTTCTCTCTCTCCCCTAAAGTTTTTCAATGTGCTTTTGAAATTTTTAAGTTTTTAGCATTCAAGACATGTGCTTTCAGCCTGCTCCAAATAAGAACAAAATGGATACCATTATAAAAATTACTGATGTGGCATTGATGTTGATTATAGAGCTGATGTGGAGCTGACATTAGTATACAAGGTCAGCACCACATCACAATACTTAACATTGTTAGCACTTTGTCCTTAAAACTCTAAGACGCCAAAGTACATATCCTTATATGCAACAAAATAAAGTACATATCCCGAAAGTTAAAAGCACTATAGTATAAAATACTACAATGAACTTTTCCCAAAAATAAAATTGAATGATGGGGGAGCGCTAAATAAAGTAATGGATATTAGAGTTAACATTATTGGCGAACCATTATAATATATTACAAGGTAAGAGAACTAGTCTCTTCAAATTGTTTTGTGAGTCAACTTCTTGTCCTACGATTTGACATATATATTTTATTTTAAATTTTAGCCACCTTCCTGATTTGATATTCATTTTCTTTATTTTTTTTTCGAAAGCTAGTCTATCATTCATTAGAAAAATAGTACAAGCAATCACTGGCTAACAATGATAAAAGCTCAGATGGTGGATTTGAAACCCAACCATTTGCAAGGGAGCCTTTTTTAAACACTAGATGCTACCCAATCTGCACACCTATTAGTAGATCTAAGGGACAACTGAAAAGAAAAAGCTTGATTACACCACCCTTTACTTTTGACATCATGAATGATAGCTTCTAACTCCCAAGGGATGGAAGCTAGAGGATCAAATAGGATATGGACAATCTGCAAAGAATCCAATTTTAAGATGCATGGATAGAAACCCCTATTATTAGCAAAATCCACTGCAACTTTGAGGGCAAGACCTTAGGCTGCCAAGGGAGAGAGGTAAGGGAATGCTACTGCACACCCATCAATAAGGTGACCAAACTCATTTCTAACAATAATTCCATATCTAGCCTTACAAGATTCATACTCAAAAGAAGCATCTATATTGAGTTTGACAGATTCCCTAGGGGGAGGGATCCATTTTAGTGAAACTTGTTGATTCGCAAGAGTCATAGAGGGCGAAGAATGATGTTGCGGATGAGCTAGAGAGATGGACTGCGCTTCTTCAATCTCATTCTGGGCCTTCTTTATAGTTTTGATTGGGTTAGGCTAGATATTATTGAAGATGACAGCGTTTCTAGCTTTCCAAATGTGCTAAGAAATTAAACTAGCTAGGCGCAATTCTAATTTATCATAAGATCTTACCATGCCCATCATATATTGCAACCAGTCTAAGAACGATCCAAAACCTTCCTCTTGAGGGGAAAAACCCAAAAAAGAACTAAACCATGTTACTCTTGCATGGGGGCAGAAAAAATAATAAATGTTCTACTGTTTCCTCCTCCTTTCCACATATAAGACACTCTAGAGAGCAAACACAATTTTGTGTATACAAATTAGCCTTAGAAGTAATCACATTATGACAAGCACACCAAAGGAAATTGCACACTTTGGAAGGGAGTTGAATGGACCAAATGCCTTTCCAAAATGATGAAGGAAGCATTTTGGTTGTAAAGGGCATGCCAAGGTTCAACAGAGTACCTTGATTCTTTTTTAGCCAGTAATGGGCAACTTTGACCGAAGGGGTGCCAAATTTAGAAAAATGCCATATTATCTTAGGATCCTCATTCCTCTCTGTAAGAGGAATTTTAGATATTTCCTCGCATTTCACTGACGAGAAGGACGCATGGAGAATATGATGGTCCCATTGATTTGTCCTTGGATTAATTAAATCCGCAACATAAAGGATTGGGCTATTAGGAGGTCTTACACTATTAATTCTGAACTTTGGTAATGTTGGGAGACAAGGTTCATTCCATGCATTAAGGAAAGAAGAGCCGATGACATTCCACCTTAATCTAGGACGTAGAGCTTCCCTCCTTATTGATAAGCTTCGCCAAGCCCAAAAGCTATTGTACCCCTGATTTGCATCCAAGAAGCTTGAGTATGGAAAATATATTCCTTTAAGAACTCTTACCCAAAGGGCCTATGGATTCTTTAAAACTCTTCATGCTTGCTTGGCTAACATAGCTTCATTAAAGAGTTTTAAGTCTTTGAAACTAGTCCCACCTTCACTCTTATACCATGATAGCTTGTTCCACTTTAGCCAATGGATATTTGATTTATCATATGCTTGTCGCCACCAAAACTTAGAAATAAGCTGGTGAAGCTCACTAATTAGAGATTTTGGAAGTTTGAACACCTACATTATGTAAGATGGAATGGCTTGAACCACTGCTTTAATGAGAGTCTCTTTGCCCGCTTGAGAAAGATAAATGTTTTTCCACCCTTACAACTTATTAGTGATTCTTTCCTTAAGGAAAGTAAGAGATTGATATTTGGATCTTCCCCACTCTACTGGAATTCCCAAATATTTGGACAAAGATCCATAATTTTGAATGTTCAAAACTGTTGCGATATATCTTTTCACCAGTTGAGGAGTGTTTGGACAAAAGGTGATGTCAGATTTGCTATAGTTAATGCGTTGGCCAGATGCCTTACTGTATGCATGTAAAATCTCCTAAATATAGTTTGCTTCCTCCAAAGTTGCCTTACCAAATAAGATGGTATCATTAGTAAAAAAGAGATGGGTAAAAGTTGGACACTGCCATGTTATTTTGCATCCAGAAACAAGATTCCTCTGCTGGGCTTGAACAAACATTCTAAACAAAACATCAAAAACCATAAGGAAAAGGTAAGGTGGAATGGGGTCACCTTAGCGACTTCCTCTTGTGGGACAAAAAGATCTATATGTTGTTACATTAATGGCCATTGAGTATTCCATGGATGATATGCAGTGATAAATCAAGGATTTCCATTTTTCACAAAAACCCAACCTTCTCATGATTGCAAGCAAGAAATCCCAGTGGACACTATCATAGGCCTTGTGAATATCCAATTTGATAGCCATGGCCCTCATTTTACCTTGCTTTCTTTTCTTAAGACCATGAAATGCTTCATGGGCGATTATGATATTGTCTCGGATGATATGATTTGGAATAAATGCAGATCGAAGAGGAGAGATGAACACATTTAGCTAAGGCTGTTAGTAGTATGCCCTAGAACATATCATTTAGTATGTATCTTGTACATATTTTTATTAATAAAAGGCATTTTCACTTTTCTGTTTACATAATATATTTATGTGTAATAGAAAAGGTCCATTGTTATTTTGTTAGAAATTCTATTCTTAAGTTGTTAAGAATATAAGTGACAGTATTTCTAGCACAAAGTATCATAAATAGGTTCACAATCGAGGATACTTCACAATAAGGATATGACTTTTCCAGAAAGATTGTAATCATGTTTGTTCCCAAGTTATTTATATGAGATGTAAATAAAATGGAATGGTGAGTCTCATGCCACATAACAAACATGATAGGCACTTGTACATGATAAGTAGGTTGAACCAGTGACATTTATGACAAGCACATGGAGTTTACTCTTGTCAATGTATTGTCATAAATCATATCAGTACATATAATCTTTAGACCTGAGATAGCACAGTTATCTTGTATATAGGTGGTTTGAGTTTGATACTGCTTTCATACTTGTACTGTGTATGGGTATATGGACATGTGTTGGCTCCTACTAGTTATATATGGAGGTAGGTGTTGATCAAGATAGAATCTGTTCCTCTAAGTAAATAGGGATAAAATCCTATGTTCATTTAATTGTTCTTGATGTTTCAAGTTCCTGGCCAGGACAGATAGATTTATTCATAAAAGATTTTCTGATGAGAAAATCTTTTTAATCAAGAATTGGAATTAAAAGAGAACATAATATTCATAGCAAATGGGGTTTGACATAAACCATGACTCTAGCTTGAGTTGGGATTTTGTAATAGAGAGATTCTAGTACATGGTAACATATGATTATAGGTTCCATTAAGGTAAACCTTATTACTAATTGGGTGGCCATGGCATGCTATGCTAGGTGTTAACCATGGTCTATGAGGTGCATAAAATGATTTAGAGAAATCATTTATGGTAAGAAAGAGTTCTAATGATATTAAGAGTTGATATCATGTCTCATTGCCAATTAGTGATGAGCCTAGTAAGTCACACACATACACAAGTAATCACCGAATTAAATATGATTTAGTTAATTAATTAAAGAGTTTAATTGATTAATTAAATAGGTTTGGTTTGCAATTAGATTGCAAAGTCCCTAGCATGGCTTGAAACCAAATCTAGGTTATTGGATGTATAGTATAAGTTAAATTTATATTTAAAGTATTTAAATATGAATTTAATTAATGAGAAATTAATTAATAGAGATTAATTAATTAATTTATATTTGATATAAATTGATTAGAAGAAGAGAAATAATTATTTTGGGTTGAGAACTCAAAATTAAGACACAGGGGTATTTTGATCATTTCACAGGGTGACATGTGGCACCATGAGATGGTGACATATGGCACTACACATAAGCTTGCCATATGTCTTTTAATCATGTAAGATGATTAAAGTCAATATTAAATATAGGTTTAACACTTGGCACAATGTGATTGAGTCAATTAAACCTAAAGCCAATCAGAAGGTGACATGTGGCAAGGGTTTTAAGTGGTGACCTAGCTATATAAGGGAAAGGATGAAAAGAAAAATACCTAGTTGCTATTTGTTTCATTGGTGCCACCCCAAAGCACCTCTCCCTTTCATCTTCTTCATCTCTCATCAATTCAAAGAGATTTCCCAACAATCTCTTGAATTAAAAATACTAGAAATCATTTCTAGTGTCCTGTTTACATCTGTAATCTCTCAAAAGACAAAACTTGATTTTCTAATTTATAGAAAAAGCTTTAGAAGCTGTTCAAGGGCTACCATAGGTGATCTTGGTGTGGACAAGCTAGAGAGACAACATCTAGTGTCCTAGGCGCATCCCAAAGGTGCCAAACACACTGCAGTGCATCAAACAGGTTAGTGCACTTGTTCTTGATCTAATCTAGAGTTCTAATGAATTAATCTGTTAATTCTAAAATCTTAAATGGCAATTGTAGATCCAAAATATATTAAAAGAGTTTTAATATCCGGTTTATCATTGGAATCAAATAGATAAAAATAAATCTTGCATGATGCATGTGACCCTAGAAGAAAAATTTTGAATTTCAATGATCTAAACTTGTGTTTTTCATGCTTCCGCTCCTTCAATTGGTATCAGAGCCACTATATTTACCATTTAGATTCTTGATTATATGATTTAATTGTGTGGTTTGATCATGAGATGATAGATCCATTGCTGGTTGCAATGATAAAGGTGGCGGCTTGATGAAGACTCCATATGTGCGCATGGTTTGAGCACTTCTTATGGTGCGCATTGTTTGGGCAATGTTTGTGCAATTGTTGTATGATCTAATGCTCATAATTATTTCTATTTTATATCTAATTAAATTGTTTAATTAGAGTTTCAAATCACACAATTAAATTTTGATTCAAATCAGAATTTTAAAAGTTGTTTGAATGTGATTCAAATCTGAATTTTTAAAGTTGTTTGAATGTGATTCAAATCTGGATTTTTTAAAGTTGTTTGAATGTGATTCAAATCTGATTTTTTTAAAGTTATTTGAATGTGATTCAAATTTGAATTTTTGAATTTGTTTGAATGTGATTCAAATCTGAATTTTTAAATTTGTTTGAATGTGATTCAAATCTGAATTTTTAAATTTGTTTGAATCATATTCAAATCTAGATTTTTAAGTTGAATATGAGATATTCAATTAAATTTAAGTATGTATGTTTTATTTAATTATTAAATAGTAATATGCATGATGGATGATCATGGACTATAAAAGACCAATGTGATTGGATTTATTTTTTTTATGTTTCTTTGGGTTGTAAATTAATTAATTTATTTTAATTTATTTTGGGCATGTATTATTAACGTTGTAATAATTTTTGGGTTGTAATTTCATTTATTTAGTTCTTGTAAATTAACCTTGGTATGCCAAGGATTACTATATAATTGGATTGCAAGAAGAACAAGGAGGTCAAGAGCATTGGTGAGACCAGTGGGAGGAATTCAATATCAAGTGTTGATTATGTATTTCTTCAGCAACTCTTGTAATATGAATGAAGGAAATGCACCTATGAATGCCCTAATTCAATTATTGGTGGCTCAGAATTGAATCCCTTAGAAAAGTCCATGATCATACCATATTTATTTATTATTCATGAATGCATGAGATGTATGGGAATGTATGCAAGTATATGATATATGCATGCTAATTAGATAATGTGCAAAGTGAGACCTTAATAGTAATTAGGACGACCACAAAATCTTCCAAACAAATGATTAAGTTGGAAATGATATAATTAAAGTAATTATAACATGGGCCATCCATTGAGGCAATTATTTTAAGAAATTTTAAATACTTGCATAAAATACAATTAATTTAAGAGATTTTCTTAAGAATAATTGTTAAGCATGAGATGTTGTAAATATGTAAATGGTTTGGTGGCCAATATTGGATGTACCTGAGGACATTAAAATTATTTGCATAATTACTGGCTCAATGGGATCAACTTAACTAATGCAAGATAAGTCAATAATGGATGTACCTGAGATTTTGAGTATTAGGGGCTAGCTAAAGGATTGAACCTCACATGAGATGTGATGGGTAAAGAGTTGCTCACTTATAGTTTATTGAAATTTCAATAATGGATGTACCTGAGGATGATCAATAGAATTATAAGAATTCAATCACCCACTAGAAATCCATCCAACTAGGATTTCCGTTTTCTACTTTGGAAGTGTAGGATTTGCTAAGTTAGTGGGAGGACCAATTTGATTAAAAGACCATAATTATTTTGGTTGATTACATGATACATTTACTAATTAATCTGGTTATTTTCTGTAGTTAATTTTCTGATAATAATGAGCATAGAACAACCGCCACCATCCAATATCCTTGCAAGCATACTTGATCGCAATAGGTTGACAGGACCTAATCTGTCTGATTGGCTAAGAAATTTAAAACTTGTCTTGAATCTTGAACATATAGGATATGTTCTAGACTCAAATGTTCCTAGTCCCTTACCTCTAGAGGCCACTCAAGGGGAACATGAAACTTTGGACAAGTGGAAGGAGCATGATATAAGAGCTAAGTGTTATATGCTTGCTTCCATGAGTAATGAGTTACAAAAGCAGCATGAGAACATGCAGAGTGCGAGTAAGATCCTCCTTCACCTATAAGAGTTGTATGGTGAGCGCAACAGGAATGCTAGGTATGAGATATCTAGGCAGCTGTTCCGCATGAGGATGTCTGAGGGACAGAATGTTGGGGATCATATCCACAAGATGATTTGGCTGATTGAGCAGTTGGAACATCTTGATTTTAACATGGATTTCCAACTACAAATGGATTTGATTCTTCAGTCTCTTCCTAAGTTATTTGTGAATTTTGTGATAAATTTCCATATGACTAAACAGGAATGCACCTTGGCCGGTTTGCTCAATATGCTAGTTATTGCCCAAAAGAATATGCCGGGCAATAAAGGAAAAGAGGTAGCTTTGATTACATCTTCTTCTGCTGGAAAGTCCAACAAGAAAAAAGGGCAATTAGAAAAAGAAACCTCAAGTTCCAGGATCTTCCAAGAAGATAGCCAAACAGAAAAACAAAGATCAAAGCTGACAAAGGCAAAGGAAAGTGTTTCCACTACCAGCAGGATGGGCACTGGAATAGGAACTGCCTAGAGTATAGCAAGTAGTAGCAGCTTGTAGTAACGAGATATTAGATTCTGAATTGGCATTGGTTCAACTATTGAAGCCTTAGCCATAGGATCTAAATCTTAATACATGTGTGGACATGTTTTGTATTTAAATAAGGTTATGCATGTACCTGATGCCTTTTAAGAACATCATTTCTATATCTAGTTTGACTAGAGATGGTTATGAACTTTAGTTCATAAATGATGTTCGCAATATTTATTTTGAAAATAAATATGTTGGTTCGGGTTATATGCATGATGGACTTTATTATCTAGATAATAATGTTAAATACAAATCTAATGCAAGCAATCTAAAAGAATGCAATGCCATGATGAAAATCAACTCAAGTTCAAAATATATTTGGCACTTAAGGTTAGGTCATGTTGCAGAAGATAGGATTACAAAATTGGAGAAAATGGGGATTTTATCCTCATTGGGCTCTGAGCCTACTCCAACTTGTGAATCTTGCCTTCAGGGCAAAATGACTAGATCACCCTTTGTAAGACAAGGACTAAGAGCTGAAAATATTTTGGAGCTAATACATAGTGATGTATGTGGTCCATTTAAAGAAATGGCTAGAGGCGGTTTTCATTATTTTATTACCTTTACTGATGATAAATCAAGGTTTGGGTATTTATATTTGATGAAATACATGTCACACCCTACCCCTCTGTAAGGCATAACATGATCCCATAGTATACCTAATGAATTACCAACTCCGTCTACTGATAACCCATTAAATACACTACAAGGGATTTTAAAAACTTTTCTTACTTCTTTTACAGTGGTGAGCACTATTTACAGGTGTTAAAGACTTTGGTGAACTGAAGTGAAACAACTAACTCATTTGATTTATTTGGAATATCTGTAAAAATTTTGGCAAGGTGCCATTTGTATTTTGGACAAAACAGTTCTTGAAAACTCAGAAAAGCACTTCAATTATTTTCCAAATCTCAACTCCAACATTTTCTCAATACAACACATTTCTCAACTCAATTCCATAGAAATTTTTCAAAGTCTGAGATAAGGAAATATAATACAATTTTTACAAGTTAAATAACTCATAATAAATTTACAACTTCAAGGTACAATTTGAATTTACAACTGCTCAAAACCAAAAACAAAATGTACATACAAAGGTCATACATTACAAGACAAAATGCAAAATATTGGTATACTCATTATACTGTAATCCCTCACTTTGGATGTATTAGCGGCCTAGTCTGCCGCCTGTCTGTCTCTCTACTGCGACAAAGAATAAAGCTATCACGAGACAATGTCTCGATGGTGCACAACAATAACCAAATACAATTTTAATTCACAATTCATAAATCATATCAATAGTGGATACTTAAAACCATAGTTAAATTCAAGACAATGAATGTCATAAGGAATTTAAACTCCAATTCACAAATTATCAAAATTCATAATAACACAATTTAGTCAAATAGTTTAAGAATACCGTATTGCCAATTCATGCACAATTTGATCAAATAACTGAATAATACCTTTTTGCAAATCAATAACACAATTCGATCAAATAACTGAATAATATCGTTTTGCAAATCAATAACACAATTCAATCAAATAACTGAATAATATCGTTTTGCAAATCAATAACACAATTGATCAAATAACTGAATAATATCGTTTTGCAAATCAATAACACCATTCGATCAAATAATTGAACAATACAATGTTGCCAATCAATAACACCATTCGATCAAATAATTGAACAATACAATGTTGCCAATCAATAACACAATTTAGGTCATGACACAAATTTTTCCATATATGCCATGTTGTACACCACGACAAGACATACTCACCCCAATAATCGAAATCAATGAGGGAGGAAGCTAGCTATCTAATGAGTACTCATCCACACTCACCTGATCGACAAGTCAAAGAGGGAGGAACATAATCATACTCACCCCAGACTGATAAGTCAAAGAGGGAGGAATAATCACACTCACCCCATTAATGGAGGAGGAACATAGTATCAGTGTCATGCCAATTGTGAGTCAAAACAATTCCAAACATTTTATTCAAATGATCCGTAAGAATCCAATAAATTTCCAAAGTTATAATTTCATTCACAAAATGGCAACACAATTCGTAATTCACTTCAATTTCCCCAAAAACCATTTACAGTGCTTTTCAATCAATAAGTATCCATCAATATCATTCAAACAATTTTTCACAGTTTCAAACCATTCACAATGTTTTTCAATCAATAAGTGTCCATCAAACAAATTTCCACAATTTAAAACAATAATATACAAATAGTCAATATTTATTTCAATTGAAAAATTCAAGAGAAATAGTTGTTGTGCACAAACACAATTTAAAACAATAATGTACAATAGTCATAATTCATTTCAATTGAAAAATTCAAAAGAAATAGCCGTTGTGCACAAACCTCTGATAACTGTCCCCCTGGTCTGGACTCAGTGTTTCTTTCCCTTTTGCTGAGTCCTTGTTAACTGAGAAACACAATTTGAAGTGTTTCAGTACTAAATTAAACTGTCTCTATCGATGGTGTTTGGTAAATAATGCACTGAACTCAATTATTCACTTAATCACCTAATATACCGACCCTCGTTGCGTTTTAGGTAAATTAGGTTTTAGTGTCGTTAATATGTCACATTCGATAGGGTTTTAGGTTTGGTACATTTTACCAAACTCGTTTCTATGTATACTGCGTTTCCTTGCATTTTATTGCAATTTGTCGGATTCCGGGATACTGGTTTGACCTAGCCGGACAGCCTAGTTCCCTCGGTTTTCGGGTTTCGGTCAAAACTACAAACTTGTAGATCTAGGTCTTATGGACCGCGGTGCAAAATTTTAGGTCAATCCGAGTTAAGTAGACCAAGTTATGGTCATTACACTATTGCTGGTCAATTGGTATCAAATTAGGTCAATTTTAGGTCAATTTGGTCAACTCTGGTTCGGCCAGTTTTTGGACCCGAACTTGTGCAAGTTGTTTGACTTGCTTATGGTCATTTCTGGGCTTTGGTGTCTTCATAAGACTTGTAGGTATGGGTCTTAACTATTCATGGTTAAAATTTCAGGTCAATTGGACCTATTTTGAATGAGTTATGGCCTAAACACTCACTGCTGTCCAATTGGTCATTTTTCAGGTCCTAATTGCACCTAATCCGAATTGGTTATTTTCTTAGGTCACCTTGCAAGCAGAATTTTGGTATGTTTTCTCAATGAAACTTGGCACATTTTGTGCCTAATTCCACCTCCAATTGGTCTCATACCAATTGAGATTACACATTTAAACTTATTGGCTAAAATGTACACTGCCCTTGGTTACTTTGCTTAACACACATCAATCACACACATTTACCTTGCAATTTGTTCACTTCCCTAGCAATCTGTTTTGGTACATTACCAAAAGCATATTCTACTTTACATTAACATTACTTTGGGCAGATTACAATTACCCTTAACACACCAAATATAATTCACATTTACAAATTCTAAGTACCATTACATACACACCTAACCATTACAAATCTTACATACACTTTACAATATCAATCTACATACATATTCATCAATCCTTCTAGGTCAATATTCTGCCTACACTTCCATGAATACATACATTTACTCAAGTGTTCCCAAGCTGCTGAAAATTGTCCTTCAACATCAAAGTGCCCTACAATTTACCAATTCCCATCCAAGTGCATAAATCAACATATATATGTGAAATAATTCACTAGGATATTAAATCACCAAGATCAACATTATTTCTCATCAATTATATGCATAATAAATCATTAAATGCGTGACCCCATGGCTGTCCAAAAATGGCTATCTCAATAACTATTTAAACTTTAAAATTTCCTTCACCAAACTAACACCCATTACATGAACATAAAGTTTAACAAAGGAATTCTCAAAAATGTAAACTTACCTTTGATTGTAACTTGCTAAACCTTCACCAAACTTCTCAAATTTGGTATCAATATCTTCCTTGTGATGTGTAGACCATTTTTGATGAAGGAACTCAAGTGATTAGAAGTGAAATGAGTGGTTAGATGAGCTTGCATGAAAAATGGCCATGGTGGTTCCCATTTTCTTCAATTCGGCAATGTTTATGAAATGAGGAAGATGAACATTCTGATGGGTATAGTGGACTTACATCAGCCACATTTTATGTTTAATTTAATCCTTTAGTGGTCCACTTACTCATTTAATTATATAATAATGCTTAAATGTGTTATTTACACATTTTTCACTCCATTTTTGGCTATTTACTTTATGTACCACCAAATTAATTTTTCATTTCATTTTCTAAGTGTAATATTATTTATTTTTAATGGACATTTAGGTCAAAAGACACTTCGGGATGTCAAATGACCATAATGCCCCTGTTCAGGTGGCATTCCCGATTTTTCGGTATTACCGGGTTTTGTCTGTTTTTCGATTTCTCACTTTTCTTTGTACTAATTATTTAATTTTTCTTTGATCTTTCTAATGATATTTATTCTTCAATAAGGTTCTATTTAAGTCCTAAAAATGTTTTCCAGGGTTCCCCGCAGTCCAGGGCCAGTCAACGGTCCACGCCGTGACTTCCCGGTGCGGTCACCCATCGCTAGGTTTCCCGGCTCACTTATTCGGTTACATTTCTTTGCTATGATTTTTCCTTTGTTTTTCTTGTATTTTCTTTTCTTGTATTTCATTATTTATGTCTCCTCATTCATATTGAAGTGTAGTTCTAGGCTTCCTAGCCGTCCGGACAGCACTGGTCACCGGAGCAGTAGAACGCACTACCGAACTTAGGGGTGTTACAATACAAACATGAATCCTTTGAGAAGTTCAAAGAATTTAAATCTGAAGTAGAAAATCAAATAGGAAAAAGTATTAAAGCTCTTCGATCAGATCGTGGAGGTGAATACTTGACTACTGAATTTGATGAATACTTAAGAGAGCATGGAATTGTTTCTCAGCTGACTCCTCCAGGAACACCACAGCTGAATGGTGTATCTGAAAGGAGAAATCGTACCCTATTGGATATGGTACGTAGTATGATGAGCTATACTAATATGCCAATCTCCTTTTGGGGATTTGCATTAGAATCAGCTTTGTATATTATGAATAGGATTTAAACAAAATCAGTATCTTCCACACCTTATGAGATATGGCATGGAAGAAAACTAAGTCTTAAACATGTTAAGATTTGGGGTTGTCCAGCTTATATCAAAAAGCTGAACACTGATAAATTGGAAACCATATCAGAAAAGGGTCAATTTGTTGAATGTCCAAAAGATAGTTTTGGATATTATTTTTATTTGCCCACATCATAAAAGGTTGTGATAAGTAGAGATGCCACATTTCTTGAACAACAGTTTGTTCAAGAAGGAGGCAAAGGAAGGCAAATAGAGTTGGAATTGGAGAATTCTGACCAATAAACAGATCAGATGGATATAGATCCATCTAGTCAACCTACACCTATTGATGAAACATCTACAGCTGTTCCTTGTAGAACAACCAGGGTATCTCACCCACCAGTGAGATATGGTTTTCTTCATGAAGAAGAACAAGAGTTGTCTACTCATGAAGAAGTAGATCATGGAGATGATCCACTTACCTATGAAGAAGCTATATCAGATATAGACTTTTCAAAATGGATTGATGCTATGAAATTTGAGATTGATTCCAAGTATAAGAATCAAGTTTGGGATCTTGTTGACCCACCTGAAGGTATTGTACCTATAGGGAACAAATGGATTTTCAAGAAGAAAATTGGTTTTGATGGAAAGGTAGAGACCTATAAGGCAAGGCTAGTAGCGAAAGGGTTTAGCCAAAGGCAGGGAATCGACTATGAGGAGACTTTCTCGCCTGTTGCCATGCTTAAATCAATTAGAATTTTATTAGCAATAGCTGCATACTATGATTATGACATTTAGCAGATGGATGTCAAAACAGCTTTTCTCAATGGATACATTGAAGAAAACATTTTCATAGAACAACCTAGGGGTTTTGAATCCCAAAATGGTTCCAAAGTGCGCAAGCTAAAGCAATCCATTTATGGGTTAAAACAAGCTTCGATGAGTTAGAACATCCGTTTTGATGAAGCCATTAAGTCATTTAATTTTATAAAAAATGATGATGAGCCATTTGTATATAAGAATGTTAGTGATCGTCTTGTCACTTTTCTTATCTTATATGTGGATAATATTCTATTGATAGGTAATGACACAGGTATGTTGACAACTGTAAAGATATGATTGTCAAATATATTCTCCATGAAAGACTTAGGGGAGGCAACCTATATTCTTGGGATTCACATCTATAGAGATAGAGCGAAAATAATAATTGATTTATCCCAAAGTCTATACTTGGAAAAGGTGTTAAAGAGGTTTAACATACTTGATTCCAAGAGAGGATTGTTGCCTGTGAGACATGGTATCCACCTTTCTAAAGAGATGTCTCCAAAGACACCTGAAGAAAGAGATAAAATGGCTAGGATTCCATATGCTTCGGCTATTGGAAGTTTGAAGTATTCAATGCTATGTACTAGGCCGAATATCGCATATGCTGTTAGTTTGACTAGCAAGTACCAATCCAATCTAGGTTTGGAATGCTGGATAGCTGTCAAGAATATCCTTAAGTACTTGAAGGATACTTGAGAAGAACTAAGGATTTATTCTTAATATATGGAGGTGGTAACTTGCAATTGGATGATCATACTGATTCTGATTTCTAATCAGATATCAATGATAGAAAGTCTACCTCTGGGTATGTGTTCATTTGTAATGGAAGTGCAGTCAGTTGGAACAGTTCCAAACAGGGTATGACTGCAGATTCCACTACCGAGGCTGAGTATTTTGCTGCATCAGATACTGCAAAAGAAGCTGTTTGGATATAAGGAACCTCGGTCTCACTAGAAATCCAAACACATAGAAAGGCGCTATCACATTATCAGAGAGATAGTTGGGCAAGGCGATATAGCCATGCAGAAAATAGCATCAGCTGAAAAATCAAGCTGATCCATTCACTAAGCCTTTGTCACAAGCACAGTTAGACCGACATCTTGAGAAGATGAGTCTAAGGTATTGTAATGAATGGCTCTAGTGCTAGTGGGAGATTATTAGTAGTATGCCCTAGAGCATATCATTTAGTATGTATCTTGTACATGTCTTTATTAATAAAAGGCATTTTCACTTTTCTGTTTACATAATATATTTATGTGTAATAGAAAAGATCCATTGATATTTTGTTAGAAATCCTATTCTTAAGTTGTTAAGAATATGAGTGATAGTATTTCTAGCACAAAGTATCATAAATAGGTTCACAATCGATGATACTTCACAATAAGGACATGACTTTTCCAAAAAGATTGTAATCATGTTTGTTCCCAAGTTATTTGTATGAGATGTAAATAAAATGGAATGGTGAATCTCATTCCACATAACAAACATGATAGGCACTTATACATGATAAGTAGGTTGAACTAGTGACATTTATGACAAGCACATGGAGTTTACTCTTATCAATGTATTGTCATAAATCATATCAGTGCATAAAATCTTTAAACCTGGGATAGCACAGTTATCTTATATATAGGTGGTTTCAGTTTGATACTGCTTTCATACTTGTACTGTGTATGGGTATATGGGCATGTGTTGGCTCCTACTAGTTATATATGGAGGTAGGTGTTGATCAAGATGGAATCTGTTCCTCTAAGTAAATAGGGATAAAATCCTATGTTCATTTAATTGTTCTTGATATTTCAAGTTCCTGGCTAGGACAGATAGATTTATTCATAAAAGATTTTCTGATGAGAAAATCTTTTTAATCAAGAACTGGAATTAAAAGAGAACATAATATTCATAACAAATGGGGTTTGACATAAACCATTACTCCAGCTTGAGTTGGGATTTTGTAATAGAGAGATTCTAGTGCATGGTAACATATGATTATAGGTTCATTTAAGGTAAACCTTATTACTAATTGGGTGTCCATGCCATGCTATGCTAGGTGTTAACCATGGTCTATGAGGTGCATAAAATGATTTAGAGAAATCATTTATGGTAAGAAAGAGTTCTAATGATATTAAGAGTTGATATCATGTCTCATTGCCAATTAGTGATGAGCCTAGTAAGTCACACACATACACAAGTAATCACCAAATTAAATATGATTTAATTAATTAATTAAAGTGTTTAATTGATTAATTAAATAGGTTTGGTTTGCAATTAGATTGCAAAGTCCCTAGCATGGCTTGAAACCAAATCTAGGTTATTGGATGTATAGTATAAGTTAAATTTATATTTAAAGTGTTTAAATATGAATTTAATTAATGAGAAATTAATTAATAGAGATTAATTAATTAATTTATATTTGATATAAATTGATTAGAAGAAGAGAAATAATTATTTTGGATTGAGAACTCAAAATTAAGACACAGGGATATTTTGGTCATTTCACAGGGTGACATGTGGCACCATGAGATGGTGACACATGGCACTACACATAAGCTTGCCACATGTCCTTTAATCATGTAAGATGATTAAAGTCAAGATTAAATATAGGTTTAACACTTAGCACAATGTGATTGGGTCAATTAAACCTAGAGCCAATCAGAAGGTAACATGTGACAAGGGTTTTAAGTGGTGACCTAGCTATATAAGGGAAAGGATGAAAAGAAAAATACCTAGCTGCTATTTGTTTCATTGGTGCTGCCCCAAAGCACCTCTCCCTTTCATCTTCTTCATCTCTCATCAATTCAAAGAGATTTCCCAAGAATCTCTTGAATTAAAAATACTAGAAATCGTTTCTAGTGTCCTGTTTACATCTGTAATCTCTCAAAAGGCAAAACTTGATTTTCTAATTCATAGAAAAAGCTTTAGAAGCTGTTCAAGGGCTGCCATAGGTGATCTTGGTGTGGACAAGCTAGAGGGACAACATCTGGTGTCCTAGGCACATCCCAAAGGTGCCAAACACACTGCAGTGCATCAAACAGGTTAGTGCACTTATTCTTGATCTAATCTAGGATTCTAATGAATTAATCTGTTAATTCTAAAATCTTAAATGGCAATTGTAGATCCAAAAATATATTAAAAGAGTTTTAATATGCTGTTTATCATTGAAATCAAATAGATAAAAATAAATTTTACATGATGCATGTGACCCTAGAAGAACAATTTTGAATTTCAATGATCTAAACTTGTGTTTTTCATGCTTCCGCTCATTCAAAGGCTTCAATCTGTTAGTAAGGAATTTAGATATAATTTTATAAGCAAAATTGCACAAACTAATGGGTTTAAAATCAGAAAAAGACATAGGATTGTTCTTTTTAGGAATCAATAATATTTTTGTTGCATTTAATGAACAAGGAAAGTGACCTGTGGCAAAACTCTCTAATGAGATTGATAACATCAGTTTTAACAACTTCCCAAAATCTTTGATAAAGAAAACTCCTTGGTAACCATCACGTCTTGGTGCTTTATAAGCTCCCAAACCAAAAACTGTAGCTTTAACTTCATCCTTTGAAACAGGGGCACATAACACATCATTCATTTGGGGAGTAATGAGATTTAGGCCTGATGTGGCGAATCCGCAAGTATACGGGTCGTCTCAAGTAATAAAGTGATGAATCAAGTATCATTCCCACGAGGATTTGCTGTTTAAGTACCAAACTATGAATGAAGCGATTATTTGGGCTAATGATTAATGAATAAATGGTAAATGTAAATGAGCAAGGTAAATTGATTAATCTAATTGGAATGGGTAAAAGGGCAACAAATAAATTCTAGATCTAGTTTGCAATTAAACTAAATTAACAATGGGTAATTCAAATCAAAGTCTAATTATGCTAAAAGTGATTCCAGAGTTGGGGGTTTATGCATAAATTAATTGGGATTTGTCTTGGGCATTCCAATTTTTAGGGAAAAATAGAGTTTGAAGGTGATTAATTCTAAATTCCTTTGATTTCTTTTTCAAGCAAACCAAAGTGTGTTCTAAAATAACCAAACCTACTTTCGTATGTTATTTGATTACTCTAAAACCCATTAATTTTTGTAACCAATCATTAATTCCTCTTAAAATCCTAGTTTATTTCTAAATCTAGGTGATTTTAAGTTCCAATCCTTGATTATCTATCAATGACTTTCACCTTTCGGTCCTTCAATCAAAGATTAACACAATACCCAATGGGTACCAACATTAGGCAAGTAAATCAAGCACACAAGAAAAGAATCAAAACTCATATTTATGTAAAATAAGGAAATACCCAGTCCAAATCCACAAATTAATCTAAAACATATTTCCCAACTCTGAAATCTAAAGAGTTTACTCACTCATGATGGTATTTACAAGAAAGATTGATGGAAAAGTAAAGAAAAACATGATAAAAGGACTAAAATAGAAAAACCCAGGTAGAAGAACCAAAATCTCTGGTTTCTGGAGCTCCAAAACTGGTGCAGCAGCTCCTCCTCCAAGAGAAAATGGCGTCTTCTCTCTCTCTCTATTAAATTTTCTTTCCTTTTTGTCTTTCCTCCCTTTCCTCTTGTGGCAAAAATAAGGAAATGATGAATTTATATGGTCCCAAAAAGTTGCCCTAAAAGTAAATAAGAGCCAAGGAGTGGATAGGAAATGAGGTGTAAAATTATCCAAGTCAGCAGCATCTTTCACGTTCTGGGCAGTCTGCTTAGGGTTCGGCTTAACCCTAAGCAGCTTTTTAGCAAATTTCAGCTTCTGGTCGCACTGTCTGCTTAAGGTTAAGCAGACCTTCAGCAAATCTCGGCAGACTTAGAGTAAAATGGACTTTTCTGCTCATGCTTGACTTGTGCTGCACCTTAAGCACTGCCGCTTTACCCTAAGCATGATCTTAAGCAAAGTCTCAAGCAAATTTCGGCTGGTTTGCTCTTTCAAGGCTTGATTTCTTCAACTTTCCTCCATGCTTAAAGAACTCCAAATCTCTTCAAATCACTTCCTATTGCACTCATTGATCTTCGATTTGCCACAAAATCCTATCAAAAACAACAAAATTACGAAAATCAAATATAAAGTATCTAAAATTAACAAATAAGATAAAATAAAGCTAAAAACATAAAATACACTAAAATATGAGGGCAAAATGGATGCAAAACTACCCTAAAGTGCCTATATGAAATGAGTGTAACAAATTCCCCCAAACTCAAACATTTGCTTGCCCTCAAGCAAATTTAAAACAATTAATGCAATTTGGGGTACCTTACCTTAAATTTATGAAAATTACTTATCCAAACTCTCAAGCTTACCTTTAGCCACCAATAAACCATATACCCACTTTCAAGATGCAAAGAATTCAATCCTTACCAAAGTTATCACTGCTTAGCCTTGGGTCAATTATCTATATCATCAAGCCCAAACCAATCAATCACAAAGAATAATCATGCCTAAATAGACTATAGGGTAATCCATAAACTAAAGTGTCTCAAATAATGATAGAAGTAAATAAATGGATTAATGATATCCCAATCCCATAGGCAATTCTCCTATTCCAATCTCCACTAATGTAACAAAACACCATCAAAAGATCAAAAGGACTTTCAAGGGTTGTAATGGGGCTAAGGGGGTGATAATGTGGCTAACAAGAAAGGGATAAGGGTAACAAAATATGAGAATAATCAAATTATTAAAAGATCAAGACACAATTTTTTTTTTTTTAGGAAGGATTTGGGAGAAGGAACTTTACAACTATTCACCAATGCTAGCATACAATTTTGAAGCTTTTGGAGGGACTACATAAATAATATTGACTTTGAATTACAATTGTCCATTTCAATTCACCCCCAAACTCATTTCTTTGTGTACTTGGGTGGTGAATTACTTTACATACCATAATTGAATTTGCTAGCTTTTTTTTTTTTTTTTTTGAAAGTGTATCTATCACTCAAAGAATTATTCTCATGGAGGGTAGGTAAGTGTTTGGGTTTATGGCTAGGCATTAATGTGGGTTCCAAAGGAATAAGAGGGATAAATGTAGGCTCAAATTGGTTCCAAAGGGAAATTTTTAAGTGAGGTTGGCTAAGGCTAAAATAATGGTTTAAAATTTAAAGAATGCCTAGATCATTTCTTTCTCAAGTGCATGCTATGATTTCGCCTTGAAAGGTTTAGAAAGATTGTTCTAGGATTGGTGAGACATCAATTAGTTACTTCTCACCTTAGAGTTTTCTCTAGGCACTCAAAGTCAATGCAATTGATTGGGTGGCCCTTGGCTAAGAAGATATAAACTAAAGCAAGAATCTAATAACTTTGCACCTATCTAGAACTTTCAATCCATCAAACCCTTCTAAAAGTAAGCTTAATTGCTCTTCAAAGCAACTCTCAATCCTCTAAGGATAAGGTAAAAATTTATTTTTATGATATGCATGATCCTAAAATGAATGCATAAATCGAATTAAAACTAAGTGTAATCTATATGAAAACTATATGCAAATGTATGTATATAAGTATAGACATGTGTGTGGTATATGTATAAGTGTATGAATTATCTATATATGAATGAATGAAATGCAATACATGAATGAATGAAAATTTTAAAATTTTGGAAAAATTTTGCCCTCACCCCCAAATTCAAATGAAACATTGTCCTCAATGTTTAAAATGAATGCAAAGATGGACAAAATTGTGTGAACTAATCAATTAATGAAATTTATACAATTGGGGATTAAATCAATATAAGGTCAAGAATTCCAAAATTAGCTCAAAGTGATATTAACAATGAAGCTTTAGAGAGAAAAATGTGGAAAAGTATCCCAAATGTATGAATTTACACTGCTTAAGATGTTGCTTACCCTGCTACGTAGGGTAAAGCGAAAGCATAAGCATTGGCAACATACCATAAGCATAAATAGTAAAAGGGTAAGCTGTTACCTCCAAATGATGTGAAACAGATGCGGCTCAAAGAAAATTGTGCAACTCATCAATGTCAACAAAATTAGGATTGAAGAAAAAGATAAAGTGCAAAAATAATGTGCAAGAAGATGAAAAAGTGTAAAGAAATAAGATCTAACAGTTAAATCAAGAATTAAACCAAAAAGCATTCACGGAATAACTATGTCCGTAGCAGAAGATAAAATAAAATAAACTAAAGGAAAGAAGTGCAAGTATAATCATAAAAACTAATTACCAAAGTATTACAACTATTACTAAAGTTTGAAGATTAAAATAAACAGATTACAAAATAAACCTAACACAGAAACTGAATTGAAAAACTAGTATCATCGCATCGCAATCGCACTAAAACTAATACTAAATTGCTCTTCGCTCAAGCTCACGCCAAGGCTTTGTTGCTGCATCAGGGTCTGTTTCAGGTTCTGCAGTAGGTTCTTTGTGATTGGAAGCTTCAGAAGCAGTTTCCAAATTTTCTGTGAGGTCTTTCATTTCTTGAAGCATGTCTTAGCCCCAATGATATAAATTGTTATAAGATTGGGCCAATTTGTTGTAGAGCTCCAGCATTTGAAGTTGTTGCTGCTTCTGTTTCTTTTTAAGAGATGAAAATCTCTTTTTAAGTTTCTTTTCTAGCTTTTTCTTTTGGTTGACCTGCTGCTGACCCATGGTATCAATTTTGACTTCTAAGCTCTTCAAGGTAGCAAGGATTTCTGTGGTGTCAGGTGAGGGAACAGATGGTTGGACAGTGAAACTTGCTATTTTGGATTCCAAGGATCTTAAGAGGGACAAAATGTCTGCTGAAAATTATAGCGCAGTGGTTGGTTGGGGTTCTGCTGGTGCAAAGGTAGTGGGGTCTGCAGTACCACTAGCTTCAGGATGCTGCTGTAACAAAGCATAGGTATGGCCTACTTTCTCACAAACATCCATGTGCAGCAACATTGTGCTGTCTATATATGATTCACCAGAAACTGGTAGCAGCTTATATAGACTAGCATCAAAGCTAAATGAGTTGGCTATGGCAGTTATATATCCTCCAAAAACTATACTACCTTTGGTATGCTTTGTGACAATTTGGTGCCAATGAGTAGCTATAAAATGGGCTGTGCTTACTTGTTTTCTCTCCTTCATGCACCACAAGAAAAATAAGTCTCCAGCACCCACAATACTGTTACTGTGTCCCCTTCTTAAAATTCTTTCCTCCTAATATGCTTATCATGCCATCTCTTAGTTCTTTCCTTATAAAGCTTGGCATTTTCATAAGCATCCAATCTAAGTTTCTCAAGTTCATTTAGTTGTAGCATTCTTTTTTCTCCTGCAGTTTTTAAGTCAAAATTCAGTGTCCTTATGGCCCAATATGCTCTATGCTCCAACTCCAAAGGTAGATGACAAGCTTTCCCATAAACCAATCTAAATGGGGTGGTGCCAATAGGAGTTTTAAAAGCTGTTCTATAGGCCCAAAGAGCATCATCTAACTTTAGTGACCAATCTTTCCTTGAACTATTCACTATTTTCTCAAGAATTCTTTTCAACTCTCTATTTGAGATCTCCACTTGACCACTAGTTTGTGGATGGTAGGGTGTTGCAACCTTATGCTTCACTTCATATTTTTGTAATAATCTTTCAAATTGATGGTTGCAAAAATGAGAACCTCTATCACTTATAATGGCACGTGGAGTTCCAAATCTTGTGAAAATGAACTTTTTAAGGAATTTAATCACAACTCTAACATCATTAATTGGAGATGGTATAGCTTCAACCCATTTGCTCACATAATCTACTCCAACTAAAATGTATTTGTGTCCAAAGGACGATGGAAAAGGTCCCATGAAATTAATGCCCCACACATCAAATAGTTCCACTTCCAATATATTTTGGAGGGGCATTTCATCTCTCTTCGAGATATTACCCATCCTTTGACACCTATCACATGCATTTACAAACTTCCTCACATCCTTAAACATGTGTGGCCAAAAGAACCCTGCTTGAAGAACTTTTTCTGCAGTCTTTGTCACACTCATATGACCCCCATAAAGTGAAGAATGGCAATCTTTAATAACATTCCCTATCTCCTCATCAGCTAAACATCTTCTAATCAAGAATCCTTGGGTACACAACTCCACTTCAGCACAGCTTTCCATCCTCAAATGGATGGGCAATCAGAAAGAGTAATCCAGGTAAACAATTGAAACCAATTGAACTAATACAAATATTGAACTGAAATGATAATAATAGCATGAAATATATGTCAGGTCCTTGAGAATATGCTGAGGAGTTGTGTTATTGAGTTTGTGGGAAGTTGGGATAGATACCTCCCACTGGCAGAATTTGCATACAACAATAGCTATCAAGCTAGCATCCAAATGGCCCCATATGAAGCATTGTATGGAAGAAAATATAGAACTCCAGTGTGCTAGACTGAATTGGGTGAAGATAAACTGGTAGGGCCAGACCTGGTGAAACAGACTGAGGAGAAGGTAAAACTAATCAAAGCCAATCTGAAGGTTGCCTCAGACAGACAGAAATCCTATGCTGACCTGAAGAGAAAAGAAATAGAATATGCAGTTGGCGACAAAGTGTTCCTCAAGGTGTCACATTGCACTTAGAAAATGTCATGAAAAATTAAATTGTGAAACATTATAAGAATAGTGAAAGAAATGGGGGGTAAACTTAGGATAATTAAAAGTTTAATTATATTTATATATATATATTAAGTTAGTGGACCACTAGGGCAGTATTTTAAACACCTAAATGGACATGTGTAATCCCATAACATCTTCTTCTTCCTCATAACTCACTTTGGCCGAATTCCATCTCCTCCCAAAACCACTATTAACGTCCCAAGCAAAAGCTTCACATCCACCATGAATAAGCCATAGTTTCCTCAAGCTCCTTCACTAAAGTTGGTCCACACCTCTTGGGCAAATTATAGGGAACAAAAAGGAAGAAATTTGGTGAAGTTTTAACAAGCTCCAAAAGTGGTAAGTGTCCAAAACCTCTCCCTTGCTTTAGTAAACCTTGTGTTTAGGTTGAGGTAAGTATTTTGGTGAAGAGAAATGAAGAAAACATTGAGAAATGAAATGGTCTATTTTCAGCAGCCATGAATATGTGTTGTATTTGAATCTTTCTTACCTCTAATGGATGGAAATTAAGGTTGATTAACTCAAATGGAGGATGTAGTAAGTTAAAATCTAAGTATATGCATGTAGTGCTTGAATTAAGGGTGTGAAATGGAACCTTAATGCTTTGGGCAAACTGCCATGTTTGGCAGCCTATTAAATCATGAATTTGTGTGTGAATATGAAGTTTATTAATGAAATATGCTAGTGTTAAATTGTGGGCAGCATGTGTAAGTGATATTGAAGTATGATTATGTTAAAGTGTATGTGTAATATTGACATTGAGATATGTTGAATTTTGGTGGAAGTGAATGTTGAACTTAATGGTGAATTGTGTGCATTGAGCACTTGAATGATCTGCCCAAAATTGTTGCTAGAATTGTGTAAAATATATATATATGGAAGTGTCATTGATTGAATATTGAAGTAATGAGGAGAAGAAGGAATATCAAATTGGAAGTGTATGTGCTTTATGCAGGTTGTGTATTGATGGCAGTATCTAAATTAGGTCATAAGTGCCAAACTGTGAACCCAATTGGTATGAGGCCAATGGGGGGTGAAACTAGACACCAAATAGGCCAACTTTCATGTAGAAATATTACCAAAATTCTACCTAGAAGCTGACCTTAAAAATGACCAAATCCGGAATAGCAACCTTGCAACCCAGGTTTTTGACCATATGGACAGTAATCATTAAGATGACCATAACTCACTCAAAACAGGTCCAATTGACCTGAAATTTTTACCATGGATATCTTAGATATAGAGCTACAATTCTTATGAAGACACCAAAGCCCAGAAATGGCCAGAACCAAGGCAAATAGCTTGCACAAGTTCGGGTACCAAAATTGCCAGAACTAAAAGTGACCTAAAATTTACCAAATTTTGCACTAAAGGTGCAATCTGTCTAGCTTTAGTAAATTGACTATATCTTGGTCTATATAACTCAGAATGACCTGAAATTTTGCCCCGCGTGCAATAAGACATAGAGCTATAATTTTGCTTCTTTGACTAGAAGCTAAAAACCAAGAGAAATAGGACTTTAAGCTAGAACAATCTAGCACACCAAATATAAGCAATTTGGCAATGAATGCCAACTTGTAAAAATGGTAAATTGCACTATATTGGCAGCATATTGAATTACAATATGTGACATGTTGAGGCTAGAAACAACTTATTCATAGTACCTAAAAAGGTCAACATATGCATTGACTTATGAATTACATAATAGTTAGTAAACTCTAAAAATTGAAGAATTAAACAATTAATTTATAATGTGTCCTAGTTTGCCTAGTTGACTAGTTTGGATAGGTTGGCATGCCAATAGGATTCTGACAGCTGCTCTGTAAATGGCTTCATGCCATACTGTGTTTTTGCGGCTTATTATGCCGCACTGTGACTTTAATAGCCTACGGCTATACATATTGTGTATTTATTCTTAGCTTATCCCCAGATTGACTATATGACTTTTTAGCTACGCTATTTGCACACCGAGAGACACTTTGTGACCGATGGTGTGACGGCCCGAGGTACTAGGTACCTAGTGCCAGTATATCCGTTTATCCAGTCTGGTCAGTATATAGGCTACACGGGTAGTTAATTCAAGTACTATTAAATTCAAAAACCTAAATCCAATCTACTGACATACAGCACCACCAAAAATTCGTAAACATTTTATTTACTTTATTTTAGTGTATATTTCTTTATATTTGGCACCACTAAGCAAAATTGCTTAGCGCGTTGCTTTTGTAACGCGTAGGTATTGGAGACACAGCTGGGGAGCCCAGCAGACCTATGACTGGGTGAGACATCAGATCTGCACAGGAGTCCAGAGTCATCCGCACTGCATTGCATACATGGTAGGACTTAGGATATCTTGTATTTTGTACTTTTGTTGTATTTTTGAAATTCGGCCCTGTATTTTGTAATGTTATGAAAGCTCTAAAGTTTGTAATATTTTGTACATATTAAATAATATGAAGATTTTTTGCATATATTTCAATTATTATGGACTGTATTATGGAACTATTTAATGACTGCAAAAGTCTATTGACTTTACTGAGAAATAGAGACTGTGAAATATTTGAGATTTTGATATTATCATATGAAATTGTTTTCAACAGGTTTGGAAGGACAGTTTGTTCGAAATACAGACGGCACCTTGCCAAATTTTTATTACCAATCTTGAAACACTGATTTTATCAAAGTATGAAAATAGTATTAGCATGATATGAATATTACATAAAAGACTTCATAAAATCAAATTGAGCTCAGGTAATGAAATAATCACAGACTAGGTATTCCGGCACGCCGTGTAGCACGCCTTGCTCGGCTATTCTATAGACGGGTGGGGGGTGTTGCATTTAGTGGTATCAAAGCACGGTTTAGGCGTTTCTGGACCAAGATAGTTTGCATATCATGCATTGTATTGTAAGTGTTAAGATGACTCTAATGCAGATCTTTTGATTTGTTATTTTGATCAGAATATGGACTCCACATCACAGAGAGCGGTCGATGAGGAAGTGGAAAGTTATGCTCCATCTATGACTAAACCAGGAGACAGGAGGGAACCTGCTCCACCAGTACCAGGTGCACCAACCATATTTTAGCAAATGGCTGAGTTCTTTTGACAGATGGCAGGAGTTATGCCACCACCACCACCTCCACATTAAAAATCTCATATGGAGAGACTCAAGAAGTTTAGAGCAGTGGATTTTCTGGGCAAAAGGGAAGATGATTCTGTCACAGCTGAAAACTAGTTGGACAGAACTGGAAGAGTCTTGAAACAACTTCATTGTACTCCAGAGCAAAATTTGGAAGCTGCTGTATCACTACTGCAAGATGATGCATACCAATGGTGGGATACAGTAACTAGTGAGGTGCCACCAGAACAGATAACTTGGGATTTCTTTCTCACTGAGTTCAGAAAGAAGTATGTGGGCAGTGTATACCTGGAAGAGAAGAGAAGGGAGTTTATTACCCTACGCCGCAGACAAATTGATGGCTGAATATAAAAGAGAATTTGTCAGACTGAGCCGTTATGAGCGGGAAATAGTCCCTAATGAGGCAGAGAGATGCAAGAGATTTGAGGAAGGACTCAATGATAATATTAAAGTAATGATTACAGCCTTGGGGATTATAGAGTTTTCCAAATTAGTGGAAGCTGCATTGAAGGTTGAAAAAGTTAGAATGAATGAGCGTAATGTATGGACAGACAACAGAAAAGAGGTCGTGGTCGACCAGACATCTTCTCGCTTCTAGTAAGAAACTCGAGGTTCGCCTACTCGAGTTTCAGAGAGCACCAAGTCCGGTTAGTCACAGAGGCCCAAATCTCGCTTGCACCAAGGAGAGGCCACCCACCCTTCAATGGCTAGCTCTCAGGACAGTGGCACAGGGACCAGCCCAACAAAGATTCTGTTGCTTGCCCACATTGCCAAAAATGGCATAAGGGTGAATGTTGGAGGATCATAGGTGCTTGTTTACGGTGTGGATCTACAGAACACCTAGTCCGAGATTGTCCTCGCAGAACTGCTACATCCACTCCGATATCAACTGATAGGCCTGCCCCTCTAGCTCCAAGGGGTAGAAAGCCGGGTAAGGCTGAGGCAGATTTCACGTAAAACTCGTGACGTAACTGTGGAGAGAGCAGAAGATAGAAAACCAGCCAGAGCCTATGCTATAAGGGCACAGGAGGAACAGGATGCTCCAGATGTCATCAAGGGTACATTCCTCCTCTATAATACTTTTGTGCATGCATTAGTGGATCCTGGATATGCTCATTCATATATTTATATCAAGCTGCCCATAGAAAAGGGAATACCAGTAGAGGAAAGTGACCAAGACATCCTGGTCACAAATCCGTTAGGCCACAGTGTGGTAGTAAACATGGTGTATAAGGGTTGTCCATTGAAGATTCAAGGGAAAGAGTTCTCAGCAGACTTAATCGAACTGCCTTTTCATGAGTTTGATGTGATTTTGGGAATAGACTGGTTATCCCATCATCAGGCAATAGTAGATTATAAATTGAAGAGAATTTCTCCAAAATCACGAGAACGAAGAAATAACAGTTGTAGGTGAAAGGACAGATTTCTTGTCCAATGTCACCTCAGCTACAGTTGCAAGGAGATGGTTGTGAAAAGGGTGTGAAGCCTATCTGGCACATGTGGTTGACACTAGGCAAGGTAAACTTGACTTGTCTGACATACCCACAGGAAGGGATTTCTCTGAGGTATTTCCTGAGGAATTACCTAGTTTGCCACCAGAAAGGGAAGTTGAATTTGCTATTTGGATTATGCCGGGTACAGCTCCAATTTCAATTGCTCCGTATAGGATGGCACCTGCTGAATTAAAAGAGTTAAAAATCCAGCTGTAAGAATTACTAGACAAGGGGTTCATATGCCCCAGTGTGTCACTGTGGGGAGCTTCGATACTGTTTGTAAAGAAGAAAGATGGGACACTGAGATTATGTGTTGACTACTGGCAATTAAACAGAGTAACAGTGAAGAATAGGTATCCGTTGCCTAGAATTGACGATCTGTTTGATCAGTTGAAGGGAGCCGGTGTGTTTTCTAAGATTGATCTCAGATCAGGGTATCATCAGCTAAGGGTTAAGGATACAGATGTGCCTAAGACTACATTTAAAACCAGGTATGGGCATTATGAATTCCTGGTGATGCCATTTGGGTTAACAAACGCTCCAGCAGCATTCATGGACCTTATGAACTGTATCTTCCATCCATAATTAGATCGGTTCATAGTGATCTTCATTGATGACATCCTGGTGTATTCCAAGGATAAAGCAGAACATGATGAGCATTTGAGAATTGTTTTGCAGACTCTGAAAGAGAAGAAACTGTATGCTAAATTGTCCAAGTGTGAGCTCTGGTTGAATGAGATTGCATTCCTTGGACATGTAGTATCAGCTGAAGGGATTAGAGTGGATCCCAAAAAGATTGAAGCAGTTCCCAGAAATACAACTGAGATCAGAAGTTTCTTGGGTTAGCTGGATATTATAGAAGATTTGTAATGGGATTTTCCCTGATAGCTGATCCAATGACCAAATTACTACACAAGAATATGAAATTTGACTGGAATGACAAGTGTCAAGCCAGTTTTGAGAGGCTAAAGGCTATGTTGACAGAGGCACTAGTGTTAACATAGCCAGTGTCGGGAAAAGACTTTGTAGTCTACAGTGATGCCTCACATAATGGGTTAGGGTGTGTACTCATGCAAGAAGGGAAAGTGGTCGCATATGCTTCCGTGCGATTAAGGCCACATGAAAAGAATTACCCTACTCATGATTTAGAGTTAGTAGCAATTATCTTCGCATTGAAGATATGGAGGCATTGCTTGTATAGAAAAAAATGCTACATATACACAGACCATAAGAGTCTGAAGTATCTGCCAACCCAGAAGTAACTTAATTTGAGACAGAGGCGATGGATTGAATTCCTGAAAGATTATGATTGCGTGATTGACTACCACCCTGGGAAGGCAAATGTAGTCGCTGATGCTTTAAGTAGAAAATCTATTGTAGCATTAAGATCTCTGAATGCCCAACTGTCCTTAACTCATGATGGAGTTATTTTGGTTGAGTTGCAGGTGAAGCAGAATCTATTACAACATATACAGGATGGGCAGAAGACATATGAGAAATTAATGGCTATTATGGGCAAAATCACTGAAGGGAAGGAAACTGAATATGAAGTGAAAGAAAATGGGTGCCTGTACTATAAAGAAAGAGTATGTGTTCCAGATGATAAAGAATTGAAAACCAGTATTCTGAGAGAAGCACATAACAAAGGTGTATGCTATGCACCTGTGAAGCATAAAATGTGCTATGACCAGAAACTCCAATACTGGTCGCCAGGTATGCAGAAGGACATAGTTAACTATGTAACTAGATGCTTGACATGTCAGCAAGTCAAAGCAGAACATCAAGTTCCATCAGGTTTGTTACAGCCCATAAACATGCCTGAATGCAAATGGGACCGAGTCACTATGGACTTTGTCAGTGGTCTACCTCTCACTCAAAAGAAGCATGATGCAGTATGGGTGATTGTGGATAGGTTGACCAAATCAACACATTTTCTGCCAGTCAGAACTAACTACTCACTGGAAAAGTTAGCAGAATTGTACATGAGTGAGATAGTTAGACTACATGGAATTCCACTTTCCATTATATCTGATAGAGACCTGAGGTTTACATCTAGATTTTGGAAGAAATTACAAGAGTCCTTGGGCACACAATTTCATTTTAGTACGGCTTTTCATCCTCAGACGGATGGATAGTCAGAAAGAATAATCTAGGTAAATTCTAAAACTCATTGAGTTATTGTAAACAATAATTGAACTGATAATGATAATAATAACCGAACATATGTGATAGGTCTTCGAGGATATGCTGAGAAGTTGTGTTATTGAATTTGAGGGAAGTTGGGACAGATACCTTCCACTGGCAGAATTTGCAAACAATAATAGCTATCAAGCTAGCATACAAATGGCACCCTATGAAGCACTGTATGGGAGAAAATGCAGAACAACTGTATGTTGGACTGAATTGGGTGAAGATAAGCTAGTGGGGCCAGACCTGATAAAACAGACAGAGGAAAAGGTGAAACTGATAAAGGCCAATTTGAAAGTTGCCTCAGACCGACAGAAATCTTATGCTGACTTGAGGAGAAAGGACATTGAGTATAAAGTTGGCGAGAAGGTATTTCTCAAAGTATCACCATGGAAGAAAGTGTTGAGATTCGAGAAAAAGGGAAAATTAAGCCCTAGGTTCATTGGCCCATATGAAGTTATGGAACGCGTGGGACCAGTAGCCTACCGATTAGCCTTACCACCTGAGCTGGACAAGATACATAATGTGTTCCATGTCTTGATGCTCAAAAGATACAGATCAGATCCTTCACATGTCATCTCAGCAGAAGAAATTGTGGTACAACCTAACCTGACATATGAAGAAGAACCAATTAAAATCTTGGCACGAGAGGTAAAAGAGCTCAGAAACAAAACAATTCCACTAGTGAAAATCTTATGGAGACACCACAACACTGAAGAGGCAACATGGGAGAGCGAGGAGACAATGAGGCAATAGTTCTCTCAGCTCTTCACATCAGGTAAATTTCAACGACGAAATTTTAATTTAGAGGGGAAGAGTTGTGACATCCCCACTGTACGTATTCTGTACGTTCTATTGCAACAGTGGCCAAATAACAGTCCAGGCAAGTCAGGATGTCTGGAACTACACTTCGGTGATAGTGAATAGACATATGATGATGAAATAAATAAAAGGAAAATACAAGAAAAATCAAAGAAAAATGAAAGAGAGAAAATGAAGCTAAGTTAAATGAGCCGGCACCACAGCGATGGGTGATCGCACTGGGAAAGCCGTTGCCGACCCCAGAACTGCGGGGAACCCTCGAAATTAAATTTTGAGACATAAATAAAGGTTTATTAAAATGTAATTAACACTATAAATATCAAAGAAAAATTAATAAATTAGTACAAAGAAAAACAAAAAATCGAGAAACAGACAAAAATCAGTGTTACCGAAAAATCGAGAATATAACCCGAAGTGAGGTATTTTGTTCATTTGACAGCTAGAGTTGCCTTTTGACCTCAATGTCCATTAAAAATAAATGATATTGCACTTAGAAAATGTCATGAAAAATTAAATTGTGAAACATTATAAGAATAGTGAAAGAAATGGGGGGTAAACTTAGGATAATTAAAAGTTTAATTATATTTGTATATATATTAAGTTAGTGGACCACTAGGGGAGTATTTTAAACACCTAAATGGACATGTGTAATCCCATAACATCTTCTTCTTCCTAATAACTCACTTTGGCCGAATTCCATCTCCTCCCAAAACCACCATTAACGTCCCAAGCAAAAGCTTCACATCCACCATGAATAAGCCATAGTTTCCTCAAGCTCCTTCACTAAAGATGGTCCACACCTCTTGGGCAGATTATAGAGAACAAAAAGGAAGAAATTTGGTGAAGTTTTAACAAGCTTCAAAAGTGGTAAGTGTCCAAAACCTCTCCCTTGCTTTAGTAAACCTTGTGTTTAGGTTGAGGTGAGTATTTTGGTGATGAGAAATGAAGAAAACATTGAGAAATGAAATGGTCCATTTTCGGCAGCCATGAATATGTGTTGTATTTAAATTTTTCTTACCTCTAATGGATGGAAATTAAGGTTGATTAACTCAAATGAAGGATGAAGTAAGTTAAAATCTAAGTATGTACATGTAGTGCTTGAATTAAGGGTGTGAAATGGAACCTTAATGCTTTGGGCAAACTGCCATGTTTGGCAGCCTATTAAATCATGAATTTGTGTGTGAATATGAAGTTTATTAATGAAATATGCTAGTGTTAAATTGTGGGCATCATTTGTAAGTGATATTGAAGTATGATTATGTTAAAGTGTATGTGTAATATTGACATTGAGATATGTTGAATTTTGGTAGAAGTGAATGTTGAACTTAATGGTGAATTGTGTGCATTGAGCACTTGAATGTTCTACCCAAAATTGTTGCTGGAATTGTGTACAATATATATATGGAAGTGGCAGTGATTGAATATTGAAGTAATGAGGAGGAGAAGGAATATCAAATTGGAAGTGTATGTGCTTAGTGCAAGTTGTGTATTGATGGCGTGACCTAAATTAGGTCATAAGTGCTAAAGGTGAACCCAATTGGTATGAGGCCAATGGGAGGGGGGGGGGGGGTGAAACTAGACACCAAATAGATCAAATTTCATGTAGAAATGTTGCCAAAATTCTGCCGAGAAACTGACCTTAAAAATGACCAAATCCAAAATAGCAACCTTGCAACCTGTTTTTGACCATATGAACAAGAATCATTAGGATGACCATAACTCACTCAAAACAGGTCCAATTGACCTGAAATTTTTACCATGGATATCTTAGATATAGAGCTACAATTCTTATGAATACACCAAAGCCCAAAAATGGCCAGAACCAAGTTAAATAGCTTCCACAATTTCGAGTACCAAAACTGCCAAAACTAAAAGTGACCTAAAATTGACCAAATTTTGCACTAAAGGTGCAATCTATCCAGCTTTAGTAAATTGACCATATCTTGGTCTATACAAATCAGAATGACCTAAAATTTTGCCCTGCGTGCAATAAGACATTGAGCTACAATTTTGCTTCTTTGACCAGAAGCTAAAAACCAAGAGAAATCGAACTTTAAGCTAGACCAATCTAGCACACCAAAAATTGAGAATTTGACATTTACATACAATGATGCTTGAAGCAATTTGGCAATGAATACCAACTTGTAAAAATGGTAAATTGTACTATATTGGCAGCATATTAAATTACAATATGTGACATGTTGAGGCTAGAAACAACTTATCCATAGTACCTAAAAAGGTCAACATATGCATTGACTTATGAATTACATAATAGTTAGTAAACTCTAAAAATTGAAGAATTAAATAATTAATTTATAATGTGCCCTAGTTTGCCTAGTTGACTAGTTTGGATAGGTTGGCATGCCAATAGGATTCTGACAAATTGCTCAGAAATGGCTTCATGCCATACTTGTTTTTACGGCTTATTATGCCAAGATCAGGATTTTAATAGCCTACGGCTATACATATTGTGTATTTATTCTTGGCTTATCGCCAGATTGACTATATGGCTTTTAGCCACGCTATTTGCACACCGGGAGACACTTTGTGACTGATGGTGTGACAGCCCGAGGTACTTGGTACCCAGTGCCAGTATATCCATTTATCCAGTCTGGTCAGTATATAGGCTACACGGGTAGTTAATTCAAGTACTATTAAATTCAAATACCTAAATCCAGTCTACTGACATACAGCACCACCAAAAATTCATAAACATTTTATTTACTTTATTTTAGTGTATATTTCTTTATATTTGGCACCACTAAGCAAAATTGCTTAGCGCGTTGCTTTTGTAATGCGTAGGTATTGGAGACACAAATGGGAGCCCAAACAGACCTATGGCGGTGAGACATCGATTCAAGACAGAGTCCAGAGTCATCCGCATTGCATTGCATACATGGTAGGACTTAGGATATATTTTATTTTGTACTTTTGTTGTATTTTTGAAATTCGGCCCTGTATTTTGTAATGTTAAGAAAGCTCTAAAGTTTTTAATATTTTGTACATATTAAATAATATAAAGATTTTTTGGATATATTTGAATTATTATGGACTGTATTATGAAACTGTTTAATGACTGTAAAAGTCTATTGACTTTACTGAGAAATAGAGACTGTGAAATATTTGAGATTTTGATATTATCATATTAAACTGTTTTCAACAGGTTTGGAAGGACAGTTTGTCCAAATACGATTTGATTCTTGCCAAATTTTTATTACCAATCTTGAAATACTGATTTTATCAAAGCATGAAAATATTATCAGCATGATATGAATATTACATAAAAGACTTCTTAAAATCAAATTGAGCTCAGGTAATGAAATAATCACAGACTAGGTATTTCGGCATGCCGTGTAGCATGCCTTGCTCTGCTATTCTATAGACAGGTGAGGCGTGTTACATTTAGTAGTATCAGAGCACTGTTTAGGCATTTCTAGACCTAGATAGTTTGCATATCATGCATTGTATTGTAAGTGTTAAGATGACTCTAATGCAGATCTTTTGATTTGTTATTTTGATCAGAATATCGACTCCACTTCACAGAGAGCGGTCGATGAGGAAGTGGAAACTCATGCTCCATCTATGACTGAACCAGGAGTCAGGAGGGAACCCGCTCCACCAAGCAGTGCACCAACCATATTTTAGCAAATGGCTGAGTTCTTTTGACAGATGGCAGGAGTTATGCCACCACCACCACCTCCACATTAAAAATCTCATATGGAGAGACTCAAGAAGTTTAGAGCAGTGGATTTTCCGGGCAAAGGGAAGATGATTCACACAATGAAAACTAGTTGGATAGAATCGAAGAGTCTTGAAACAACTTCATTGTACTCCAGAGCAAAATTTGGAAGTCACAGATCACTACTGCAAGCTGATGCATACCAATGGTGGGATACATTAACTAGTGAGGTGCCACTAGAACAGATAACTTGGGATTTCTTTCTCACTGAGTTCAGAAAGAAGTATGTGGGCAGTGTATACCTGGAAGAGAAGAGAAGGGAGTTTATTACCCTACGCCAGAGACAGCTGACAGTGGCTGAATATAAAAGAGAATTTGTCAGACTGAGCCGTTATGAGCGGAAAATAGTCCCTAATGAGGCAGAGAGATGCAAGAGATTTGAGGAAGGACTCAACGATAATATTAAAGTAATGATTACAGCCTTGGGGATTATAGAGTTTGCCAAATTAGTGGAAGCTGCATTGAAGGTTGAAAAAGTTAGAATGAATGATGAGCAGAAGGGACAGAGCAGAGAAAAGAGGTCGTGGTCGACCGGACATCTTTCTCGCCTCTAGTAAGAAATTCAGAGGTTCGCCTACTCGAGTTTCAAGAGAGCACCAAGTCCGGTTAGTCACAGAGGCCCAAATCTCGCTTGCACCAAGGAGAGGCCACCCACCCTTCAATGGCTAGCTCTCTAGGATGTGGTATAGGGACCATTTCAACAAAGATCTGCTTGCCCACATTGCCAAAAATGGCATAAGGGTGAATGTTGGAGGATCATAGGTGCTTGTTTACGGTGTGGATCTACAGAACACTTAGTCCGAGATTGTCCTCGCAGAATCAACATCCACTCCGATATCAATCGATAGGCCCGCCTCTAGCTCCAAGGGGTAGAAAGCGTAAGGCCGAGGCGCTGGTACTTCACGTAAAACTCGACGTAACTGTGGAGAGAGCAGAAGATAGAAAACCAGCCAGAGCCTATGCTATAAGGGCACAGGAGGAACAGGATGCTCCAGATGTCATCAAGGGTATGTTCCTCCTCTATAATACTTTTGTGCATGCATTAGTGGATCCTGGATCTGCTCATTCATATATTTATATCAAGCTGCCCGTAGAAAAGGGAATACCAGTAGAGGAAAGTGACCAAGACATCCTGGTCACAGATCTGTTAGGCCACAGTGTGGTAGTAAATAAGGTGTATAAGGGCTGTCCATTGAAGATTCAAGGGAAAGAGTTCTCAGCAGACTTAATCGAACTGCCTTTTCATGAGTTTGATGTGATTTTGGGAATAGACTGGTTATCCCATCATCAGGCAATAGTAGATTATAAATTGAAGAGATTCTCTCTGAAAACTGCTGAGAACGAAGAAATAACAGTTATAGGTGAAAGGACAGATTTCTTGTCCAATGTCACCTCAGCTACAGTTGCAAGGAGATGGTTGTGAAAAGGGTGTGAAGCCTATCTGGCACATGTGGTTGACACTAGGCAAGGTAAACTTGACTTGTCTGACATACCCACAGGAAGGGATTTCTCTGAGGTATTTCCTGAGGAATTACCTAGTTTTCCACCAGAAAGGGAAGTTGAATTTGCTATTTGGATTATGCCGTACAAACCCAATTTCAATTGCTCAGATAGGATGGCACTTGAATTAAAAGAGTTAAAAATCCAGCTGTAAGAATTACTAGACAAGGGGTTCATACGCCCCAGTGTGTCACTGTGGGGAGCTTCGATACTGTTTGTAAAGAAGAAAGATGGGACACTGAGATTATGTGTTGACTATTGGCAATTAAACAGAGTAACAGTGAAGAATAGGTATCCGTTGCCTAGAATTGACGATCTGTTTGATCAGTTGAAGGGAGCCGGTGTGTTTTCTAAGATTGATCTCAGATCAGGGTATCATCAGCTAAGGGTTAAGGATACAGATGTGCCTAAGACTACATTTAAAACCAGGTATGGGCATTATGAATTCCTGGTGATGCCATTTGGGTTAACAAACGCTCCAGCAGCATTCATGGACCTTATGAACTGTATCTTCCATCCATAATTAGATCGGTTCATAGTGGTCTTCATTGATGACATCCTGGTGTATTCCAAGGATAAAGCAGAACATGATGAGCATTTGAGAATTGTTTTGAAGACTCTGAAAGAGAAGAAACTGTATGCTAAATTGTCCAAGTGTGAGCTCTGGTTGAATGAGATTGCATTCCTTGGACATGTAGTATCAGCTGAAGGGATTAGAGTGGATCCCAAAAAGATTGAAGCAGTGATGGAATGGAAGCCTCCCAGAAATACAACTGAGATCAGAAGTTTCTTGGGGTTAGCTGGATATTATAGAAGATTTGTAATGGGATTTTCCCTGATAGCTGATCCAATGACCAAATTACTACACAAGAATATGAAATTTGACTGGAATGACAAGTGTCAAGCCAGTTTTGAGAGGCTAAAGGCTATGTTGACAGAGGCACTAGTGTTAACACAGCCAGTGTCGGGAAAAGACTTTGTAGTCTACAGTGATGCCTCACATAATGGGTTAGGGTGTGTACTCATGCAAGAAGGGAAAGTGGTCGCATATGCTTCCAGGCAGTTAAGGCCACATGAAAAGAATTACCCTACTCATGATTTAGAGTTAGTAGCAATTATCTTCGCATTGAAGATATGGAGGCATTGCTTGTATAGAAAAAAATGCTACATATACACAGACCATAAGAGTCTGAAGTATCTGCCAACCCAGAAGGAACTTAATTTGAGACAGAGGCGATGGATTGAATTCCTGAAAGATTATGATTGCGTGATTGACTACCACCCTGGGAAGGCAAATGTAGTCGCTGATGCTTTAAGTAGAAAATCTATTGTAGCATTAAGATCTCTGAATGCCCAACTGTCCTTAACTCATGATGGAGTTATTTTGGTTGAGTTGCAGGTGAAGCAGAATCTATTACAACATATACAGGATGGGCAGAAGACAGATGAGAAATTAATGGCTATTATGGGCAAAATCACTGAAGGGAAGGAAACTGAATATGAAGTGAAAGAAAATGGGTGCCTGTACTATAAAGAAAGAGTATGTGTTCCAGATGATAAAGAATTGAAAACCAGTATTCTGAGAGAAGCACATAACAGTGTGTATGCTATGCACCCAGGAAGCATAAAAATGTGCTATGACCTGAAACTCCAATACTGGTCGCCAGGTATGCAGAAGGACATAGTTAACTATGTAACTAGATGCTTGACATGTCAGCAAGTCAAAGCAGAACATCAAGTTCCATCAGGTTTGTTACAGCCCATAAACATGCCTGAATGCAAATGGGACCGAGTCACTATGGACTTTGTCAGTGGTCTACCTCTCACTCAGAAGAAGCATGATGCAGTATGGGTGATTGTGGATAGGTTGACCAAATCAACACATTTTCTGCCAGTCAGAACTAACTACTCACTGGAAAAGTTAGCAGAATTATACATGAGTGAGATAGTTAGACTACATGGAATTCCACTTTCCATTATATCTGATAGAGACCTGAGGTTTACATCTAGATTTTGGAAGAAATTACAAGAGTCCTTGGGCACACAATTTCATTTTAGTACGGCTTTTTATCCTCAGACGGATGGATAATTAGAAAGAATAATCTAGGTAAATTCTAAAACTCATTGAGTTATTGTAAACAATAATTAAACTGATAATGATAATAATAACCGAACATATGTGATAGGTCTTCGAGGATATGCTGAGAAGTTGTGTTATTGAATTTGAGGGAAGTTGGGACAGATACCTTCCACTGGCAGAATTTGCAAACAATAGTAGCTATCAAGCTAGCATACAAATGGCACCCTATGAAGCACTGTATGGGAGAAAATGCAGAACAACTGTATGTTGGACTGAATTGGGTGAAGATAAGCTAGTGGGGCCAGACCTGATAAAACAGACAGAGGAAAAGGTGAAACTGATAAAGGCCAATTTGAAAGTTGCCTCAGACCGACAGAAATCTTATGCTGACTTGAGGAGAAAGGACATTGAGTATAAAGTTGGCGAGAAGGTATTTCTCAAAGTATCACCATGGAAGAAAGTGTTGAGATTCGAGAAAAAGGGAAAATTAAGCCCTAGGTTCATTGGCCCATATGAAGTTATGGAACGCGTGGGACCAGTAGCCTACCGATTAGCCTTACCACCTGAGCTGGACAAGATACATAATGTGTTCCATGTCTTGATGCTCAAAAGATACAGATCAGATCCTTCACATGTCATCTCAGCAGAAGAAATTGTGGTACAACCTAACCTGACATATGAAGAAGAACCAATTAAAATCTTGGCACGAGAGGTAAAAGAGCTCAGAAACAAAACAATTCCACTAGTGAAAATCTTATGGAGACACCACAACACTGAAGAGGCAACATGGGAGAGCGAGGAGACAATGAGGCAACAGTTCTCTCAGCTCTTCACATCAGGTAAATTTCAAGGACGAAATTTTTATTTAGAGGGGAAGAGTTGTGACATCCCCACTGTACGTATTCTGTACGTTCTATTGCAACAGTGGCCAAATAACAGTCCAGTAAGTCAGATGTCCGAACTACACTTCTGATAGTGAATGTACATATGATGATGAAATAAATAAAAGGAAAATACAAGAAAAATCAAAGAAAAATGAAAGAGAGAAAATGAAGCTAAGTTAAATGAGCTACACCACAACATGATGGTGATCGTGACTGGAAGGCCGTTGACTTTAATCATGGGGAACCCTCGAAATTTAATTTTGAGACATAAATAAAGGTTTATTAAAATGTAATTAACACTATAAATATCAAAGAAAAATTAATAAATTAGTACAAAGAAAAACAAAAAATCGAGAAACAGACAAAAATCGGTGTTACCGAAAAATCGAGAATATAACCCGAAGTGAGGTATTTTGTTCATTTGACAGCTAGAGTTGCCTCTTGACCTCAATGTCCATTAAAAATAAATGATATTGCACTTAGAAAATGTCATGAAAAATTAAATTGTGAAACATTATAAGAATAGTGAAAGAAATGGGGGGTAAACTTAGGATAATTAAAAGTTTAATTATATTTGTATATATATTAAGTTAGTGGACCACTAGGGGAGTATTTTAAACACCTAAATGGACATGTGTAATCCCATAACATCTTCTTCTTCCTAATAACTCACTTTGGCCGAATTCCATCTCCTCCCAAAACCACCATTAACGTCCCAAGCAAAAGCTTCACATCCACCATGAATAAGCCATAGTTTCCTCAAGTTCCTTCACTAAAGTTGGTCCACACCTCTTGGGCAGATTATAGAGAACAAAAAGGAAGAAGTTTGGTGAAGTTTTAACAAGCTTCAAAAGTGGTAAGTGTCCAAAACCTCTCCCTTGCTTTAGTAAACCTTGTGTTTAGGTTGAGGTGAGTATTTTGGTGATGAGAAATGAAGAAAACATTGAGAAATGAAATGGTCCATTTTCGGCAGCCATGAATATGTGTTGTATTTGAATTTTTCTTACCTCTAATGGATGGAAATTAAGGTTGATTAACTCAAATGAAGGATGAAGTAAGTTAAAATCTAAGTATGTACATGTAGTGCTTGAATTAAGGGTGTGAAATGGAACCTTAATGCTTTGGGCAAACTGCCATGTTTGGCAGCCTATTAAATCATGAATTTGTGTGTGAATATGAAGTTTATTAATGAAATATGCTAGTGTTAAATTGTGGGCATCATTTGTAAGTGATATTGAAGTATGATTATGTTAAAGTGTATGTGTAATATTGACATTGAGATATGTTGAATTTTGGTAGAAGTGAATGTTGAACTTAATGGTGAATTGTGTGCATTGAGCACTTGAATGTTCTGCCCAAAATTGTTGCTGGAATTGTGTACAATATATATATGGAAGTGGCAGTGATTGAATATTGAAGTAATGAGGAGGAGAAGGAATATCAAATTGGAAGTGTATGTGCTTTGTGCAAGTTGTGTATTGATGGCAGTACCTAAATTAGGTCATAAGTGCTAAAAGGTGAACCCAATTGGTATGAGGCCAAGGGGGGGGGGGGGGGTGAAACGAGACACCAAATAGATCAACTTTCATGTAGAAATGTTGCCAAAATTCTGCCGAGAAACTGACCTTAAAAATGACCAAATCCAAAATAGCAACCTTGCAACCCAGATTTTTGACCATATGAACAGTAATCATTAGGATGACCATAACTCACTCAAAACAGGTCCAATTGACCTGAAATTTTTACCATGGATATCTTAGATATAGAGCTACAATTCTTATGAATACACCAAAGCCCAAAAATGGCCAGAACCAAGTCAAATAGCTTCCACAATTTCGGGTACCAAAACTGCCAAAACTAAAAGTGACCTAAAATTGACCAAATTTTGCACTAAAGGTGCAATCTATCCAGCTTTAGTAAATTGACCATATCTTGGTCTATACAAATTAGAATGACCTGAAATTTTGCCCTGCGTGCAATAAGACATTGAGCTACAATTTTGCTTCTTTGACCAGAAGCTAAAAACCAAGAGAAATCGAACTTTAAGCTAGACCAATCTAGCACACCAAAAATTGAGAATTTGACATTTACATACAATGTGCTTGAAGCAATTTGGCAATGAATACCAACTTGTAAAAATGGTAAATTGCACTATATTGGCAGCATATTAAATTACAATATGTGACATGTTGAGGCTAGAAACAACTTATCCATAGTACCTAAAAAGGTCAACATATGCATTGACTTATGAATTACATAATAGTTAGTAAACTCTAAAAATTGAAGAATTAAATAATTAATTTATAATGTGCCCTAGTTTGCCTAGTTGACTAGTTTGGATAGGTTGGCATGCCAATAGGATTCTGACAGCTGTTCTGTAAATGGCTTCATGCCATACTGTGTTTTTACGGCTTATTATGCTGCACTGTGACTTTAATAGCCTACGGCTATACATATTGTGTATTTATTCTTGGCTTATCGCCAGATTGACTATATGGCTTTTAGCCACGCTATTTGCACACCGGGAGACACTTTGTGACTGATGGTGTGACAGCCCGAGGTACTAGGTACCCAGTGCCAGTATATCCATTTATCCAGTCTGGTCAGTATATAGGCTACACGGGTAGTTAATTCAAGTACTATTAAATTCAAATACCTAAATCCAGTCTACTGACATACAGCACCACCAAAAATTCATAAACATTTTATTTACTTTATTTTAGTGTATATTTCTTTATATTTGGCACCACTAAGCAAAATTGCTTAGCGCGTTGCTTTTGTAATGCGTAGGTATTGGAGACACAGCTGGGGAGCCCAGCAGACCTATGGCCGGGTGAGACATCAGATCTGCACAGGAGTCCAGAGTCATCCGCATTGCATTGCATACATGGTAGGACTTAGGATATCTTGTATTTTGTACTTTTGTTGTATTTTTGAAATTCGGCCCTGTATTTTGTAATGTTAAGAAAGCTCTAAAGTTTTTAATATTTTGTACATATTAAATAATATAAAGATTTTTTGGATATATTTGAATTATTATGGACTGTATTATGAAATCATTAATGACAGTAAAAGTCTATTGACTTTACCGAGAAATAGAGATCAGAAATATTTGAGATTTTGATATTATCATATTAAACTGCTTTTCAACAGGTTTGAAGGACATTTGTCCAAATACGCATTTGCATTTTGCCAAATTTTTATTACCAATCTTGAAATACTGATTTTATGAAAGCATGAAAATAGTATCAGCATGATATGAATATTACATAAAAGACTTCTTAAAATCAAATTGAGCTCAGGTAATGAAATAATCACAGACTAGGTATTTCGGCACGCCGTGTAGCATGCCTTGCTCTGCTATTTTATAGACAGGTGAGGCGTGTTACATTTAGTAGCATCGAGCAATCGCTTAGGCATTTCTAGACCTAGATAGTTTGCATATCATGCATTGTATTGTAAGTGTTAAGATGACTCTAATGCAGATCTTTTGATTTGTTATTTTGATCAGAATATCGACTCCACTTCACAGAGAGCGGTCGATGAGGAAGTGGAAACTCATGCTCCATCTATGACTGAACCAGGAGTCAGGAGGGAACCTGCTCCACCAGTACCAAGTGCACCAACCACATTTCAGCAAATGGCTAAGTTCTTTTGACAGATGGTAGGAGTTATGCCACCACCACCACCTCCACATCAAAAATCTCTTATGGAGAGACTCAGGAAGTTTGGAGCAGTGGATTTTCCGGGCAAAAGGGAAGATGATTCTGTCACAGCTGAAAACTAGTTGGATAAAACTGAAAGAGTCTTGAAACAACTTCTTTGTACTCCAGAGCAAAATTTGGAAGCTGCTGTATCACTACTGCAAGATGATGCATACCAATGGTGGGATACAGTAACTAGTGAGGTACCACCAGAACAGATAACTTGGGATTTCTTTCTCACTGAGTTCAGAAAGAAGTATATGGGCAGTGTATACTTGGAAGAGAAGAGAAGGGAGTTTATTACCCTAAGCCAGAGACAGCGGCTGAATATGAAAGAGAATTTGTCAGACTGAGCCGCTATGGGCAGGAAATAGTCCCTAATGACGCAAAGAGATGCAAGAGATTTGAGGAAGGACTCAATGATAACATTAAAGTAATGATTACAGCCTTGGGGATTACAGAGTTTGCCAAATTAGTGGAAGTTGCACTGAAGGTTGAAAAAGTTAGAATGAATGAGCAGAACAGAAGGAACAAACAGCAGAAAAGAGGTCAAGGTCAGACCGGTACATCTTCTGCCCCTAGTAAGAAATTCAGAGGTTTGCCTACTCAGAGTTTCAGAAGAGCACCAAGTCAGGGTCAGTCACAGAGGCTCAAATCTCAGTTTGCATTAAGAAGAGGCCAGTCCACCCCTTCAATTGCTAGCTCTCTAGGGACAGGGTATAGGGGACCAGCCCCAACAGTATCTGTTGCTTGCCCACATTACCAAAAATGGCATAAGGGTGAATGTTGGAGGTTGATAGGTGCTTGTTTACGGTGTGGATCTACAGACCACTTAGTCCGAGATTGTCCTCGCAGAACTGCTACATCCACTCCAGATCAACCGATAGGCTCGCCTCCACTCCAACGGTAGAAAGCGGGTAAAGCGAGGCGGTGCTTCACACGTAAACTCGTGACGTAACTGTGGAGAGAGCAGAAGATAGAAAACCAGCCAGAGCCTATGCTATAAGGGCACAGGAGGAACAGGATGCTCCAGATGTCATCAAGGGTATGTTCCTCCTCTATAATACTTTTGTGCATGCATTAGTGGATCCTGGATCTGCTCATTCATATATTTATATCAAGCTGCCCGTAGAAAAGGGAATACCAGTAGAGGAAAGTGACCAAGACATCCACAGTCACAGATTCAAAGCCACAGTGTGGTAGTAAATAAGGTGTATAAGGGCTGTCCATTGAAGATTCAAGGGAAAGAGTTCTCAGCAGACTTAATCGAACTGCCTTTTCATGAGTTTAATGTGATTTTGGGAATAGACTGGTTATCCCATCATCAGGCAATAGTAGATTATAAATTGAAGAGAATTTCTCTGAAAACTGCTGAGAACGAAGAAATAACAGTTGTGGGTGAAAGGACAGATTTCTTGTCCAATGTCACCTCAGCTACAGTTGCAAGGAGATGGTTGAGAAAAGGGTGTGAAGCCTATCTGGCACATGTGATTGACACTAAGCAGGGTAAACTTGACTTGTCTGACATACCCACAGGAAGGGATTTCTCTGAGGTATTTCCTGAGGAATTACCTAGTTTGCCACCAGAAAGGAAAGTTAAATTTGCTATTGAGATTATGTCGGGTACAGCTCCAATTTCAATTGCTCCGTATAGGATGGCACCTGTTGAATTAAAAGAGTTAAAAATCCAGCTACAAGAATTACTAGACAAGGGGTTCATACGCCCTAGTGTGTCACCGTGGGGAGCTCCAGTACTATTTGTATAGAAGAAAGATGGGACACTGAGGTTATGTGTTGACTACCGACAGTTAAACAGAGTAACAGTGAAGAATAGGTATCCATTGCCTAGAATTGACGATCTGTTTGATCAATTGAAGGGAGCCGGTGTGTTTTCTAAGATTGATCTCAAATCAGGGTATCATCAATTAAGGGTTAAGGATGCAGATGTGCCTAAGACTGCATTTAAAACCAGATATGGGCATTATGAATTCCTGGTGATGCCATTTGGGTTAACAAACGCTCCAGCAGCATTCATGGACCTTATGAATCGTATCTTCCATCCATACTTAGATCGATTCGTAGTGGTCTTTATTGATGACATCCTGGTGTATTCCAAGGATAAAACAGAACATGATGAGCACTTGAGAATTGTTCTGCAGACTCTGAAAGAGAAGAAACTGTATGCTAAATTGTCCAAGTGTGAGTTCTGGTTGAATGAGATTGCATTCCTTGGACATGTAGTATCAGCTGAAGGGATTAGAGTGGATCACAAAAAGATTGAAGCAGTGATGGAATGGAAGCCTCCCAGAAATACAGCTGAGATCAGAAGTTTCTTGGGGTTAGCTGGATATTATAGAAGATTTGTAAAGGGATTTTCCCTGATAGCTGATCCAATGACCAAATTACTACACAAGAATATGAAATTTGACTGGAATGACAAGTGTCAAGCTAGTTTTGAGAGCCAAAAGGCTATGTTGACAGAGGCACCAGTGTTAACAAAGCCAGTGTCGAGAAAAGACTTTGTAGTCTACAGTGATGCCTCACATAATGGGTTAGGGTGTGTACTCATGCAAGAAGGGAAAGTGGTCGCATGTGCTTCCAGGCAGTTAAGGCCACATGAAAAGAATTACCCTACTCATGATTTAGAGTTAGCAGCAATTTTCTTTGCATTAAAGATGTGGAGACATTACTTGTATGGAGAAAAATGCTACATATACACAGACCATAAGAGTCTGAAGTATCTGCCAACCCAGAACGAACTTAATTTGAGACAGAGGCGATGGATTGAATTCCTGAAAGATTATGATCGTGTGATTGACTACCACCCTGGGAAGGCAAATGTAGTCACTGATGCTTTAAGTAGAAAATCTATTATAGCATTAAGATCTCTGAATGCCCAACTGTCCTTAACTCATGATGGAGTTATTTTGGCTGAATCGCACGTGAAGCCGAATCTGTTACAACAGATACAGGATGGGCAGAAGACAGATGAGAAATTAATGGCTATTATGGGCAAAATCACTGAAGGGAAGGAAATTGAATATGAAGTGAAAGAAAATGGGTGCCTGTACTATAAAGAAAGAGTATGTATTCCAGATGATAAAGAATTGAAAACCAGTATTCTGAGAGAAGCACATAACAGTGTGTATGCTATGCACCAAGGAAGCACAAAAATGTACCATGACCTGAAACTCTGATACTGGTGGCCAAGTATGAAGAAGGACATAGTTGACTATGTAACTAGATGCTTGACATGTCAGCAAGTCAAAGCAGAACATCAAGTTCCATCAGGTTTGTTACAGCCCATAAACATACCTGAATGGAAATGGGACCGAGTCACTATGGACTTTGTTAGTGGTCTACCTCTCACTCAGAAGAAGCATGATGCAGTATGGGTGATTGTGGATAGGTTGACCAAATCAACACATTTTCTGCCAGTCAGAACTAATTACTCACTGGAAAAGCTAGCAGAATTGTACATGAGTGAGATAGTTAGACTACATGGAATTCCACTTTCCATTATATCTGATAGAGACCCGAGGTTTACATCTAGATTTTGGAAGAAATTACAAGAGTCCTTGGGCACACAACTCCATTTTAGTATGACTGTTGATCCTCAGACAGATGGATAGTCAGAAAGAATAATCTAGGTAAATTCTAAAACTCATTGAGTTATTGTAAACAATAATTAAACTGATAATGATAATAATAACAGAACATATGTAATAGGTCCTCGAGGATATGCTGAGAAGTTGTGTTATTGAGTTTGAGGGAAGTTGGGACAGATATCTTCCACTGGCAGAATTTGCATACAATAATAGCTATTAAGCTAGCATAGAAATGGCACCCTATGAAGCACTGTATGGGAGAAAATGCAGAACACCTGTATGTTGGACTGAATTGGGTGAAAATAAGCTAGTGGGGGCTAGACCTGATAAAACAGACAGAGGAAAAGGTGAAATTGATAAAGGCCAATTTGAAAGTTGCCTCAAACCGACAGAAATCTTATGCTGACTTAAGGAGAAAGGACATTGAGTATGAAGTTGGGGAGAAGGTATTTCTCAAAGTATCACCGTGGAAGAAAGTGTTGAGATTCGGAAAAAAGGGAAAATTAAGCCTTAGGTTCATTGGCTCTTATGAAGTTATGGAACGTGTGGGACCAGTAGCCTACCGATTAGCCTTACCACCAGAGCTGGACAAGATACATAATGTGTTCCATGTCTCGATGCTTAGAAGATACAGATCAGATCCTTCACATGTCATCTCAGCAGAAGAAATTGTGGTACAACCTGACCTGACATATGAAGAAGAACCAATTAAAATCTTGGCACGAGAGGTAAAAGAGCTCAGAAACAAAACAATTCCACTAGTGAAAATCTTATGGAGACACCACAACACTGCAGAGGCAACATGGGAGAGCAAGGAGACAATGAGGCAACAGTTCCCTCAACTCTTCACATCAGGTAAATTTCGAGGACGAAATTTTTATTTAGAGGGGAAGAGTTATAACATCCCCACTGTACGTATTCTGTACGTTCTATTGCTCCAGTGGCTAAATAACAGTCCAAGCAAGTCTGGATGTCTAGAACTACACTTCGGTAATAGTGAACAGACATATGATAATGAAATAAATAAAAAGAAAATACAAGAAAAATCAAAGAAAAATGAAAGAGAGAAAATAAAGCTAAGTTAAATGAGTCGGCACCACAGCGATGGGTGACTGCACTAGAAAGGCCATTGCCGACCGCAGGACCACGGGGAACCCTCGAAATTAAATTTTGAGACATAAATAAAGGTTTATTGAAATGTAATTAACACTATAAATATCAAAGAAAAATTAATAAATTAGTATAAAGAAAAACGAAAAATCGAGAAACAAACAAAAATCGGTGTTACCGAAAAATTGAGAATATAACCCGAAGTAGGGTATTTTGGTCATTTGACAGCTAGAGTTTCCTTTTGACCTCAATGTCCATTAAAAATAAATGATATTGCACTTAGAAAATGTCATGAAAAATTAAATTGTGAAACATTATAAGAATAGTGAAAGAAATGGGGGGTAAACTTAGGATAATTAAAAGTTAAATTATATTTATATATATATTAAGTTAGTGGACCACTAGGGGAGTATTTTAAACACCTAAATGGACATGTGTAATCCCATAACATCTTCTTCTTCCTCATAACTCACTTTGGCCGAATTCCATCTCCTCCTAAAACCACCATTAACGTCCCAAGCAAAAGCTTCACATCCACCATGAATAAGCCATAGTTTCCTCAAGCTCCTTCACTAAAGTTGGTCCACACCTCTTGGGCAGATTATAGGGAACAAAAAGGAAGAAATTTGGTGAAGTTTTAACAAGCTCCAAAAGTGGTAAGTGTCCAAAACCTCTCCCTTGCTTTAGTAAACCTTGTGTTTAGGTTGAGGTGAGTATTTTGGTGAAGAGAAATGAAGAAAACATTGAGAAATGAAATGGTCCATTTTCAGCAGCCATGAATATGTGTTGTATTTGAATTTTTCTTACCTCTAATGGATGGAAATTAAGGTTGATTAACTCAAATGGAGGATGTAGTAAGTTAAAATCTAAGTATGTGCATGTAGTGCTTGAATTAAGGGTGTGAAATGGAGCCTTAATGCTTTGGGCAAACTGCCATGTTTGGCAGCCTATTAAATCATGAATTTATGTGTGAATATGAAGTTTATTAATGAAATATGCTAGTGTTAAATTGTGGGCAGCATGTGTAAGTGATATTGAAGTATGATTATGTTAAAGTGTATGTGTAATATTGACATTGAGATATGTTGAATTTTGGTGGAAGTGAATGTTAAACTTAATGGTGAATTGTGTGCATTGAGCACTTGAATGTTCTGCCCAAAATTATTGCTAGAATTGTGTACTATATATATATGGAAGTGTCATTGATTGAATATTGAAGTAATGAGGAGGAAAAGGAATATCAAATTGGAAGTGTATTTGCTTTGTGCAGGTTGTGTATTGATGGCAGTACCTAAATTAGGTTATAAGTGCCAAATTGTGAACCCAATCGGTATGAGGCCAATGGGGGGTGAAACTAGACACCAAATAGGACAACTTTCATTTAGAAATGTTGCCAAAATTCTGCCTAGAAACTGACCTTAAAAATGACCAAATCCGGAATTGCAACCTTGCAACCCAAATTTTTGACCATATGAACAGTAATCATTAGGATGACCATAACTCACTCAAAACAGATCCAATTGACCTGAAACTTTTACCATGGATAGCTTAGATATGGAGCTACAATTCTTGTGAAGACACCAAAGCCTAGAAATGGCCAGAACCAAGTCAAATAGCTTGCACAAGTTCGGGTACTAAAACTGCCAGAACTAAAAGTGACCTAAAATTGACCAAATTTTGCACTAAAGGTGCAATCTGTCTAGCTTTAGTAAATTGACCATATCTTAGTCTATACAGCTCAGAATGACCTGAAATTTTTCCCCGCGTGCAATAAGACATAGAGCTACAATTTTTCTTCTTTGACCAGAAGCTAAAAACCAAGAGAAATAGGACTTTAAGGTAGACCAATCTAGCACACCAAAAATTGAGAATTTGACATTTATATACAATGATGCTTGAAGCAATTTGGCAATGAATGCCAACTTGTAAAAATGGTAAATTGCACTATATTGGCTGCATGTTGAATTACAATATGTGACATGTTGAGGCTAGAAACAACTTATCCATAGTACCTAAAAAAGTCAACATATGCATTGACTTATGAATTACATAATAGTTAGTAAACTCTAAAAATTGAAGAATTAAACAATTAATTTATAATGTGCCCTAGTTTGCCTAGTTGACTAGTTTGGATAGGTTGGCATGCCAATATGATTCTGACAGCTATTCTGTAAATGGCTTCATGCCATATTGTGTTTTTACGGCTTATTATGTCGCACTGTGACTTTAATAGCCTACGGCTATACATATTGTGTATTTATTCTTGGCTTATCGCCAGATTGACTATATGGCTTTTTAGCCATGCTATTTGCATACCGGAAGACACTTTGTGACCGATGGTGTGACAGTCCGAGATACTAGGTACTCAGTGCTAGTATATCCGTTTATCCAGTCTGGTCAGTACATAGGCTACACGGGCAGTTAATTCAAGTGCTATTAAATTCAAATACCTAAATCCAGTCTACTGACATATAGCACCACCAAAAATTTGTAAACATTCTATTTACTTTATTTTAGTGTATATTTCTTTATATTTGGCACCACTAAGCAAAATTGCTTAGCGCGTTGCTTTTGTAATGCGTAAGTATTAGAGACACAGCTGGGGAGCTCAGCAGACCTATGACCTGGTGAGACATCAGATCTGCACAGGAGTCCAGAGTCATCTGCACTGCATTGCATACATGGTAGGACTTAGGATATCTTGTATTTTGTACTTTTGTTATATTTTTGAAATTCGGCCCTGTATTTTGTAATGTTATGAAAGCTCTAAAGTTTGTAATATTTTGTACATATTAAATAATATGAAGATTTTCTGGATATATTTGAATTATTATGGACTGTATTATGGAACTGTTTAATGACTGTAAAAGTCTATTGACTTTACTGAGAAATAGAGACTGTGAAATATTTGAGATTTTGATATTGTAACACCCTCCTTGTAGCAACTCCGTATATTCTACTATTCCGGTGACCAGTGTCGGTCCGGACAACTAGAACGTCCGGAAAAATATTTAAACTAAAGTGAGGAACCATCAAATATTAATAAGAAAAATTTAGGAAAAATTTTAGAAATAAAGTACAACCAAGTTAAATGAGCCGGTGCCCTAGCGATGGGTAACCTAGGGAGAAGTTGTGGTTCTCGCAACTAGGAGCCCTAGACCCAGGGGAAAAATTTTAAAATAATTTTTGGGACTCCAGAGAAGGGTCATTGAGGTTCTTATGGCATTAGAATGCCAAGAAAATACATAGAAAAATTGTTTAATCGGTACAGACAATTTTGGCTCGTTAAGCCAAACGGAGGGCATTTTGGTCATTTCGTCTTCAGAGATGATTTTTGGCCAACTTGTCCAGTTAAATAAATAATTTATATAATATAAAATATGATTAAATGTTGTTAAAAATTTAATTGAAATTAATTAGATAAGAAATGGAGAGAAAATGAAAGAAAATGGCATTATGACATCATAGTGATGTCATTAAAGTTTTCCCAACCAACTCAATGTGGAGACATGGCATAAACTTATTTAAAAGAGACAAATGGGCTGGAAAAATGAAAAAAATCAGAACTTCTTCTTTCTTATTTTCTCCTTGTCGTGAACCTCCTCTATAGCTAACCATAAACAAGCTTTTTCAAGCTTGATTTCACCAACTTCTACCCCACTAAACCCTATACTCCCAACACAAAAAAGTGTTCTTGCATCTTGGTGATTCTTTTGGGAGCAAAAAGAAAAGGAAAACAAGAACTCTAGCAAGTGGGAGACTTCACTCCATTAGAGGTTAGTGACCTAACCATGAATTTCACTTTAAATTCATGTTAAGGACTTTGAATGAGTGTAAATTACAAAGGAAATTTGTTGAATACCATTTGTATGCCATCCCATAAATTTCGGCAGCCTTGGTAGGGTATGATTGTTATGAGTTTTATGGAGTTAACATGCTTGTATGGCTGCCCACAATATGTATCTCCTAAGTGGATTGATGAAATGAAATGAAAATGCATGGGTTGTAATGTTTGAGTTAGGGTTTGGGGTGGAAAAATGGGACTTTGACCATGTGATGATGAAAATAGGTTTTAATGGTCAATTAGTGACCATCTGGTTCTATTTAAATAAAAAATAAAGTGTGTTGAGTAGTGGGATTTGGGTTTGGTGTGGCTGCCCTTGGTGACCTACAGAATTGGACATGAGTCCAGCAGGTTTGGGCAGCAATAACTTGAATTATAGAGGTCCAATTGGTGCAAAGCCAATTGGACATGAAACTAGACACATAATAGCACAACTTTGGTGAAGAAACTATGCCCAGAAAACCAAACCAAGTGGACCAAAAGATTGCCCTAATCCAGGTGACCTGCAGTCTGCCTGGGCAAAATGACTAAATGAACAGTGTTTGGTCATTTAGCCATAACTCAGTGTAGAAAGGTCTAATTGACCTGAAATTTTACCAAAAACAAGCTGAGATATAGACCAACAACTTTCATGAAGAAACCTAACCCAAATTATGACCAGAACATAATCAAAAAGTGAGTTGCAGTCACTATTCCTAACACTGTAGATTTGGTCAGTCCAGAAATTCTGGAAAAATTTTTAATCCGGCCAATTGTGGTTTTTGGGCCATAACTTGAGCTACAAAACTCCAAATGGAGTGATTCAAAAAAGGAAATGCAACTAGACAAAATAAGGAACAACTTTCATGTTGATCATTTTGCCAAATTCTCACTACAAAAATGACCAATGGAATAGTAAATACAAAGCATGAAAACTGAAAATTCTGCCCAATTAACATTAAGCTTAGAAATGGTATTGGCAACCAATACCAACAAATTTTGAATGCAAAATGTGGTATGTTGAGAGTATTAAAACTAATGTACTTATTGTCTATGCAAAAGTCAACATTTTAGTTGACTAATGAAATGAATAGTAACATTTAAACTTGAAATTCAAAAATTGTGAAATTTAAAAGTGTAATATGCCCTAGTATACCTAACAAGATTGGTTTGGATAGCTTGGCATGCCAATAGGGTTCTGTTAGCAGTACTGCACATGGCATTATGCCATTCTGTGATTTTATGGCTTTTAGCCATTCTGACATTGTGTTGAGACTTGGCCTTGTGCCTAATGTTATTACAGCTTATTAGCTGTTCTGTTGCACACCGGGAGACACAATGTGACCTATTGTGTGATGGCCGAGGTACTTAGTACCTAGTGCCGGTTTACCCGTTTATCCAGTCCAGTCAACTAGTATGGTTTACTCGGGCAATGATAATAAACCTTACTAAATTTTAATTAAATAATACTGTAAATAATATCAGAAATTAAGTCTACAAAAAAATGTAAACATACATTCTGCATACTTATTTCTATTATATTTTATTTTATTTTATATTGTCACCACTAAGCAAAATTGCTAAGCGCGTTGCTTTTGCCACGCGCAGGTACTGGAGACCTAGCTGGGGAGCCCAGTAGACATCAGACAAGGTAAGCCTTCAGAGCTGCATCCGGGGTCCAGAGTCACCTCACATCTGCACTGCATATGGTAGGACATTAGGATTTTGGATAGCATTTTGTATTTTGCATTTTGTATTAGTTTTGGATTGTAACTATAAACTCTTGTAATTATGTAATAATGTAAATATATGAAGTTTCATGTTTTTGAAATTTTCTGTATAATGTATGTTGATAAATGAAATGTTGAGAAATATTTATGAATGAGCTTCTAGTGATGAAGTGAACAGAAAAGTTTTGAAAATAGTATTGAGGTGTTGAGATTGGGTTGAGATATGTGTGTATAATGGAGTTTGGATTTGGAAATTATATTGGAAGTGTTTTTAAACAGGTTCAGAAGAACTATTTTTCCAATTTATAGCCGGCACTCTGCCGGATTTTCTATAAAATTTGCGAAAAAATTTAGATTTATCAAAAATTGAAAAAAAAAATGAATTAAAAGGGATAAATTGTAATAGAAACATGAATTGGTGCTCCGGCACACGGAGTGGCATAACTTGCTTGGCTACACTGTAGACGGGTAAGGGGTGTCACATTTAGTGGTATCAGAGCATCGATTTAGGCGTTTCTGGGCCTAAATAGAGTGCATACCATTGCATTGCATTTGTAAGTGTTGAGGTGATACTGATGCAGATCTGTTTGTTTTCTTATCTTGAATAGGATATGGATCCTGCTTCGCAAAGAGCAGTTGATGAAGAGGTGGAGAGTCGTGCTCCACCAAGGGCTGAATCTGGGGGCAGGGGAGAATCTGCTCCACCAGCAGCTGAGGCACCTGCCCAACCTCAGTTTGCGTTATTTCAGCAAATGACCGAATTCTACCGACAAATGATGGGGGCAATACCACCACCACAACCACAGCCACAACCTCCACCAGCACCAAAGAAGTCCCATCTGGAGAAATTGAGAAAGCATGGGGCTGTAGACTTCTTTGGGAAGAGGGAGGATGATCCCATGACTGCAGAAAATTGGTTGGATAGAACCATCAGAGTGCTGAAATAGCTAAACTGCACCCCCGAGCAGAACCTGGTGGGTGCTGTGTCCTTACTTCAGGATGATGCATATCAGTGGTGGGACAAAGTAACCAGTGAGGTGCAACCTGAACGGATCACCTGGGAATTCTTCCTCACAGAGTTCAGGAAGAAATATGTGAGCAAGGTGTACCTAGAAGAGCGAAGAAGGGAATTTATCAGTCTGAGACAGAGGCAATTGTCAGTGGTTGAGTATGAGCCTGAGTTTGTCAGACTGAGCCGATATGGGAGGGAGATAGTCCCTACAAAGGCAGAGAGGTGCAGAAGGTTTGAAGAAGGACTCAATGACAATATCAAAGTTATGATAATGGCATTGGAGATCACAGATTTTGCTAAACTAGTAGATGCTGCATCAAAAGTGGAAAGGGTCCGAATCAATGAACAAAATAGAAGGGAAAGACAGCAGAAGAGGGGTCCGGGTCAATCCAGTGCATTTTCTGCTCCCAGTAAGAAGAGTAAGGGTCCTCCTGCTCAGAGTTCAGGACCACTACAGGGTCAGGGTCAGTCTCAGGGGCCCAGACCACAGTTCACACCTAGGAAAGGCCAGTCCACACCATCAGTGGGCAACTCTCCAAGGACGGTGTTCGAGGACCAGCCCGGCATCTTACGCTGTCGATCGCCGAAGTGGCATAAGAGAGACTGTTGGTGAGTGACCGGTGCATGCTTATGGTGTGGATCTACAGAACATCAGATCAAAATTTGTCCGAAGAGGACTACTACAGTTGCTCCAACACAAGCTGACAGACCTGCTCCTGCACCACAAAGGGGTAGGAAGCCCGGTAAATCTGAGGCAGCTGGTCCATCACTGAGGCCTGCATCTGAGTCAGCTGAGAGGCCAGATACTAGAGTACCTGCCAGGGCTTATGCCATCAGAGCTCAGGAGGAGCAAGATGCCCCAGATGTCATCAGGGGTATGTTTTCCCTCTACAACACTTTTGTGCATGCATTGGTGGATCCAGGATCCACTCATTCCTACATTTGCATCAAACTACCCATAGAGAGGGGAGTTCCAGTAGAGGAGAGTGATGAAGACATTCTGGTCACAAATCCACTAGGCCACAGCGTGGTAATGAATAAAGATTATAAAGGTTGCCCGTTGAGGATTCAGGGGTATGAATTCTCGGCAGACCTAATTGAACTGCCCTTCCACGAGTTTAACGTGATTTTGGGTATGGACTGGTTGTCACGTCATCAGGCAATAGTTGATTGCAAATTAAAGAGGATTTCTCTAAAAACTTCTGAGGGTAATGAGATCACTGTTATGGGTGAAAGGACAGATTTCTTGTCCAATGTTATCTCAGCCACAGTTGCAAGAAATTGATGAGAAAAGGCTGTGAAGCTTACCTAGCACACGTGGTTGATACTAGGCAGGCTAAGCCAAACCTGTGTGATATACCCACAGTAAGAGACTTCCCAGATGTATTTCCTGAAGAGTTGCCTAGTTTACCACCAGAAAGGGAAGTCGAGTTTACTATTGAGGTAATGCCGGGTACATCACCAATTTCTATTGCTCCTTATAGAATGGCACCCACTGAATTGAAGGAGTTAAAAATTCAGTTGCAGGAGTTACTCAATAAGGGGTTCATACGCCCCAATGTGTCACCATGGGGAGCTCCGGTGCTGTTTGTGAAGAAAAAGGATGGAACTTTGAGATTGTGTATTGATTACCGACAGTTGAACAAAATAACTGTGAAGAATAAATATCCGTTGCTCAGAATTGATGATCTATTTGATCAGTTGAAGGGAGCCGGTGTATTTTCAAAAATTGATCTCTGATTAGGGTATCATCAGTTGAGGGTAAAGGATGCAGATGTATCAAAAATTGCATTCAGAACCCAGTATGGGCACTATGTTTTAGTGATGCCGTTTGGGTTAACAAATGCACCAGCAGCATTTATGGACCTTATGAACCGTATCTTCCATCCATACTTAGATCGGTTTGTAGTGGTCTTTATTGATGATATTCTGGTGTATTCCAAAACCAAAGAAGAACATGATGAACATTTGAGGATTGTTCTGCAAACCTTGCGAGAAAAGAAGTTGTATGCTAAGTTGTCTAAGTGTGACTTCTGGATGAGTGAAATCTCCTTTCTTGGACACATAGTATCAGCTGAGGGGATTAGAGTGGATCCCAAAAAGATAGAAGCAGTGATGGAATGGAAGCCTCCCAGAAATACAACTGAGGTCAGAAGTTTCTTGGGGCTAGCTGGGTATTACAGAAGATTTGTGAAGGGTTTTTCTCTTATAGCTGCTCCAATGACCAAGTTGTTACACAAGAATGTGAAATTTGGCTGGAACGACAAGTGCCAATCCAGTTTTGAGAGGCTAAAGGCTATGTTGACAGAAGCACCAGTGTTAACACAGCCAGTGTCGGGAAAAGACTTTGTGGTCTACAGTGATGCCTCGCATAATGGGTTAAGGTGTGTGTTGATGCAAGAGGAGAAAGTAGTTGCCTATGCTTCCAGGCAGCTAAGGCCACATGAACAGAACTACCCTACCCATGATCTAGAGCTTACAACAATTATCTTCGCACTGAAGATATGGAGGCATTACTTGTATGGTGAAAAGTGCTACATTTACACAGACCACAAAAGTCTGAAATACTTGCTAACCCAGAAGGAGCTCAACCTCAGACAGAGGCGATGGATTGAGTTCCTGAAGGACTATGATTGTGTGATTGATTATCATCCTGGTAAGGCAAATGTTGTTGCTGATGCTTTAAGCAGGAAGTCCATCACAGCTTTAAGATCACTAAATGCCTGTCTATCCTTAGTTCAAGATGGAGCTATTTTAGCTAAGTTGCAAGTGAGGCCAACCCTGCTACAGCAGATACAAGATGGGCAGAGGGCAGATGAAAAATTAATGGCCATTATGGGTAAAATTCCAGAGGGAAAGGAAACTGATTATGAGGTGAAAGCAGATGGGTGTCTGTACTACAGAGGAAGAGTGTGTGTACCAGATGATGGGGAATTGAAGACTAGTATTCTGAAAGAAGCACACACTAGTGTTTATGCTATGCACTCGGGAAGCACAAAAATGTATAATGATTTGAAGCCTCATTATTAGTGGCCTGGTATGAAGAGGGATATAGCTGACTATGTGACTAAGTGTTTGACATGTCAGCAAGTTAAAGCAGAACATCAAGTTCCATCAGGATTGCTACAGCCTATAAGCATTCCTGAATGGAAATGGGATTGGGTCACTATGGATTTTGTTAGTGGTCTACCTCTCACCCAGAAGAAGCATGATGCAGTATGGGTGATAGTGGATAGATTGTGAAGTCGAGATATTTTCTGCCGATTTGGGTGATTACTCACTGGAGAAGCTAGCAGTATTGTATATCAGTGAGATAGTTAGACTGCATGGAATCCCACTTTCCATCATATCTGATCGAGACCCAAGGTTTACATTGAGATTCTGGAAAAAGTTACAGGAAGCCTTGGGCACACAACTCCGTTTTAGCATGGCTTTTCATCCCCAGACGGATGGACAGTCAGAATGAGTAATCTAGGTAAACCTAAGAACTAATTGAATTTTCATAGTTAATAAACTGAAATGATAGTAACACTGTGAATTATGTGATAGATCCTGGAGGATATGCTGAGGAGTTGTGTCATTGAGTTTGAGGGGAGTTGGGATAGATACCTCCCACTGGCAGAATTCGCATATAACAATAGCTATCAAGCTAGCATTCAAATGGCTCCGTATGAAGCACTGTATAGGAGGAAATGTAGAACCCCAGTGTGTTGGACCAAATTGGGCAAAGATAAGCTGGTAGGACCAGACCTGGTGAAACAGACTGAGGAAAAAGTGAAGATAATCAAAGCTAACCTAAAGGTTGCCTCAGATAGACAAAAATCATATGCCGACTTGAAGAGAAAAGAGATAGAGTATGCAGTTGGTGACAAAGTGTTTCTCAAAGTCTCACCGTGGATGAAAGTACTGAGGTTTGGAAGGAAGGGTAAGTTAAGCCCTAGGTTCATTGACCCATATGAAGTCATTGAATATGTGGGACCAGTGGCCTATCGGCTAGCTTTACCACCAGAACTAGATAAAATCCATAATGTATTCCATGTTTCTATGCTGAGGAGATATCGCTCAGACCCTTCACATGTCATTTCCATGGAAGAGATTGAAATCCAACTGGACATGACATATACAGAAGAACCTATACAGATCCTAGCTCGGGAAGTGAAGGAACTGAGAAATAAACAAATTCCACTGGTAAAAGTGCTTTGGAGTCACCACAACACTGAAGAGGCAACTTGGGAAAGTGAAGAGATGATGAGGCAACAGTTCCCTCAACTGTTTGCATCAGATAAATTTCGAGGACGAAATTTTTATTAGAGGGGAAGAGTTGTAACACCCTCCTTGTAGCAACTCCGTACATTCTACTGTTCTTGTGACCAGTGTCGGTCTAGACAGCTAGAACGTCCGAAAAAATATTTAAACTAAAGTGAGGAACCATAATTAACTCAAATATTAATAAGAAAAATTTAGAAAAAATTTTAGAAATAAAATACAACCAAGTTAAATGAGCCGATGCTCTAGCAATGGGTAACCTAGTGAGAAGTTGCGGTTCTCGCAACTAGGAGCCCTAGACCGGGGGGAAAAATTTTAAAATAATTTTTGGGACTCCAGAGAAGGGTCATTGAGGTTCTTATGGCATTAGAATGCCAAGAAAATACATAGAAAAATTTTTCAATCGGTACAGACAATTTTGGCTCGTTAAGCCAAACGGAGGGCATTTTGGTCATTTCATCTTCAGAGATGATTTTTGGCCAACTTGTCCAGTTAAATAAATAATTTATATAACATAAAATATGATTAAATGTTGTTAAAAATTTAATTGAAATTAATTAGATAAGAAATGGAGAGAAAATGAAAGAAAATGGCATTATGACATCATAGTGATGTCATTAAAGTTTTCCCAACCAACCCAATGTGGACACATGGCATAAACTTATTTAAAAGAGACAAATGGGCTGGAAAAATGAAAAAAATTAGAACTTCTTCTTCCTTATTTTCTCCTTGCCGAGAACCTCCTCCATAGCTAACCATAAACAAGCTTTTTCAAGCTTGATTTCACCAACTTCTACCCCACTAAACCCTATACTCCCAACACAAAAAAGTGTTCTTGCATCTTCCATCCATACTTAGATCGGTTCGTAGTGGTCTTTATTGATGACATCCTGGTGTATTCCAAGGATAAAGCAGAACATGATGAGCATTTGAGAATTGTTCTGCAGACTCTGAAAGAGAAGAAACTGTATGCTAAATTGTCCAAGTGTGAGTTCTGGTTGAATGAGATTGCATTCCTTGGACATGTAGTATCAACTGAAGGGATTAGAGTGGATCCTAAAAAGATTGAAGCAGTGATGGAATGGAAGCCTCCCAGAAATACAACTGAGATCAGAAGTTTCTTGGGGTTAGCTGGATATTATAGAAGATTTGTAAAGGGATTTTCCCTGATAGCTGCTCCAATGACCAAATTACTACACAAAAATATGAAATTTGACTGGAATCACAAGTGTCAAGCCAGTTTTGAGAGGCTAAAAGCTATGTTGACAGAGGCACCAGTGTTAACACAGCTAATGTCGGGAAAAGACTTTGTAGTCTACAGTGATGCCTCACATAATGGGTTAGGGTGTGTACTCATGCAAGAAGAAAAAGTGGTCGCATATGCTTCCAGGCAGTTAAGGCCACATGAAAAGAATTACCCTTCTTATGATTTAGAGTTAGTAGCAATTATCTTTGCATTGAAGATATGGAGGCATTACTTGTATGGAGAAAAATGCGACATATACGCAGACCATAAGAGTCTGAAGTATCTGCCAACCTAGAAGGAACTTAATTTGAGACAGAGGCGATGGATTGAATTCCTGAAAGATTATGATTGTGTGATTGACTACCACCCTGGGAAGGCAAATGTAGTCGCTAAAGCTTTAAGCAAAAAATCTATTGTAGCATTAAGATCTCTGAATGCCCAACTGTCCTTAACTCATGATGGAGTTATTTTGGCTGAGTTGCAAGTGAAGCCGAATCTGTTACAATAGATACAGGATGGACAAAAGACAGATGAGAAATTAATGGCTATTATGGGCAAAATCACTGAAGGGAAGAAAACTGAATATGGAGTGAAAGAAAATGGGTGCCTGTACTATAAAGAAAGAGTATGTGTTCTAGATGATAAAGAATTGAAAACCAGTATTCTGAGAGAAGCACATAACAGTGTGTATGTTATGCACCCAGGAAGCACAAAAATGTACCATGACCTGAAACTCCGATATTGGTGGCCAGGTATGAAGAAGGACATAGTTGACTATGTAACTAGATGTTTGACATGTCAGCAAGTCAAAGCAGAACATCAAGTTCCATCAGGTTTGTTACAGCCCATAAACATACCTGAATGGAAATGGGACCGAGTCACTATGGACTTTGTCAGTGGTCTATCTCTCACTCAGAAGAAGCATGATGCAGTATGGGTGATTGTGGATAGGTTGACCAAATCAACACATTTTCTGCTAGTCAGAACTGACTACTCACTGGCAAAGCTAGCAGAATTGTACATCAGTGAGATAGTTAGACTACATGGAATTCCACTTTCCATTATATCTAATAGAGACCCGAGGTTTACATCTAGATTTTGGAAGAAATTACAAGAGTCCTTGGGCACACAACTCCATTTTAGTACGGCTTATCATCCTCAGACGGATGGACAGTCAGAAAGAATAATCCAAGTAAATTCTAAAACTCATTGAGTTATTATAAACAATAATTGAACTGATAATGATAATAATAACCAAACATATGTGATAGGTCCTCGAGAATATGCTGAGAAGTTGTGTTATTGTGTTTGAGAGAAGTTGGGACAGATACCTTTCACTGGCAGAATTTACATATAATATTAGCTATCAAGCTAGCATACAAATGGCACCCTATGAAGCACTGTATGGGAGAAAATGCAGAACACCTGTATGTTGGACTGAATTGGGTGAAGATAAGCTAGTGGGGCCAGACCTGATAAAACAGACAGAGGAAAAGGTGAAACTGATAAAGGCCAATTTGAAAGTTGCCTCAGACCGACATAAATCTTATGCTGACTTGAGGAGAAAGGACATTGAGTATGAAGTTGGCGAGAAGGTATTTCTCAAAGTATCAGCGTGGAAGAAATTGTTAAGATTCGAGAAAAAGGAAAAATTAAGCCCTAGGTTCATTGGCCTATATGAAGTTATGGAATGTGTGGGACCAGTAGCCTACCGATTAGCCTTACCACCTGAGCTGGACAAGATACATAATGTGTTCCATGTCTCGATGCTCAGAAGATATAGATCAGATCCTTCACATGTCATCTCAGCAGAAGAAATTGTGGCATAACCTGACCTGACATATGAAGAAGAACCAATTAAAATCTTGGCATGATAGGTAAAAGAGCTCAGAAATAAAATAATTCCACTAGTGAAAATCTTATGGAGACACCACAACACTGAAAAGGCAACATGGGAGAGCGAGAAGACAATGAGGCAACAGTTCCCTCAGCTCTTCACATCAGGTAAATTTCGAGGACGAAATTTTTATTTAGAGGGGAAGAGTTGTAACATCCCCACTATACGTATTCTGTACGTTCTATTGCTCCAGTGGCCAAATAACAGTCCAGGCAAGTCAGGATGTCTGGAACTACACTTCGGTGATAGTGAACAGACATATGATGATGAAATAAATAAAAAGAAAATACAAGAAAAATCAAAGAAGAATGAAAGAGAAAAAATGAAGCTAAGTTAAACGAGCCGACACCACAGCGATGGGTGACCGCACTAGAAATGCCGTTGTCGACCTCAGGACCTCGGGGAACCCTCGGAATTTAATTTTGAGACATAAATAAAGGTTTATTGAAATATAATTAACACTAGAAATATCAAAGAAAAATTAATAAATTAGTACAAAGAAAAACGAAAAATCGAGAAACAGATAAAAATCGATGTTACCGAAAAATCAGGAATATAACCCGAAGTGGGGTATTTTGGTCATTTGACAGCTAGAGTTGCCTTTTGACCTCAATGTCCATTAAAAATAAATGATATTGCACTTAGAAAATGTCATGAAAAATTAAATTGTGAAACATTATAAGAATAGTGAAAGAAATGGGGGGTAAACTTAGGATAATTAAAAGTTTAATTATATTTATATATACATTAAGTTAGTGGACCACTAGGGGAGTATTTTAAACACCTAAAAGGACATGTGTAATCCCATAACATCTTCTTCTTCCTCATAACTCACTTTGGCCGAATTCCATCTCCTCCCAAAATCACCATTAACGTCCCAAGCAAAAGCTTCACATCCACCATGAATAAGCCATAGTTTCCTCAAGCTCCTTCACTAAAGTTGGTCCACACCTCTTGGGCAGATTATAGGGAACAAAAAGGAAGAAATTTGGTGAAGTTTTAACAAGCTCCAAAAGTGGTAAGTGTCCAAAACCTCTCCCTTGCTTTAGTAAACCTTGTGTTTAGGTTGAGGTGAGTATTTTGGTGAAGAGAAATGAAGAAAACTTTGAGAAATGAAATGGTCCATTTTCGGCGGCCATGAATATGTGTTGTATTTGAATTTTTCTTACCTCTAATGGATGGAAATTAATCTTGATTAACTCAAATGGAGGATGTAGTAAGTTAAAATCTAAGTATGTGCATGTAGTGCTTGAATTAAGGGTGTAAAATGGAACCTTAATGCTTTGGGCAAACTGCCATGTTTGGCAGCCTATTAAATCATGAATTTGTGTGTGAATATGAAGTTTATTAATGAAATATGCTAGTGTTAAATTGTTGGTAGCATGTGTAAGTGATATTGAAGTATGATTATGTTAAAGTGTATGTGTAATATTGACATTGAGATATGTTGAATTTTGGTGGAAGTGAATGTTGAACTTAATGGTGAATTGTGTGCATTGAGCACTTGAATGTTCTGCCCAAAATTGTTGCTGGAATTATGTACAATATATATATATGGAAGTGTCATTGATTGAATATTAAAGTAATGAGGAGAAGAAGGAATATCAAATTGGAAGTGTATGTACTTTGTGCAGGTTGTGTATTGATGGTTGTACCTAAATTAGGTCATAAGTGCCAAACTGTGAACCCAATTGGTATGAGGCCAATGGGGGGTGAAACTAGACACCAAATAGGCAAACTTTTATGTAGAAATGTTGCCAAAATTTTGCCTAGAAACTGACCTTAAAAATGACCAAATTCGGAATAGCAACCTTGCAATCCAGATTTTTGACCATATAAACAGTAATCATTAGGATGACCATAACTCACTCAAAACAGGTCCAATTGACCTGAAATTTTTATCATCGATAGCTTAGATATAGAGCTACAATCCTTATGAAGACACCAAAGCCCATAAATGGCCAGAACCAAGTCAAATAGCTTGCACAAGTTCGGGTACCAAAATTGCCAGACTAAAAGTGACCTAAAATTGACCAAATTTTGCACTAAAGATGCAATCTATCCAGCTTTAGTAAATTGACCATATCTTGGTCTATACAACTCAGAATGACCTGAAATTTTGCCCCGCATGCAATAAGACATAGAGCTACAATTTTTCTTCTTTGACCAGAAGCTAAAAACCAAGAGAAATAGGACTTTAAGCTAGACCAATCTAGCACACCAAAAATTGAGAATTTGACATTTACATACAATGATGCTTGAAGCAATTTGGCAATGAATGCCAACTTGTAAAAATGGTAAATTTCACTATATTGGTAGCATATTGAATTATAATATGTGACATGTTGAGGCTAGAAACAACTTATCCATAGTACTAAAAAGGTCAACATATGCATTGACTTATGAATTACATAATAGTTAGTAAACTCTAAAAATTGAAGAATTAAACAATTAATTTATAATGTGCCCTAGTTTGCCTAGTTGACTAGTTTGGATAGGTTGGCATGCCAATAGGATTCTGACAGCTGTTCTGTAAATGGCTTCATGCCATACTGTATTTTTACGGCTTATTATGCCGCACTGTGACTTTAATAGCCTACGGCTATATATATTGTGTATTTATTCTTGGCTTATCGCCAGATTGACTATGTGGCTTTTTAGCCACGCTATTTGCACACCGGGAGATATTTTGTGACCGATTGTGTGACGGCCCGAGGTACTAGGTACCCAGTGCCAGTATATCCGTTTATCCAGTATGGTCAGTAAATAGGCTACACGGGCAGTTAATTCAAGTACTATTAAATTCAAATACCTAAATCTATTCTACTGACATATAGCGCCACCAAAAATTCGTAAACAGTTTATTTACTTTATTTTAGTGTATATTTCTTTATATTTGGCACCACTAAGCAAAATTGCTTAGTGCGTTACTTTTGTAACTCATAGGTATTGGAGACACAGCTGGGGAGTCCAGCAGACCTACGACCGGGTGAGACATCAGATCTGCACAGGAGTCCAGAGTCATCTGCACTGCATTGCATACATGGTAGGACTTAGGATATCTTGTATTTTGTACTTTTCTTATATTTTTGAAATTCGGCCCTGTATTTTGTAATGTTATGAAAGCTCTAAAGTTTGTAATATTTTGTACATATTAAATAATATTAAGATTTTCGAGATATATTTGAATTATTATGGACTGTATTATGGAACTGTTTAATGACTGTAAAAGTCTATTGACTTTACTGAGAAATAGAGACTGTGAAATATTTGAGATTTTGATATTATCATATTAAACTGTTTTCAATAGGTTTGGAAGGACAGTTTTTCAAAATACAGACAGCACCTTACCAAATTTTTATTACCAATCTTGAAACACTGATTTTATCAAAGTATGAAAATAGTATCAGCATGATATGAATATTACATAACAGACTTCTTAAAATCAAATTGAGCTTAGGTAATGAAATAATTACATACTAGGTATTCCGGCACGCCATGTAGCATGCCTTGCTCGGCTATTCTATAGACGGATGAGGGGTGTTACAAACTATGCCATTGTTGAGCATTTTCTTATCGTCTTATGATCTTATCAACTAACTGATTTGAGGATGCCATCGGGACTACTCTTACTTACCTTTGCAAACAAATATCTAATGATACTTAATCTTTAAAAAAAAGAAAAATTATATTAGAACATAAAAATGTAACTGCTTAAACATGCACGATTTGAGTAATTTCGAGTCATACTATCAAGGTAAATGATATCTATACACCTATCAAAGTAGGAAGATGTTTAGACTACTTAAACAGTATGATTCGAAATTACTCTTTCTTCTTAAAAAAAACATGAAAGTGCTTAAATGACAAAAAAAGCAAAGGAAGACAAAGCATGTCCCTTTTGCCCTAAAAATAGGATAATCCTAATACTAGGTGAGTATTATCTAATAGGATGGCCCTACCCCTAGGGGTGGTTTGCTATGGCTCTTGACTATTGTGATAGTTTAGTTTGAGAGCAAATTTGCTAAGGTTTAAAGGTTCCCAAATTGTCCCCACTGTAAACAGTAGAGCCTCATTTCATTATCATGATACTAATGAGAAAATCCACAGGTATCACAATAAATGAAACAAGTTCCAATTTGAGTGAAAGTCCTCATGGATACTAATGGGGAAACCCACCAGTACCGCTACACGACTTCCTCCTACCTCCTAAGGGTATGAAAGCTTGGGTATACAGCTAAAGCGAGTAAGGACATTATGTAAATATCAAGTGTGTGAAGGAACATACCAACCTCTTCCTTTTTAGGGAAAACCAAAACAACAATGTTGTACCATAAAAGAAAAAATTCAAACAACAATCACAGAATAGTTAGTAATAAGTAAAGGTAAAAGAATCATAGCAATAATTTACAATATTTTAAATTTGATCAAACACGAGGACCCTTAATATTTCATAAGTTAAACTCCACAATTGTTGACATTATCTTATAAGGGAACATGATTAAATCCATCTTTGAACCTCAAGACTAGGATTCTTTTATATCATCCCCAGTGGAGTCGCCAAGCTATCACAAGGGTTCGACGGTCACCGGGCAATTCTCACTGAAGTGGAAAAGGAGTCGCCACTTTAATTTTGAGGAAAATTAAAGAAGAGAAAACCATTCTTTATATCATAAGGTTTTGAAAAGAGTATTGAACACTTCTAATTTTAGAGATTCAAGGTACGGGATCCGTATAGGCACCCCACATCGTCCCTCTACGAGGGTAAGTAGATTTAAGGATGTGGTCTTTATAAGTTACTATCGATAATTTTACTGGAGTTTAGATTATGATGTTAGTTCCTGCATTTGCTATAGGAACACTTAATATCTCACTATTTAGAGTAAACTTAGGAACAGAGGTAAGTGAGATAACCCTAAAGTGAATTTTAACTCTGATTATTATTTTTATTAAATTCCTCCCTCCCGCAAAAATTAGGACTTTAATTTTGAAGAGGTATCATTTGGTTCCTAAAGATTTATAATGAATAATAAGGATTCTCAGCTTACTCATCATTAATCTCATCATTAGCGCCCAAACAATAGAGGATGTTGTGTGTGAAGTGGATATTAAAAAAACAGACAAAAATTGAATTCAGGTGGGTTTTGATTTCCATTCCTTTTGATTGAGACTTTGCCTAGAGAGTTTTGTGCATTAACGAGGACTCTCAATTAATGAGTCAAAGTCCCATCATCGGCATAATCAACTGTTATTCTCTGCCCATATTAATTCAATCATTAATGCATTTATAATTTACTAATTTGTAGAGGATTGTTTTAGAGGTAGCCTGCATAAAATACCATTCTAGTCTACAGAGCTATATACATATTTTATAAAAGAATTCTAACTATCTTCCTAAAAGTATTTTATGTTCTAATAAACCAGTTATTATTCTATTTGTACACTTGCTTAAAGATATTTATATTGTGTTTGGAGTTTTTTTAAATTTTTTATTTTTTTTAAAAAAAATCTTAGTTAATGAAGCAATAAAGGGGTACTTTAGGTTAACAAATTCAAGGAAGAACTCTCCCTTGCACATGCAAAAGGGAATTTAGAATAAGAAAAGATTTTAAAGATTCTAGGGAGGAATCTCCTTTGAATCCTGAAGTATAATAGGTTTATAAAATTTTGGGATTCAAAGAAAGATTCTCCCATGAACCTAAAATATAAGAATGTTGTATTTAAAAATTGGTATAAGTCCAAGGAAAGACTTTCCCTCGACCTAAGGACATGATAAGATTGTATCATTTTGAAAGAATATAATTAAAATTCAAGGAAGAACTCTCCCTCGATGTAAGAGAATTGTATATTTGGTAAAACACTTATTATGGGATCAAGGAAAAACTTTCCCTCGAACCCCTCGAATTAAAAAAGGAAAATTTATTTATTTTATAAACAGACATAAAAAGAAAGGGCCCAAGGAAAGGACTCTCTTCCGAACCCCATACCTTAAAGAAAGATTGTATTTTAAAATAATTCTATTATGAGGTCATTTTAATACTTCATAAAATCAATTTACCGACCTTCAAAGATGACCATTATTTAAATACATCAGTAATTACTAGGAACATGTTAAAGTGTTGAACTAACCATTCGTTGAACAATACAACATTATTTATGAACTCATGTTATTATTTCCAAACTATAAAATAAGAATATAATTTTATATGCAATATTTTCGAACTCCTCTTATACTTAAAGATAAAAAAAAGGCCATGACGACCATTTTTAAACTCCTTTCAGACTTGCAATATAAACAAAAATGCCATAAGCGTTATTTCCAAACTCATGTCCTTATATCCGAACTCTTACCATTATTTTCGAGCTCCTTTTATTATATCCAAACTCTTTCTAAATAAGGATGATAATACTCACAATATTAAACTGAAGTAGCATTCACAAGATAAATAAAAACAATATTTCAAATGGCAATGTAATATTTATGGAGTAAAAATATTTCAACAAAAACATAAAAAAAAACATTTCAATGAAAATGTAAAAATATAATATATACAGAGCAAGTATTTCAACCATTGTCAATCTTAACCTTATTCTCCTAAAATTTCAGTAGAATAATATACTATAGAATATGCCTCATAAAGGCCGAAAAAGCAAAATGATAAAGAGAGTTCGAATTCTAGCTTATACAGGGCCTAAGGTGTTTGCATGTGACCTCGCTATACCCATTTTAAGGAAAACATGTAGACATCCACATAAGTTTTTTTATTTTTTTACCTACAATGAGCTTTAATAATGACAGGGAGAAGTGGGCTTTGACGTCTGGTGCTTACAAAGGAAATGAAGCTATAAAACTATCAAATCAATCTTCCTGAATTGACAAGCGAAAGCACTTTTGGAATGAAATTTTCAATGTGAAATGTGAGGATTCTAAGAATTGTTGTTTTGAGAGTGTGGAGATTCTTTAGAAAACTAATGTTTATAAAGAATCTCTATCTCTTCCTTTATACTTACTAGACTTTCAAATAGGGACCCCTTTAATAATAACACTTTGGGTATTTATAGCGAATGGAAGCCCTAAAATGGAAGTCAAGATTCAAGATGGAAAAAAGAAGGTTTGGGATTTAAAAGGACAAAATCTGAGGGTCAAGAATTAAAGAGATCAAAAATCAAGGGCAAAGATCAACTCAGGACTCCTTTGTCCTTTTCTTCTTTGATCTAAAGGTTAGGAATTGTGCCTTACAGACTAGATCAAGGGTTGAGGTTAAAAAGTACCAATTTTGTCTTTATTACTTTTGATCTAAGGGTCTGGGATTTACCCTTATAAGTATAATCAATGGTGAGGATTGAGGCGTACTAGAGTGCTTTAATTAACACAAATCTGATGGTGAAAACTTGATCTACAAAATCAAGGGCTATGATGCAATGGCAAAGTGGCGTGTTTCTGAAATTCTACCTCACTCGACCTTTTTGCCTGATCCTTATTTGATCTTTTTCTCCGACCTTATTTGGTTTCCTAATCTGATCTTTTTTTGTTTCCTCCATCTAATCCCTCTTTATCCGATCTCTTCATTAGATTTCACTATCTAATCTCTCTTCATCTGAACCTTCTTTATTTTATCTTTTTTTATTCGATCTCTTTATCTGATCCTACTGTGGTTGGCCATGGTTTAAATTTCCCAGAGCTAAGCCTTTTATTAATTGGGATCGAAAGCACTGATCCTGTTTGAATCCGAACTTAATTAGGCGAGCTCTATCTTGGCCAATTTTTTATCATCGATCCCCTATCAAGCTCAGTCTAGGAAATTGGGAAAGCATTAAATGTGTATTTATCTGATACGTCACCTCAAACTTCACAGCCATTAATGTATGGGGCTATATATAAATTTAAGAGGGGCTGTCATTTCACACTTTGTGCTCTCTCAAATCTCTCCGGTGAGTTTTCTCTCAAGCTTCCATTCTCCGATGACGTGGTTTTATTTTAGCGATAGTATAGTCCTTGATTTTTATTCTTGTTTATTATTTTTCTTGTTTCACCAAAAAATGAGCGGCGGTGACATTCAGGGAGCGATGAGTACATTGTCAGTTAATGTTTCTTGGACTTCTAATAAGGGGGAGGAAGAGGGAACAAACGGGAGAAATGAGGTTGAGATGCTGACTAGACCAATCTCAAACCAGCCTGCCGAACCTAGCTAAGAATATGCTCCAAACCATAGGAAGGAATCTCTCTCAGTGGATGAAGTGACATCGATTCTGGAACATTCCGAACTGGCACAAATACGTCAGGAGTTTGACCTCTTGACTGATGCATACGAGCTCATCAGATGCCACAAGGATCTCTGAACTGATCACTTTTTCGAGGAGGGAGATCAAATAATTGTATATGAGGAACAACTAAAAGCCAGGCTACAATTTCCCTTGGAGCAGTTCTATAGGGATCTATTGAGCTATCACAGCGTCTGCATAGCTTAACTACAACTCATGGCAAACTCTAGTTGCTTTCTGGGGTTTGTGCTAAGCTAAAGGTCTAGAGGCCATGGTGAAAGTGTTTGCCAAGCTACACCACCTCACCAGACGAAAAAATGATGAGTACTGGTTTTTTCAAGCGAAGCTAAACTGTGGGCTCTTCACCGAACTCCCTTCCTCCTTGAAGAACTGAAAAGATTGATTCTTCATTCTATGGAGCCAGGATCCCCATGGCTTCGAAGGCATTCCATGGAGTTGGAACTAATTAGTCGAGAGACCCTAGGAGAAGATCGTCCTTAATTAGGACGGGATGGCAGTGGTTAAAGAGCTAAAGAGCCAGGCAAACACTTATCGGTACCTATGCTTGATTTCATTGTAGTCGAACTAAAATGGTGGCTGATGAATGTGGTTGCCCAAGAAAATGTTCCTCTTCAACTTTTTGATCTTGAGCCCAAAAAGGGTAACTCCTTTGTCTTAGTTCTCTTGATCAATATAAACTCATTAACGCTTTTTTATGTGTAGATATGATGGGTACCGATGCTGATAAGGTGGCAAAGAAGAGGAAGAGAGAGCTTGCCTAGCGGGTTCTGGAGAAAAAGGAAGCGGCTACTGCTGCTGCTACTAGGGCTGAGGAGCTGGAGGCCTAAAAGAGAGCTCGAGTGGAAGAGGTGAACTATTAAGCATTGGCTGAAGATAAACCCACCAATCTCCAGGGGTGCCCAAGTGCTAGCGCAGTCTCTGGACAAGAATAAAACATTGAAGGGCAACATAGACCTGGCCTGGGTCACTGGTGCAATAATTTATTTTGTAGAAGAAAGAGCTCGAATGGCCCTAGAGAGCATTAATGATCTCTTAAACCATTTAATGAGCCTAAGTCTAGAAGCCATGGCCACCTAGCACATGGTTAAAGAAAAGGTGAATTTCTTGAGATGGGAGATGTCTAAGGCAGTCCATAAGCTCATCGCTTACAAAGGCCAGTTGATCGCTATCAATGCTTGAGAACTTGAGCAATGATTGAAGTCTTCTGATGATGTTATAGCTTGATGAAAAAAGGAACTAGAGAATGCCTAGGCGGGCCGAGTAGCTGACTTGGCTAAATACACTGAAGATCTTAAGGCAAAGGAGGATGAGCTAAAGGCAAAGGAGAATGAAGCTCTCTTGAGAGAAGCTAGCACTTACGTGCAAGCTCATAATGATATCCTTGTCAAACTGCTTAAACACTATCCTCAGGAAGACTTCTCCTGGCTTGAGAAACTTGCCCCGGGTATAAAGGCCAAGAGTGAGAGCGAACGAGAGGGGAATAATTTAGATGAGGCTCGGGTTGGAGGAGATTCGCCTACTGAGTGACTTTTTTATAATTTTATCCCTTGAATAATAAAACATCTCTTTTATGATCGATCTTTTAACATTTTCGCTTTCCAACTTTCTAGCATTAGAATTTATTGAGATCAGATAATCATAAGACCAGACTTTGATTAAAACCTAAAAACAATTGAAACTATTTTAAGTATACAAAATTGAGCTTTATTGAGATTGGATAGCTAGCATGAAGAAATTGAACTTTCCTTAGATAATTATAAAACTGAAGTTTGACATCAAAAATTAGATGAGTATATAAAAGATTAAAATTCAATTATAGAATTTGGGATAAAATTTAGTTAAGACTTACTAAGTGGACGATTATAAATGTAATTAAAACTTAAAACTTAAATGATAAAAAAAGAAAAACCAAATTGCATTAAACCTCAATTGTTGTTTTCACCAAGCCAATTAGAAAGAATTCATTTATCGAGCCAAAATATGGTGTCTACATATATTATTTTCTTATTATGCAAATGAGAATAGATAACGGCAATTATGCGTTTTATAGGTAAATGAAATGAGTTAGATAATTACAACTGAATAAATGGCCGAATACACTCAAATATGCACCGAGTAGATGTCACCTTGATGATAGGTGATTTATTTTCAGCTTAGCTTATATTTATACTGTCTTTAGGATAACATTTGATATACACAGAGCCTTTGGGGCGAGCATTAGATGGCTGCCCTTTGGGGTAGCTCTACACATGTTTGTGACCAACATTTCTATTACTCTTAAGCGAGTGGAGTCATCATAGAGCCTAAGATACTAGCATTGCTCTCAGGCTGCCAAAGTTTCTATTTTACATGCTTGAGATGCTAGCATTATCTACAAGAAGCATATTATGAGTGTATGAAGATATTACATATTTTATGATATTTGACCAAGTTTAATTCAACAATATTTTTACAAAATGAATTTTATTTTAGTTTAATTATGTGATTTTGAAATAATTTATATATATTCAGCTGACTTATTTTAGCATCGTAAGTGGTATTATTAAATTACCAAAGTTTGTCGGTTTCCCCTTTGTTATTTATTTATCCACTCACTAATTTTATACTCACCTCTTTTATTTTAATATTTTAGAACTTTTGACATTCTTAGTACCAGTAGTTTTTTGTCTTCATTAGCTTTTGGGTCTAGTGGAGGTCAGGCCAGCACATTATTTTAACAATTTTCCTTTCTTCTTGGATTTTAGGTATACAAATAGATATAAAAGTTATGATTGCTAGAAATTTGTTGTTATATTCCTTGATCCTTATAGAGAGGAAAATTTATAATTATATTTTTAATTGTTTTTAGTTGGATTAGTATCATTTTTAATTGACTATGATAAGAATGTCATATAGATGTTGTCCATGTGGTTCGTCCATAGGTGTTTATATTTTATTAGCAACATTTTAGTGGAAATTCCGTTAGTTTGCCATGTCACATCTATCTCTATAGTTAGGGATGAGTGTGACAATTGAAGTTCATGATTGAGATTTGAGTCTCTTTTCCTCCCTCTTTGGTTTGCTTCCATTCCATAGCTTGTGTTTCCATGCCCATTATTATCTTCAATGATTGTATTTAATTTTTATTTATTTTTTTTTACTATGTTTAGGGATTTTGTTGTGATATTTTTGAGTTTGTAATAACCTTGTTCCTTGGCCTCTTCTCCATATCTGTGATTTTGATTTCTATACTCATTTTTTGATGCTCTAGGGATTTTATTTGTTTTTTTTTTTTTTTTTTTTTGCTTTGCCTATTGAGGGAGAGATACAAAGAATGGGAGAGAGTGAGAGAGAATGGTAAAACAGAGAGAGGGAGATAGAGATGCATAAATGAAGAGAGTGCAAGAGATAACAAGAAAAATAGAGTGGGGAAAAGAGATACAGAACAGGGAGAAAGTGAGAGAGAATGAGGAAAAAGATAAGGGGAGGGAGAGAGAGAGAGAGAGAGAGTTTGGTTAAATAGGTTAATCAAATGTAAATAGGCTAAATGTGCCATACAACACTTTAATGAACTATTTATATAAATGAGTTGTACAAGTCATTTCATGTAGCCTGTGTCATAAATTTATCCAAGTTAGGATTAAATATTTTGACATGATTAATTAAACTGGTAGTGTTTGGATTAAGTGATTAACCATTTTTATATTATATGTATAGGTTGACATGAAGTGTCCGCACGAATTGCTAGCCTTAACAATAATCATGCTAGAAATGCAAAAGTACAATAAAATATTGATTAACCTTTAAATTACTTTAAGGTTAATTGTAACATATAACAATTCTTATCCGTACAAGAAATCAATTCTTTTCTATACTTTTTTTTTTTAATTCCTAGCAAAATTTTGATATACTAAAATATAACTGATGTTGCTCTCCTCTTTTGGATATGGTTGATGGATCTTAGATCTGTAAGGTAGCAAAGAACATCGAGTGGGTTAGCTGACTACCACTCCGATACTTATATAAGGAGCTCAAGCCTGCATGATCAAGTATGCTATTCTTTATAGTCAATTCTATATTCTATTCAATTCAATTATTGATTTAAGCATTGGAAAGGTTGTCCAAGGCAATCCACCTGGTGTTCTCTTTTATCTTATAGATTCATATTTGTAGGAAAAATCCACAAATAGCATTAATAACCTAATATAATGTATACAACCAGTATAGTACAAAATATGAAAATATGAAAAATGAAAAATACAAGAGTGAAGTGAATATGGAAAATGAAAAGACAAGACTCACTTGAATCTTCCTTAGCACCTTTTAACACCTAAGCTTGGAGTTAATTTGAGGGCTTGATGAATGTGTTGAGGCCGACATTAAAAAAAAAAAAAAAAAGCTTCTTTTATTGAATCTTGAAACATTTTGCTCTCTAAAGGAGATAATAAAGCCACCTAATTCTCTGAAAGCAAAACAAGCCTCACATGCAGGATGTAAGTAGAATCAAATGCTCTCCAAGACGTGTAACTTTGAAATAAAAAGAATGCCTAGGTGCTAAAACGTAGTCCACATTTGGTGTGCAAATGGGGGGGTGGTGTGTCCCTTACTGAAGCCAACTTGGCTCAAATAAAGGGGGATTATGGGCTTTTAAATGAGACCCATTACAAGGGCCTAAGTGAAGAAAGAAGTTATAGACTCATAATAATGCCCAACTCAATGGATTCGGATCTAAAGGAAATAGAATAAATTGATTTGTGTTACACTCTTCTCCCCTCCCCCCTCAAGAGGTGAAGGCAATGCATGTTTAAGGGTAATTCTACCATTGAATATAAATGTGAGTTGACTACTAAATAGTTGGGTTGATCAACCATAAATTAGGTTTAATTTTAATAAAATGAACAATTTGTTTACATAAGTAAATTTGAGGTAAATCATCATATAAACTTAAATTTGGGACTAGTACGTGGTTTTTATTACACCTTAGGGACTTGATTTTAAATTATCCTTTTGTCTAATCCTTTTCTACCGAAAAGAAAAGAGATAATAGATAAAATATTTTTCAAATAAAGTGACATCCGCATATTACATACTAGCTAATAGGATTAGGAAATTAAAGGTTATACACTAAAGTGAGGAAATTTTTATTAATTATGAAATTTCCTACTAATTTAACTAGATATTAATTTATTAATTAAGGAAAGTTTCTATAATTTGGTTAGAAGTTAATCTGTTAATATTTTGACATGCCAAATTAAGTATAAAAGCTTTACTAATTCTTATGTCAAAAGGCAAATGCAAAATCATTGTTTCCTAATTGTCCTTGATTTAACAAATCAATCAAATTATTAGTTGTCACACAAAAATTATGCCAACCCATTAAATTAATTAATAGATTAATACAAAATTGCCCTAAAAATAGAAAAACTGCGTGACTATAAAAACAGGAAAACAAAGGGTTTTTAGCCACGGATATTTGCACAAGACAAAGACATGTTGGAAGCAAAATCGAAGATTTCAATTATTTTCTCTTCATTTCTTTTCATCCTTCTGCACATTCCGTCTCATGCTGCCAAACAGGCAAGGTTTTTTTTTTTTTTTTATTTTGTTTAAGTCTTTTTAAACAAGCACATGAACTTTTATTAAATTATAGGATCAATAGCTATTAGTTTAACAGTTAAACACTTCTTTCTCTTTAAATATTTTTTAATTAATTGAAATAAAATTATGGGATATATTTCATTTTATATATTGTAATTTGAGAAATTTCTTCTACCCACTAAATTTTATTATGGATATTATGAAAATATTGCATGAAGAGGGAAATAAAAAGAGAACAAATAGAAATGATATTGTGAATAACTCTGCTCTTAACTATATTGAAAAAGTAAACGTCAATTTGACCTCAAACTTCTTTTTTTCTTTTCTTTTCTTTTTTATTAAGAATCATATCTATTTTTTTTTATCTTTTAGTAATGCAGACTTCACAATCTGAATATATATAAATAATTGTTGACGTGTGATTTTTTCTTCCTCTCCACAAATTCATGTATCAATAATGCATAATTGCATACTTGATTAATGTACTAAGTGAGTTATTATATTTGCTGCAGTCTTACATAGTATACATGGGACAACATTCAGTTCCTCAAGGGAATACAATCTTTGATGACCAGAAAGTGTCACAATCACATCATGACTTGCTGGCCACATTATCTTATAGGTCTACATTTCTTGAATTTCTGAAAATTCAATATTATTTTTTTTAATAATTTAAGAAAAATTGAAAAATTACACTCTTTTCACTTATGCAGTGGGAAGCCGGAAGAGGAGCAACCTGAAATTTTTTACTCTTACAATAAATTTGTGAATGGTTTCGCTGCAATGCTTGATGAGCAACAAGCAGAACAGCTTAAAAGTAAGAGTTTCAAATTCGTATATATGTCATATGTATACTAGCTAGGTTCCTATTAATTTTAAACCATTTTTTTTTTCATAGCTTAATCAATCAAGTTTAAATCAATGCAGATCATCCGGGTGTCCAATCAGTTATGTTGAACAGAAAATATGAACTACACACAACACATTCATGGGAGTTTCTTGGATTAGAGAACAATAATGGAGCAGCTACTAAAAACTCAATTTGGAAAAAGGCAAAATATGGTGAAGATGTCATCATTGCAAATTTCGACACAGGTGAGTATACCATCCTTTAGCAAGTATTGGGTTGAACCTCGACCTAAATATTTTTATTTATAAAGAAAGTTGATAATTCATAAACTTATACGCTAATATATTTATGGGTGCCATGACGCAAGGTGTTTGGCCAGAATCAGAGAGCTTCAACGATGAAGGGACGGGTCCAGTGCCATTAAGATGGAAAGGATTTTGTCAGAGCGAAGGTGGAGTTCGCTGTAACAGGTCCATTCTTTCTCTCTTTTGCCAATATTGTAATTGTAATGCACTGAAGATCGACTGAAAGCCTAAACAAAAACAACTTTTTTTATATACATACAGAAAGCTTATAGGAGCAAGGTACTTTTACAAAGGCCTTAATGCAGCAATTGGCCCTAACAAAACTGAACTATCTGCACGGGACGCTGACGGCCATGGCTCCCACACCTTATCCACAGCTGGTGGTAGCTTTGTCCCTAAAGCTAGTATCTTTGGTTATGGCAATGGGACAGCTAAAGGTGGATCACCAAAAGCTCGTGTGGCTGCTTACAAAGTCTGCTGGCCTGCCGGCTGTTATGGAGCAGATATCTTGGCTGCATTTGATGCCGCCCTAAGTGATGGAGTCGATGTGATCTCATTATCATTAGGCGGGGCTGGTGAGATAGATTATTCTATTGATACAATAGCTATTGGAGCCTTAACTGCCATTCGTAGAGGGGTTAGTGTAGTTGCCTCAGCTGGCAATGATGGACCAGATGCATTTACCGCATCCAATGTGGCTCCATGGTTTTTCACAGTTGGTGCTAGCACAATGGATCGCGTTTTCACTAGTTTTGTTATACTTGGCAATAATAAATATTTAAGGGTATTAACTTGTATGATCTCTATCTATTATCATCATTCATAAACAAAAATATATGTTCAATGACAATTTTTGTTATTTTGATATCTAGGGAACAAGTCTTTCAGACAAAGCCTTGCCTGCTGGAAAGTCTTATCCTTTGATATTTGCTGCTGATGCAAAAGCTGCTAATGCAACAACTGCAAATGCGTAAGTGGTTACTTCAATTGGAAATTTTGATTAAGTATTCAATTTTAGTTAGCCTGCTATAGTTACGTAAAATGTGATCAATGCAGCACGCTATGCGGGCCTGGAACACTTGATCCTTCCAAGGTTGCAGGGAAGATCATAGTCTGCCTTCGAGGTGGTAATATTGCAAGATTAGACAAGGGAATTGAAGCTGCTAGAGCAGGTGCTGTTGGGATGATATTGGCAAATGACCAATCAAGTGGGAATGAACTTATAGCTGATCCTCATCTACTTCCTGCTTCACAAATCAATTACACTGATGGTTTGCTTGTTATTGCCTACATAAATTCCACCAAGTACATTTCAAATGATATTTCATTTGTCCACTTCATCAATTTCAGGATACAGATTAACTCATTCAAGGTTTTTACTCTGTTGGAACAGAAATGCGACGGCATCAATTTCTCCTGTACTCACAGAACTGGGAGTCAAGCCAGCTCCAGAGATGGCGGCATTTTCATCCAGGGGACCTAATTCAATTGATCCAGAAATCCTTAAGGTTAGTTCAGTAAACTTTTAAACCTAATCTAGACCAGAAAAAATACTTTTAAAATCATTTTACATGTCTAATTTTTAATATCTATTGTATTGTATAGCCTGACATCACTGCACCTGGAGTTAATGTACTTGCTGCTTATTCTGAAGTAGCATCGCCATCTGAATCAATATCTGATAAGCGTCGGACTGCTTTTGCTATAATATCTGGCACTTCAATGTCATGCCCTCACGTCTCCGGTATTATTGGCCTTCTCAAGTCACAACACCCAGATTGGAGTCCTGCTGCTATCAAATCTGCCATCATGACTACTGGTATAACCATCACTTTAATATAAAAAATTGTAATGTGTTTTGACCTTGCTAACCAAATCAAACTATTATACCTGCAGCAACAACACGAGCCAATGATGGGAAGCCTATACTTGATGCAGATGGGAAAAATGCAACACCATTTGCATATGGTGCTGGACATGTACGTCCAAACCTTGCAGCAGATCCCGGCCTAGTTTATGATTTAACTTTGAATGATTACCTAGACCTTCTGTGTCACCATAAGTACAACATATCCTTTATACGATCATTTGGAAATGCTTCTTATACATGTCCTGAGCATTTTAGTGTATCGACATTCAACTACCCTTCGATCACAGTTCCAAAGCTCACAGGCTCAACCACTGTGACTCGAAGAGTCAAGAATGTAGGCTCTCCAGGGACATATAATGTTCATGTCTTGGCACCCTCTGGAACGACTGTTGTGGTTGAACCTGAAAGCTTGTCATTTACAAAACCTGGGGAAGAGAAGATGTATAAGGTTACTTTTAAGCCTGCTGTGAATAGCACCCAGCACAAAGAGTATGTTTTTGGGCAGCTAATTTGGTCGGATAGGAAGCATAAGGTCAAGAGTCCTCTAGTGGTTAAACACATGTAGATCCTTAATTGAGGGAATTTCTTACTATATTTATTAGGTGTATATATCCGACCAATCTAATAAAGTTTTTTATTTGTAAACTATGTTATTTATCCTATTAATGTCATAAAGATTATTTAATTTCTATTTTCTTTTTATAATTAGACACAGGAAAGTTCATTAACAATTTTATGCATTTTCTATTGATCATATAATAAAATAATTTCCTTGACATTTTTTATTGTACTTGGGGACATATTTAATAAATTTTCAGACATTATAGTTTTCTTTCTTTTTGAAAAATTTTCTTTTTCTTTTTTAAATTTCATGATCTGTTTGTATCATTTTTTAAACTAACAAACAACAATCAAAACTTTTATGATTCATACCAATAAACTTTAGTTAATAAAGTTATTTTTAAAGCTGTAAGATCTCAAGTTCTAGTCTAATCAAGTACAATTATACAAAAAAAAAACTTTTATTGTTGATTGATGAAATGAATTTTTTTTATATACATTTTTAATATAATTCTAATGAATTAAAATTTTTTAATTAAGGAAAAAAGGGTAAGAAAGAAAAGAAAATAATTGTTAAAAGTTTTATAATTATAAAAATATTATATTTAACTTAATAAAATATGTCCTTAAGAAAAAAATATTATAGTGAAAACTTTGAAAACATCAAGATTTTATTTAAAGAATATTAGGACTTGATTGGAAAAACAAATTCAAGATTATATATAATATATGTAAAAAATGTAAGTGGAAAGGATGGAGCAATAATAAATGAAAAAAAAAAAGAAGACATGATTGTATTTGATAATAAAAAATTGTTTATTATTTTGATTGGTTAAAAAATAATATCGGAATTTATTATTTTTATAAAAATCAATACTTTTATCGGATAGATTTTTTTTATTTAAATTTAAATTCAAATTTATTAAAAAATATAACTCTATTTAATTTTTTTTATTCAACTTATATATTTTATTAATGTAAGTTGCATATTAATTAAGCTAATTTAATAGGCTATTGCTATAGAAAAATATAAAAAAAGTGAATTTTTCTTAATAATACATAATTTATTTAAAATATTTTTGTGAATATAATTGGATGATGATATCTACCATAAAGAAAACCTAAATTTTTATTAATTTTTTTTCTTTTTTTTTAATTTAATTATTATATTAATAATTATTAAAATGCGCTAAACGTGATGGATGATATTCTTAATTATATTTCTTAAATATTTTTTTCTTAATTAATTGATATTATGTATCTTATATGGTAGACCTAACGCAATCCAAAAATAAAAGGAAAAAATATTCTTTTGCTAATTCTTTTTTATTTTAAACAAGATTAGGATCTCTAAATATAAAAATCATTAACAATTTTACTACTTAAAAAAGATAGAATGCTTTAATACAATAATATGTGGATTAATATTTTAAACTATCAATGTAATATTAAAAAAATATTATATTATAAAAAGTAATTTGATAGGTAACTAAATATATTTTCAATTATATTAACTATTTATATATCATTAGGACATAGCATTAAAGATAAAGTTGTTTTTTTTTTTTTATCACAATTGTGTATTTATTTTAAATATTTATGTCTTTAGAAATTATTTTTTTTTGTAACATATAAAATTTTTTGTAACATTACTCTTTACTGCTTTTAAGAACAATAAAAATTCATTTCACCCATCTTATTATTATTATTATTATTATTATTATTATTATTATTATTATTATTATTATTATTATTATTTTACATTAAGCGGTCTAACCTAACCACATTATAACTTAAATTAAACCTCATTATAGACTCATACTATAAAATGTTGTTAGTCAACCACTACCAAATCAATCTATGCTGTCAATAAACAAGTTTTTTTATGAAAAATTGTTGTATGCTTTTAGGGCACATATTTCCTCTATATAAAATTATGGTCTCACTCCATACAATCATAAAAATGATAAAAATTTGTATTTAAGAAAGCATTATTTTTTAGTACTCTTGATATAGTATAATTAGCGATTTTCCTTTGATTATACTTTCTTTTCCCTCACACAAACTCCAATAGTTATCTTCTTCTAAACAAATCTTCATTGTTCTTCTATCTCTCTATCTGTTCGACTTTGTGAATTGCTATATGTATATCCTTACTCCTCCATCTTCCTATCTATTTGATTTCATCCCTCGTCCCTATGACAATCCTTCCCTTATATATATATATATATATGAATGAGCAGGCATATATATTATCGCAAGGGTTTTGCGGTCGCCAGATGATTCTCACCAAAATGGAAAAGTGAGGAGTCGCCACTTTAATTTTTAGGGAAATTAAAGAAAACTATTTATTATTTTTTTTCTTAAAAAAAATTGTAAAGCCACTTCTAAAATAGAGATTCCAGGTTCAGGGTTCGTATACGCATGGGGAAGGTGTTAGGCACCCCACATCGTCCCTCAACGAGGGCAAGTGGATTTAACGATGAGCTTATTATAATTTAAGACCGATAATTTTGGAGTTAAAATTACGATATTGGTCCCCATTATTTATTAAAGGAACGTTTGATATTTTACTATTCTGGGTTTCCCAAGAACACGGATAAGTGGGACGGGCCTGAAGTGAGTCGAGATTGAGTTTGTTTAATTTATTATACATTTATTAAATTCCTCCCTCCCCGAATTAGGACTCTAATTCTAAAGAGGTATTATTTGATCTAAAGATTCACAACAAGTGAGGAGGACTCTCAACTCACTCATCATTCACCTCCTCATTGGCATCCAAATAATTGAGGGTATGGTGTGTATAGTGAATATGCATGAACCGATATGGGTATGGATTTTCATTCCTCTTAATTAGGACTCTAATTCAAAAGGAATGGCATAATTAAAACCTAGAGAGTTCCCTTCATTAATAAGGACTCTCAGTTAATGAAGGAAAGTCTCATTATCGGCAATAATTATCCGTAAAACTTTTACCCATATCGTTTCATCTTATCATTTTAATATTTTTGAGACTATGGCATTTTATTTGATTAAACTGAGCTTCAAGGGAAAACTCTCCTTCATGATATTAGCATGAGGACTCCAAGAAGGACTCTCCTTTGGGCCTCAATATAAAGTTTGAGGTTCTTGGAAGAACTCCCTCATGAAAATCGAGGATTTAGGGAAAGGACTCTCTCCCGATCTCCCATTTTTTGTAAAGAATGATCTCCATAAAACAAAGGGGTTCAAGGAAGGGACTCTCTCCTGAATTCCCATATTTATAAAGGATGAGCTTAATAATAAAATGTAAAATCACGGGGGTTTGAAGAAAGGACTCTCTCCCAAACTACCGTGTTTATAAAAGATGAGCTTCGTAATAGATACATAGAACTACGGGGATTCAAGGAAAGGACTCTGTGCTGAACTCCCGCTAAAAGACAGGAATGATATAAAGAATTAAGATTCTGTGAAATGATAAATTGTGCGCACTATTTTCGATCTCTTTATTACTGTCTGAACTCTTTTTCTTGTCCTCTTGATTTTCGATCTCTTTTCTTACTGTCTGGACTCTTTTCTTATCTCCTTGATTTTTTATCTCTTATTAGTTACCCGAACTCTCTATGTTTACCTGAACTTACATCTACTTGCCTTTTCCCCCCTCTTTAATTGAATCTGAACTCTCCATATCATCACCCTCGTATTTATTTTTGAATTAGAACTCTTTACTATTCTTCTGAAACTCTAGTAACATTTATTCCATCCAAATTGTTATTCTTACACTATCAAAAATAAAAATCTTTTGAAGTGACGTACTCGTTACTATAGCATGCAAAAGGTAACATTTGCGAGATAAATCAATCTAACACTAATCTTTTCTAAAAGTTCAATATGATTTGATGTCCTAAAAGTTCTTATGTAACAAATACAGCCTAGTTGCATTCAATTAGAAGAGGGACTATTAAGACATTTACCTGCAATGAGCTACCAATGTGAAGGGAGAGACAATGCTAATGTCTCACGTCAAGATGGGGTCCCTTAAGGCTGAGCTGACTAGGAGCACCTTTTGAGATGATGAAAGTGACGGGAATAAGATCCTGATGACTAACTAAAGCTGAACCACTGAACTTTTGAGCAAGTCTACTAAAGAATGGGACTGGAATATTAGAACTTCTGGAGAAGATTCTTTAGAAAACATGTTTTTAAAGCCTCTTTTGCACCAATAACTTTATATTCCAGGAGATGGACGAAAAATTGAGATCAAAACTTGAGACTGAAGATCAAAGTGCCAAGGGAAACTGCAAAATCAAGATCTCAAGATCAAAAGTCAAGGACCAATACCCTAAATCTCAAAACATAGACCCAAAGACCCCTTCTACAAAAAAGCATTCAAGTATTTATAGGGAACGGGGGTCTTCAAATGAATGACCAGGATTTCAGATGGTAAGATTGAAGGGTGTGGATCTAGAAGGACTGAATCTAAGGGTCACGAATTAAAGAGACCAAGAATTGAAGGCTGAGATTTAACTCAAGACTCTTTTATCATTTTCTCTAATCCAATGGTTGGAGGTTTTGCCTTACAGAATGGATCCAAGGGCGGGGAATGAAAGGTGCTGAATCTGTTATTCACTTTAATCCAATGGTCCAAAATCCATCCTTACAGGTGAAATCAAAGGTATGTATTGGGGAGTACCAAAATGTTTTAACTGCCTCAGATTCAATGGTTCAGATCCTTGTTTTGAAATGAAGTGGATGGTGGAGATCAGATTGTATCCGAAATGCTTTAACAAATTCAAATCCAACGGCGGGGAAGTTGAATTCATAGATTAAGGGTCATGGTCTAAAGTAACTTTCGTTGATTTTCCAACCTCCCGATCTATCCAATCTGCCAATCTTTAACTAATCCTATCTCTGTATCTTCAGCTTTGACGTCTGATCTCCTATTACATTTCTGATCTTTTTATCCATTCTCTTCATCTGCTTTCTGTTGGTACGCTTTGAAAATTAGGAAGGCATTAAATTATTCACTTACCATTATGTCACTTAGAGTTTCGGGAGTATTGAATACTGAGGCCTATATATACTAAGGGGAAAATTTGTCATTTTCACCTTCACACTTTTCCTCTCTGGCTAGCCTTCGGCTTGTTCTTCCATATGCTTTGCTTTTCCAACACCGATTTTCAACATGACAGCCTCTTGGATCTTTTTCCAATAACTTTCTTTACCTATCACTAGAAAATGGATGACACTGACGATCAGATAATTATGAGAATGTCATCTGATAATGGTGAGGGAATCGAACTAAATGGTCGATTAGGGTCCAAAATGACTACCATGCCAATCTCTAATCGGGTTTTTGGTCTAAGCCACAGACCGATCTCGGGCAAGGGGACTGCTAATTTCAATCTTGATATCGATGACCGCCTCTTAAAGTTCATTTAGCTCTTAACCATATCAGGGGCCCCGATTAAAGCTTTGTTCTGGTCCATGGCATCTACGATGACACCAAGCTTTCCAAAGTCTTTACCATAGTTGATGAGAGCTACCCTCCTGATCTCTACATGTCTCTTGAATGGCATCTTGAGATCGAGAGGTGTCGAACTGTAGACACAAGGTAGAAGTAGGGTAGAGTAGGTAGGAATATTTGTAATTAGTGATCGGATTGGGGAAGACCATCCAATGATGTAATCTAATCTTTTAGAAATAAAATGGACTTTTATTTAAGATTTATTTTATTTTATTTTATTTATTTTATTAACTATGTTTTTTATTGTTTACATTGCATTGATTGTCTTTTCGATCTCTCTTAACTAATACCTTTTTCAACCAATCAGATCTCATCATAACCTTATCTGATCTGATCTTTAGTCATACCCTTATTCAACTGATCTCTTATGTTCGGACCCTATTACTATCTAATCTCTGGTCAATCCTCGCAACTAACCTCACTCATCTGATCTCTTCCCCCTCTGGAATCTTATCTTAATGAAGAATTAGGATACAATTGGATTTCCCACTTATTAATGCGTCGCCTAGGGCCTCACTAACATTTAATGCTCATATGAGTATAAATAGGAGTGCGGGGCTTGAGTCATTCGCACACTTTGTTCTCTCCATTTCTTTAAGCCTCTCGACACTCTCTCTCAATTTCCCCAACTTTTCAGGCATCGATTTACAATCTAGTAAGAGTTTGATCTTTTTCCGATCAAAATTAACTTCATTTCTTGAAAATGAGCGGTATCGACGGTCAGAGAGTTGTAAGCCCGCCCTCCATTCAATTTTCATGGACCTCTGAAGAAGGTGATTAGGGCGATCTGCAGTTTGTTCATCTCCTTCTCTGTTTTTCTCTTCTTCAATTTTCTCTTCAATTTTTTTATCTCCATTCTCCAATATTTTTCCACTCCTCAATGTAATAGCCTTGCAATGCTCCCTTGAATTTTCTGGCTGGCTAGGGAGCTTCCCAAATGCTTTGTTACTTGAAGAGCTAGCTTGTTGAGCTATTTGATTCTCTAACATCTTGTTGTGTGTTGCCATTTGATCCACTTTAGATGCTAATTGAGAAATCATTTCTTGTTGACTTTGATGGCTCACAAGTAGAGTCTCAATCATAGCTTCTAATCTAGCTGTCTTGTCTGGTTGTGCTTGTTGTGGTAGAGGTGGAGCAGGTGCATTTTGAGGTTTAGAAATTCTAGGAGGAGGACCTCTATTCTGCTGAAAATTCTGATGTTGTTGATACCCAGAAGGTTGCTGAAAATTCTGATTTTGCCCCTGTCTACCTCCCCAAGAGAAATTGGGGTGGTTTCTCCATGCTGGATCATAAGTTGCAGAAAATGGGTTACCACCTGGTCTTTGATTGTAGTTCCCCACATAATCCACTTGCTCACTTGAAAAATCTTGATTAAGTGTAGAAAAATCTGCTGCACAATTGACATTTGCAGCTCCAACTTCTACTGAATTACTAGAACCTCCGGCTGAAGAATCTACTTTCATACTTAGCTTGTCCATCTTCCTTGTCAAAGCATCAAACTTAGCATTAATCATATTCATGGCATCAAGCTCAAACATACCAGCTGGTTTCTTGATCTCATTCCTCTCACAACTCCATTGGTAGTTGTTATAAGCAATTTTATCAAGAGCAGAAAAAGCTTCATCTTCAGATTTCTCCATAAGATCACCTCCAGAAGATGCATCAATTGTACTTCTAATAGTTGGTGAAACTACATTGTAAAAGTGTTGAACAAGCATCCACTTAGGAATCCCATGATGTGGACATCTCCTTTGCAAATCCTTGTACCTCTCCCATGCTTCATACAAGCTCTCATCATCTCTAGGTTTGAAAGAAGTCAGCTCATTTTTTAGCTTAGCTGTTTTGCTTGGTGGAAAATATTGAGCCAGAAATGCTTGAGAAAGTTCATCCCATGTTGTGATAGAACCCGGTGGCAAAGAATGTAACCACTCTCTAGCTCGATCCTTCAGAGAAAAAGGAAATAATCTGAGTCGAATTGCATCATCAGAAACTCCATTTATCTTCAACATATCACTGATCTCAAGAAAGTGTGCTAGATGCACATGTGGACTTTCACTTGGATTTTCTCCAAATTGTGATTGTTGTACCATCTGACAAAGTGCAGGCTTCAGTTCAAAATTATTAGCTTCTACCCTTGGTCTTGTGATACTTGGCATGAAATCTCCAATGTTAGGATAGGCATGATCCTTCACAGAGCGGTTGTTATTGTTGTTGGCCATTTTTTCTTGTAATTGCTCTTGCTCTTGTGCTCTTTCTTGTTGTTGTTGAGCTTTAATTTCAACTTTTCTCCTTTTAGATTCTGCTCTTAAAGCTTTTGCTGTCTTTTCTATTTCTGGGTCAAAGAATAAATTGATTTTTTCACTTTTTGTCCTTCTCATAAAATAAAGCACCTGAAAAACAAAATAAACAAATTCTCAAAGTAAAATGGTAAAAAGAAAATAAAATAAAGTGCCCAAATTAACCAAACAAACAATTGTTCAATATCAAACAAAAATCAAATCCCCGGCAACGGCGCCAAAAACTTGATGTGGCGAATCCGCAAGTATACGGGTCGTCTCAAGTAATAAAGTGATGAATCAAGTATCGTTCCCACAAGGATTTGCTGTTTAAGTACCAAACTATGAATGAAGCGATTATTTAGGCTAATGATTAATGAATAAATGGTAAATGTAAATGAGCAAGGTAAATTGATTAATCTAATTGGAATGGGTAAAAGGGCAACAAATAAATTCTAGATCTAGTTTGCAATTAAACTAAATTAACAATGGGTAATTCAAATCAAAGTCTAATTATGCTAAAAGTGATTCCAGAGTTGGGGGTTTATGCATAAATTAATTGGGATTTGTCTTGGGCATTCCAATTTTTAGGGAAAAATAGAGTTTGAAGGTGATTAATTCTAAATTCCTTTGATTTCTTTTTCAAGCAAACCAAAGTGTGTTCTAAAATAACCAAACCTACTTTCGTATGTTATTTGATTACTCTAAAACCCATTAAGTTTTGTAACCAATCATTAAATCCTCTTAAAATCCTAGTTTATTTCTAAATCTAGGTGATTTTAAGTTCCAATCCTTGATTATCTATCAATGACTTTCACCTTTCGGTCCTTCAATCAAAGATTAACACAATACCCAATGGGTACCAACATTAGGCAAGTAAATCAAGCACACAAGGAAAGAATCAAAACTCATATTTATGTAAAATAAGGAAATACCCAGTCCAAATCCACAAATTAATCTAAAACATATTTCCCAACTCTGAAATCTAAAGAGTTTACTCACTCATGATGGTATTTACAAGAAAGATTGATGGAAAAGTAAAGAAAAACATGATAAAAGGACTAAAATAGAAAAACCCAGGTAGAAGAACCAAAATCTCTGGTTTCTGGAGCTCCAAAACTGGTGCAGCAGCTCCTCCTCCAAGAGAAAATGGTGTCTTCTCTCTCTCTCTATTAAATTTTCTTTCCTTTTTGTCTTTCCTCCCTTTCCTCTTGTGGCAAAAATAAGGAAATGATGAATTTATATGGTCCTAAAAAGTTGCCCTAAAAGTAAATAAGAGCCAAGGAGTGGATAGGAAATGAGGAGTAAAATTATCCAAGTCAGCAGCATCTTTCACGTTAGGCGATGCCGCTTAGGGTTCGCTTAACCCTAAGCGACTTTTAGCAAATTTCAGCTTCTGGTCGCACTGTCTGCTTAAGGTTAAGCAGACCTTCAGCAAATCTCGGCAGACTTAGAGTAAAATGGACTTTTCTGCTCATGCTTGACTTGTGCTGCACCTTAAGCACTGTCGCTTTACCCTAAGCATGATCTTAAGCAAAGTCTCAAGCAAATTTCGGCTGGTTTGCTCTTTCAAGGCTTGATTTTTTCAACTTTCCTCCATGCTTAAAGAACTCCAAATCTCTTCAACTCACTTCCTATTGCACTCATTGATCTTCGATTTGCCACAAAATCCTATCAAAAATAACAAAATTACGAAAATCAAATATAAAGTATCTAAAATTAACAAATAAGATAAAATAAAGCTAAAAACATAAAATACACTAAAATATGAGGGCAAAATGGATGCAAAACTACCCTAAAGTGCCTATATGAAATGAGTGTAACAAGGCCTTCTTGTAAAATTTTCTCAGAAACGGTAATTTGACCTACAGTAAAAAGATTGTTAAAGAAATCAAAGGCCTTCTTTAAGATAGCATCCTCCTCTTGGATCCACTGACCTCTGCTATCCTTAATAGATAAAATTTGATTTTTCAGTCTTCTTTGAGCTGTTGTGGCATGGAAGAATCTCATATTCTTGTCACCATACAAGAGCCAATTAATCCTGGACTTTTGGAACCAATACATTTCTTCAAGCTTCCAATGATGTTTCAATTGATTCCTGGTGTCCTCAATCTCATATTCATTATTTTGGTTCAAGGAATCTAACATGAGAACATATAGTTTTTTAGCTAGAGCTTGAATAGGCTTTTTGGAATTCCCAAGAGTACACTGCCCCCAATCCAAAAGACGATCCTTGCACAAATTAAGCTTTCCTAACAAATTTGAATTATTAGACAGAGAGTTCTAGGATTCTGAGATCACTTCCTCACATTGCATAGAGGTAGTCCATTGAGTGTCAAAATAGAAGTTCTTGGCATAATTCCTTTTTTTCTAGGTGAGATGCAAAACCAAGGACCTATGATCTGATGCACCAAAATTTCCAGGCACAAGATGACACTGAGGATACAGAAGTCTCCATTCTAGATTAATAAGTGCTTTATCAATGTGCTCAAAAATTCTATCCCTACCATTCTACTTATTTGTCCAAGTAAATCTATTTCCAATGAAAAACATCTCTTCCAATCCCTTATTAAAAGAAAGTCATGGAAAGCCCCAACAAGATGAGGATTAATATTTCTTCTTCCTTTCTTGTCTAGAGGTGAACAACAGATATTGAAGTCCCCAATAATTAGCCATGGATCTCGTTTTGCCAATTGCAAATTGCTTAAATCATTCAAAAATTTAAATCTCCCCTTAAATACAGGATTGCCATACATGAAAGAAGCATGCCAAGGATTAGACAGATTTACCTTTGCATCTATCCATCTATATGCCTAGTTAATTTGAATAGGGAACTCTAAATTCCACCACAAAGCTAGACCACTAGAAAGCCCCACTGGTTCAACATAAAAGGATTCTTGAAAGCCAAATCTCCTTCTCCACCTTTCTAAAAATGAGATTTTTTTTTCTTTGTTTCTGAGAGGAAGACTATCCAAGGTTTATTATGGGAAATGAGTTTCCAGAGGGTGTTCATTGTCAAGGGTTGCCCAGTCCCCTGACAATTCCAACTTAGAAGAGTTATGGTTCTGTTGGTGGCTTTTAGCTAGCCACCTAAGCCTCAAATTAGACTGTAATTGATATAACTTTCTCCATCTCCTCCTCCAAATGGTTAATTTGAGCATCTCATATTTTTTGTGCTTGCATCCCATGCCTCTGGATAGAGCACCTTCTTGCTAAGTGTTTCAGCTTAATGTTCTTTTTAATCCCATTTTTTTTCTTTTTTGGTGGGTTTCTCGAACCTCCTTTCTCCACTCCATATTCAGTTGAGCTTAATTGTTGAGATGGGCTATAATCGCAAGCCTGAATACTCTATAAAGAAATAATAGGATTGCTTTCAGGTATATAAATGGGTTTCCCAATAATTTGGGCCCAGGAGAGATCTGAAAAGGTTAAGAAGTTGGGCCTTGGATTTGAGTTATGGTCATTTAATAGCGGGTTAACTTCTTAGGGATGTTTATAGGGTTCTGGCTTTAAGGGATAAAGTTTACGTTTAAGAGAGAGAGGTTTATGTGTGTGAGAAGTTTCTTTGTCAGTGGAGTTTCAAAAAAAGATATTTTGGTACAAAAATCTATCTTTACAAGGATCACTTTATAGGTGGTTTCCATTTTTCCCAAGGAAAACTTGTGGGTGAGGTTGCTTTTCAATAGATATAAGGATGGTTTTAATAGGACAAGGCAATTTGGTGGTTGGGATTCTCTGACAACCAGGTTGCTATTATGTGCTGTGGGTATGGGTGTTAAGGAATCTTGGCATAACATTTCTATTAATTTGACCAAAGTTGGAAATTGTTGGGGTCTTGGTATTGAGGGAACTTCACGCACCATTAGTTGCACCACCGATGGGGGTGTTTATGGTGGTTGAGTTTGAAGCAGAAGGTTGATCTTTATGGGCTTCCTCTTTAGGTTGAGATCGTGGTTTTAAGGAGAACAACTCAACTTTCATCTAATGCCCATACTCTTGTCTTCTACCGTTATATTTTGGTGCTAGAACCTTTGAGCTGTTTGGGCATGTTTGCATTTAATGGCCAATCAAACCACACATGTGACAAAACTCAAGTAGGCGCTCATACCTGAATCTAACCCTGTCAATCGTTCCATCAGATTTCTTGTTTGTGAATCCTTCATACAAGGGTCTGTTAACATCTACTTCCACTTTGATTCTCAGACAACCGCCGACGGAGACGTCATAGTTGGACGCAAAATCAGTATCCACCAATCCCTTGAACATCTTCCCAATTTGTGCTACGTTCTGCTTGGTCATTTGGTTAAAAGAGAGACCATGCACCTGTAACCAGAATGGGCATGATGAGAAGTCAATTTCATCAATTCGTTGTTGAGGGGACCATTGTTTGAGGATGAGTAAATAATTATTGATAGACTAGGGAATTTCTTTCAAGACTCTGATTTTATCCCGTTCATGAGAAAAGGTGAAGAGGAAAGTATTTTTGCCTTCTGAGAAAGGCTTAATTTGGAAATCAAAAGCTAGATTCCAAATATTGGTTAATATGTTACGGACATGGAAAGCTGAATAGTTCTTTGTTGAAATGATTTTTCCCACTAGCACAATATTTGATAGTGAGGTTGCTGCCTTGTCATCTGCATTTAACTCTAGAGTTAGTTCATCCCAAGATAATAAATTTGTTTTGTTGCAGATCTCATTTATTGAAAGTGGTAACTGCTCCATAAAAGAAGCAGAAGGGCAAAACTGAGCAAAAAAAGGGGTTTCAAATCAGCTTAAAAATGAGAATGGGTGAAGCGGTGGAAAAGATATGAGGTTGCAATCCCAGTCAAGGACCACCGAGAAGGATATGTGGAAAGTGATGGAACAGAGTACCAATGCAATTTAGTGAAGACAGAGCAAATAGATAACGAAAACGACGTTGCTTCTTATTAAACATCAAGTGTATTTTTTTTTTAACAATCAATTGTATTTAATATAAGTTAAATTTCATATAAAAATAAATTTTAAAATTATTAAATTAAATATTTATATTAATTTACATAAATTTAATTAAAGTATACACAATTGATTATATTTAAAAATATATTAAATTAACATTTTATGTATTAAATAAAATCAACATTGGCTCACAATTGGGGAATTTAATACATTCTTTTGCATATCTATTATCATAAATTAAATCAATTTTATCAAGGTCGGAGCCCTCAAAAATTTTTTTGAGGTGCCAATGTTATATATAAAAATTAATTCAAAAATGGTTTACACTTATTGTTTATCATATTATAATTCAAAAATTACTATAATAGAGTGTAATTAAGTTATAATTTGTTTTAGAACCAATACTATAAAAATTTATTATATATATATATATATATATATATAATAACAATATATATTTTAATATTTTACATTATTTCTAATATAATAAAAAATATAAATTATTTTTTAGAGGGGCCAACAATTAAAATAAAATGAACTTTTTATATAATGATTTTAAAAGGCTTACGCGGGGTTAGCGCCAAGGCTGCCCCTTGTCTCTCTTGCCTCTGCACCTGAATTTTATTTCTAGTTCGAACTTAACTCATTTAAATATGTTAAGTTCAAACTCGAGCTTTACTCATCTCAAATTATTTATATTATATAAATAAGTGATTTCTCACTATAAACAAATTAAACTTAAATTCAATTAAGTCAACTTACTCCTGAACTTATTTAACAAGTCAACTCACGAATCTATTAGACAAGTTTATTTACGCATCTTCAAATGAGTCCGCTCATAAATCTATTCATAACCTTTTAAATAAATACATTTATAAGCAATGATGGATGCAGAATTTAGATTTGAGAAGGGTTAGCGATAAACATAACATTTAAAATCAAGTGTATTTTAATATATTTCACTCACAATTTGAGAATTTTTATAATTTATTATTGAAAAGAAAATTCAAATTATAGTCATTAATTTTTTATTGTCTTTATTTTAGTTTGGACAATAAAAAATAAGTTTTTAAGTTTTTAGAATATCTACGGATTAATTTGTTTTTATTTAATTAGGTCAATAAAAAAATATAATTATTTTAAACTTATACTCTAAAATTTTTTGAAAGCTTAATTATGCCAATTTATTAAAAATATAGTATTTTTAATATATTTTCAATTAAAATTTAAAATTTTAGAGAGTGATTGCTTCTGCCAGTCCATTGAGTTCGTTATTTTTTATAGTTCTTCTAACAAATTAACTCGCAAGCTTGCAAAAGATTTAGCTCAGAATTGTTAATAAATCAATTATTGGTGACTTTGAGCTTAATTCATTTATTAAATGAGTCTAAAATGAGTTTTTATCACACAAATTCTTGAGAAATTTCCCTTATTTAAAACAAAAACCTTAAACGTAACTGAAATAGCTTATCAGGAAGAGTAATTGAAATAAGGTACACAATTTTTAATTCATCTGAAATATTATATAAATTCCTGATTAATCATTGTGGATGAAAGCAAGATTCGAGGGGCTTATTTTCTTGACTTTATATTATTAATAATAAGCTTGTTGCTTATAAAAACGAGGTCAGTCCATTCGGCCTCTGTTGAATTTGCAATAAAATAAAATAAAATGAAATCTGAGTAACAGTGTCAACAATTCAGCTCTATATGTATTCCGAAACTCAAAACCATGATCCATATCATACACCACAAAGCTTAGTAGGGTCAACTGAAAATCATCATGGCTGAAAAGCTGCTTCTCTTTTTTTTTTTTTTTTTTTTTTTTTGAAATAGCTGCTTCTCTTTATTTTGCTTAGAATCCTGTGTTTCATATTTTCCACGTCCACAGACACCATAACCATAAACTAAACCATTACCCATGGCAACTTTCTCGTCTCCCAAAACAACAGTTTTAGCGTGGGATTTTTCACCCCTGGCAATTCTGGCTATAGATATCTTGGTATTTGGTTCCACAAGGCTCGTAGACAAACGGTGGTGTGGATCACAAATGGGAACAATCCCATCAAGGGCTGCTCTGGAGTTCTTTTTATCAACCAGTATGGAAACCTCGTTCTCTATGAAAATCGTGACCAAAAATTCCTGTATGGTCTACCAATATTTCGTTGGAAGCAACAGGTGCTTGTGAGGCCCAGTTGTTGGATTCGGGAAATTTGATTTTGGTCCGAGGTACAAGTAAAAGAATTGTATGGCAAAGCTTTGATTATCCTACAAACACCCTGCTAAAATGATTGAATATCGGGTTGGATCAAAAAAGAGGCCTGAACTGGTCCATAACATCATGGAGATCAGCAGATGATCCTGGAAGTGGGGAGTACTCGCTTAGGATCGAACCAAGTGGCTCTCCACAGTTCTTTCTATACAGGGGAGAGAATCATTACTGGCACAGGGTTCCATGGCCGTGGAAAACAGAACTAACTTTTTACAAGTTCAGTTTTTTAAATAGAGAAGACAAAATATACTTCAGCTACAATTATAGTATTTTCTCTGCTATTATCAGAATCTTGCTGGATGAAGCAGGATATGTCAGGAAGCAAACATGGCATGACATTGAAGGTCAATGGAAGGAGTTCTGTTTGGTTCCTATGGACCGGTGTGAATGGTATGGAACGTGCGGTGCTAATGGTATGCGTGAACCCAAAAATATCAATATAAATGTTCTCGTTTACCTTGGCACGAGCCTAAGTTCCCAAGGGACTGGCATCTAAGAGATGGATCAGGTGGGTGTATAAGGAGGCGGCTCAAATCTTCGTCGGTTTGTGGGCGTGGAGAAGTGTTTTTGAAAGTGGAAAATGTAAAAGTTCCTGATACTATAGCAGCGATTTGGGTGGATATGAGCATGAGTCACCAAGACTGTGAACAGGAATGCAAGAGGAATTATTCTTGCTCTGCATTTGCAATCTATGCAGCACGGAAATGGAAACGCGGACATGGGGAAACGCGGAAACGCGGATATGGGGAAACGCGGAAACGGACGCGGAGAAACGGGATTTTAAAAAATATAGAAAACGGAAATGTAGGGAAACGTGTAAATATAATATATATATATATAAATCATGAAAGATGTTCGACAATAAATAAAGTCCAAATCAACATTCAAATTCAACTATAAAGATACATATTTTGAAGTTTTATACTTATAAAAAAAAAAAACATAAACTACAGTACATTTAAATGTTTAAAAAAAAAAAGATAATGAAATTTAAGACATTTACTCTGTTTCACTATCTTTCTCCTTCTCCATGTTTGTAGTTACATTTTCATAAAAAAAAAAGGACTAAATCATGAAAGATGTTCAACAATAAATAAAGTCCAAATCAACATTCAAATTTAACTATAAAAAAAAAATAATGAAATTTAAGACATTTCCTCTATTTCACTATCTTTCTCCTTCTCCATGTTTGTAGTTACATTTTCATAAAAAAAAAAAAAGACTAAATCATGAAAGATGTTCAACAATAAATAAAGTCCAAATCAACATTCAAACTTAACTATAAAGATACATATTTAGAAGTTTAATACTTACAAGAAAAAGACAAACTACAACACATTTAAATGTTTAAAAAAGAAAAGATAATGAAATTTATGATATTTCATCTATTTCACTATCTTTCTCCTTCTCTGTGCTTGTAGTTGCATTTTCATAAAAAAAAAATAATAGACTCTAACTCTGGTTCATCCAATAAAGGTTGGCAAATTCAAGAACGCCTATATCTTCCATACTCCCAAATTGATCACCACCAATATCCCACAATTTTGTTTTCGCATCATAATATTGGGAGGAGTTTCTCGACAGAAGACGAAGATTATTACGGATAAAAACTAAGTCCTCTGCACCTTTTGGAGTTAATTTATTCCTTCTACATGAATGAATGAAAGAATAAGTACTCCAATTTCTTTCACCACAAGAGGAGAAAGTAGGTTGTCCAAGCACTTTAAAAGCTAACCTTTGAAGTAAAGGTGCATTGGAACCAAAACATGCCCACCACTTCCTAGGATTTGTAGCATACATACTTCTAATAGAATCAGGATCTGCAAAAGGCTCACTTTTCAAAGAAAAATTTGCAAATTCATCATTTGTTCTAATTCGCTCATCTTCATTTGAAAAAATCCTCCTAAAGCATTTAATTTTTTCAGTTGATACTTCTCCATCCATATGGGGAGGCACTCTACCTTCTCCCTCTTAAAGCCATTTTTCACTGTAAAATCTTCAAAAAAAAGAAAATAAATTCAGAAAATAAAAAAAAATTACAGCGAGAAGATGAGTATATAACTTAGAAATTTACCTTGGATTTAGTGAATGAGCCAAACAATGAAGGGGAGTATTGCTCTTTGCCCAACGATCAAAAAGAATTCGATGAACCACATGATAGAAAGGAGAAAACTCATCCACTTGCTTTCCTTCATGATAAAAAATAACATTCTTCACATTTTTAATATAGAATCCCACAACTCATAAACCAAATGAAGGCATGGTTTGTCTGTGTTACAAACTCTAATCATGTCATAAATGGGCCCAGTAAAAGTAAGGATGTAATCCACCTTTTCCCACCATTCCTCATCCACCACTTTATCACGAACAAAACTGGTTTTGCCTTGGTCATCTTCTCGGTATTGTGCCCATTGATCACTCATAACCATTGCTCCTAAAGCACGCTTTATGAGTTTAAATCTTTTAAGCATCACAACAATAGAAGTAAAACGAGTGTTAACAACTGAAAGCAATTTCAAAGGGCTAAACCGATTATAAATTACAAGCCTCGTGGAATGATTCATTATATAATTCTTGATTTGCAAAGCATCCCCATGGATTTCAGTGATCCAATGACACACATCATAAGTTTCTTGATTAGTTTCCAAATTTTTTGCTACACATATACTCTTCAAAGCAAGATTGAGAGTGTGCACAACACAAGGAGTCCAATAAATATGTGGAAACATTCCTTCAATGATTTCTTCAGCACCCTTACAATTCGAAGCATTATCAGTAATGACTTGTACCACTTTTTGATAACCCACCTCATCAATTACTTCCTTTAGCAAATTAGCAATAAATTGCTTATCTTTCACTTCACCAGAACAATATACAAATTTGATAAACATGGGGCTAGACTCAGAAATAACCATAAAATTAATCAAAGGCCTCCTCTGGGGATCACTCCATCCATCACTCACAATACTAACTCCCTTTTCTAATCAAGTGCTTTTAATTGGTTTAAGCAACTTCTCTATATTTGTTTTTTCTTGCTGAAGTAATGTGGTTGTCAATTTGTTATAAACAGGCGGCACATAACCACCCAAAGCATGATTAGCAGCAAAGGAATAATAGTAAAATTAAAAGGTAGACCCCCCAGTGTAGAACATTCTAGCAATCCCTGCATCTAATTGAGCTCTAGTTTGCAAGTCAAAAGCTCTATCAAGAGTAGAATCATTAACTTTTCTTTTCTTCAAAGTTGCTGAAATACTTGGTTCAATTATATTCAATGAAAGAACAAAACTTGTACTAATAGGCAAAGGAACTCGCCTAGATTGTGAATTGGTAATTCTATTTGTTGCCTCATCGTCCTGTTTCCTCATTTTAGAAATACTACATTCCTCACTTTTTTACACACACCAATCCCTTTTCCAGTGATTTTCAATAAATGAGTCCTCACTCTAATATAAGTCCCTTGCTTTTCTTGCCCACAAAAATTACATATCCATTTATAATTACCCCCTCCTTCTTCAGTTTTCTCAAGTTTAGTCATATATCTCTACAAAGGATTAAATTCTTCCTCCCTAGTTTTCGAAGAAGTGGCACTAGTGCTATTTGCTTGAGTAGAATTATAATTTGAAGAATCCATTCAAATATTGTCCTATCAAAAGACAAAAAGAAAATGCAATTTCATACAATTTGGTCATTATTTAAACAAATTATATACTAAAGATTAAGGCACAATGTAAATTATATATTAAAAGATTAAAAAAATCAAATAATATAATTGAATAAATTGACTATAAAAATTATTATGAAAAATTTTAATATATAATCTAACGATGCATAAAATAAATTGTATTAAAAATATTATATATAAATTATTACAAAAATATATGATGTTTTGATATAAAATTCAAATTTTCAATGTTGGAATTTTTTTATTTATCATTAATTAGAATTTAAACTTGACATTTTATAATTTTAAAAAAAATTTTAAAAACATATTTACATTTGTCCTTAATTTTCCTTAAAACTTTGATTGCAAAAATATGGCAAATCTAGAAAATTTTTAGTGAATTTGAGAGAAAATTTTTTATCTTCTTTTTTTCAAAAAAAAAAATATTATGACAACTCTTCAAATTTGGTTTGAAAAAATCTAATTATGGAATATACATTTAGAGAAAAAATTAATATTAAATGTGATAAATTTGTGATTAATTAATGGGATAAATTTGTGATTAATTAATGGAAATTGCTTAATAAAATTGTTTTACAAAAAAATTAAAAAAGGAAAATAATAAATTAAATGATAAATTAAATAATAATAAATTAATCAAATAATCCCTATATAAAACCTAAACACCTAAATGTCGACAGGAGATCAAAGCAGAGCAGGGAAGAATGAGATCGGGGAATGAGGAAGGAGATTGACAAGCAGAGCAAAGGGATAGGGCAGATCAGAGAATGGAAGTGGGGAGTACTCGCTTAGGATTGAACCAAGTGGCTCTCCACAGTTCTTTCTATACAGGGGAGAGAATCATTACCGGCGCAGCGTTCCATGGCCATGGAAAACAATACTAACTTTTTACAACTTCAGTTTTTTAAATGCAGAAGACAAAATATACTTCAGCTACAATTATAGTGCTTTCTCTGTTATTATCAGAATCTTGCTGGATGAAGCAGGATATGTAAGGAAGCAAACATGGCATGACATTGAAGGTCAATGGAAGGAGTTCTGGTTGGTTCCTATGGACCGGTGTGAATGGTATGGAACGTGCGGTGCTAATGGTATGTGTGAACCCAAAAATATCAATATAAATGCTCTTGTTTACCTAGGTACGAACCTAAGTTCACAAGGGACTGGCATCTAAGAGGTGGATCAGGTGGGTGTGTTAGGAGGCGGCTCAAATCTTCGTTGGTTTGTGGGCGTGGAGAAGGGTTTTTGATAGTGGAAAATGTTAAAAGTTCCTGATACTACAGCAGCGATTTGGGTGGATATGAGCATGAGTCGCCAAGACTGTGAACAGGAATGCAAGAGGAATTATTCTTGCTCTGCATTTGCAAGCATACCCATTGCTGGGAGTGGGACTGGTTGTTTGGCATGGTATGAAGAATTAATAGACATCATTGATCTCTCTGATAACAGTGGCTATGATCTCTATGTTCTTGTTGATGCACTTGAATTAGGTACCGTTTTCCTTCTTGCACTAACTATGAAGAACATATTTGTACTGTGAACTTTTTAAAGTGACATTTTCTTCTTCGTTTTGTCATGATTATGTTCTGTTATTTCTGCATTAAATTTTCCTACTTGACCAAAGCCAAAAGGGTTGGTACGATTTCTTGGTTTCCCTTTCTTTTGGAGGTAACGTTGTGTTCCTTTCCTACTCTTGCAGCTGAGTTTCGAATCAAATCCAACCTTTTTCTTCAAAAGAAGGAACTGCTGGCTATTTTGTTACCATCCCTCAGTTCTGCATGGCTTGTCATCATCATACTCATCTATTTCTATTTCTGTAGGGGGAATACAGGGTAAGAAACAAATGCCTTGGAAAATGTAATTGATGTTCAATTAACTATTTCTCCCACTGAGATTGTTTGAATCATGATGAATACTCTTTGCACAGAAAAACAAATGCCTCAGAAAAAATTTATAATAAGAGCATTCTTTTCCATTTTCATTTTACAGGATAAGGAATAACTGGTTGCACAAGAAGATATTTGATTCTAGTATTGGCTCAAATTACTATGAAGATTCTTTGGAAGAAAATGGGCTTAGAGGAAGTAGGAATCAACCAGACTTGATATATTTTGATTTCAGCACAATTCTTACTGCCACTGACAATTTCTCTGAAACCAACATATTTGGACAAGGTAGTTTTGGCGCTGTTTATAACGTTGTTCCTTTAGTTTTAACTTGCGAGGTTCTGCAAAAGCAAAGTTGCTTTAAATTGGTCATTCATGAGTAACCTTACTCTTGCCACATGAATTCAGGGTAAGCTGTCCAATGGACAAGAGATAGCTGTAAAAAGAATGTCCAAAAATTCAAGACAAGGAATTAGAGAATTCAAAGATGAAGTTATGTTGACTGCAAAGCTTCAGCACAGGAATCTTGTGAAACTTGTAGGTTGCGGCATTCAGAAAAGAGAACAGATGTTAATATATGAATACTTGCCAAGCAAAAGTTTGGACTCATTTCTTTTTGGAATGTAATGCTCTGTTCTATAATAGTTTCCTTTCTTATTATGCACACAATAATTCAAGGTTTCTTGTATACAAATCAAGCAAAAAGAGTGATTTTGGATTGGGAAACGCGCTTCAATATTATAGTTGGGATTACTCGTGGGATCTTATATCTCCATCAAGACTCAAGGTTATGAATTATCCATAGGGATTTAAAATATGGTAATGTTTTATTAGATGCTGAGATAAACAAAAAAATTTCAGATTTTGGCATAGCATGAATATTTAAAGGCGATCAAAATCAAGACATTACGAATAAAGTTGTTGGGACATAGTAAGTATCCTACCAGAGAGATTAAAAAGAGCAGGCTTTTCTTTTCTTTTTTATTTCTTGGCATAAATATTAACACTTATCTTTCAAAATTTTGTTATATAGTGGTTATATGTCACCAGAGTAAGTAGTATTTGGAAAATTTTCAATAAAATCCAATGTGTTTAGTTTTGGGGTCTTATTATTAGAGATTATTGGTGGAAAGAGAAGCAATGGCCTTAACCAAAAGGAAACTTCCTATAGCTTGATAGGGCATCTATGTGACAAAACCTTTGTTAATGAAGCCATGCAACTTATTTTGAAATTTCATTTCTATTGTGCTAATGCTATGAAGTAACCACACAGATGTGGGATTTATGGACAGAAGGCAAAACATTGGAGATAGTTGATTCATCATTGGAGGAGTCACATAATCCCCATGAAACCTTGAGATGCATTCAATTTGAAGTCTTATGCGTGCAAGAAACTATAGCAGACAGACCTACTGTGTCAACTATAGTTCTAATGCTAAGCAGCGAAATAACTCTTCCTTCTCCTAAACAACCTTCTTTCAATTTCAGGAATTGTTCAAACATGACCAGCTCAAGAGTAGGAGATGCATCTTGTTCTGAATACGAATCAAAATACTTGAATTGCTTTACATATCAAAATAACTAGTTAGTTTAACTTAACTATAATTCATTAGGTTCCAACATGAAACCTAGTCAGTCATTTGTTCTATTAAATATTGGGCAGAGAATAAACTCAGAAAAATAGAGAAATAACAAGCTAAAAGAAGAAGAAAAACAATCTTCAGCAGCAGAACTCTCATTCTACAGTGAGAGCTGAAATTTCATTCATAATATAGGCATCAGAGAAAGTTGTTTACACTGATTACAAAAAACTAACTTCTCCAGCAACTAAAGTAAGCAAATTATGGCTGAAAGTTGATGCATGCATTTTATATCATCATTTAGGAGTAATTTTTGCACATAATTTACCCTTGTTCATAGCTATTATTATAGATATTAATATATATTTAGTCAATTTTATAATTTTTACACTTCTTAGTTTAATTTTTGGAATTTATTTGTTTTGTAGGTTAAATTTGGAGAAATTTGATGTATTTTGATCAGAGTAGCCATTTGGAGGAGATTAGAGTTGAATTGTAAAAATTTTTGAAGTTGAGTAAAAAATGGCCGAGAGTTACACAACCTGCAGCACAACCAATTTAGCTTATGTCGCAGGTTGTGTCGAGCGTCAGATATTCAGGCAGATTGTTACACAACCTGCAGCACAACCAATGTAGCTTATGTCGCAGGTTGTGTCGATCGTCAGATATTCAGGCAGATTATTACACAACCCGCGATACAACCTGCGACATAACCGATTCAGCTTATGTCATTTTTACTGGAAATGGCTGACGTGGCATTTCCGTTACTCTGATTTTATACCTCACTTTCTCTGGAATCTTCCACCTTTTTACCCATTCTAGGGCAGTCCCCTCACCTATATAAAGTCTCCTTTATCATTTTCTTTCCATAAGGAGGAAGGGAGGCATTTTTGGCAAGAAAAGAAAGAGAGAAAGGGGGAGCACGTCTGTCCATTTTCCAGCAGCTACAGAACCCGTTTTCTGCACTCTCCAGCAGCAGCTTCTGCAGCATTCTTCTGGGTTTTTCTATTCCTTAACTTAGATTTTCATTATTTCTTCATTTATACATTTGGGTTTGTCTTTAAACTATGATTTGTGAGTAGTTATTTGAGATTCTAAAGATGGGTTTGTAAATATTGCTTTGTATTGTGGTTTTGAACTGATTTAGTCATTTAAATGAGGTTTGTTACATTTTGATTTATTGCTTGTGAGCTTGTTGCCTTGCTTGATGAATGGGCCCTCATTAAGTTAAGCTTTAATCCTTAATAGATGGACTGAAAAGTGAATATTAGGGATAGATAATCTTGCAATAAACTTTGTTTTCTTAGTGTTAGAGATAAGCTAAGAGGATTAAGGGGAACTTTCCAAAATCAATTAGAGCTTTAATTGGGTTTTTGTTAGGTTTGAAATACCGTGAAAACAGGGTTTGATTTAAAGAAAACCAACTTTGAAATGCTTGAAAAAGGTTTCAAAAATTTAAGAATTGATTTCCCTCAAAATTGCAATTCTCATGTGTTTGGCTAAATTAGGGATAAATCACATGCAAACAATATTGAAAATCCAATCTCTAGAATCACTTTAATTTTTATTGAATTTAGATTTAATTCCTCTTAATTTCATAAATAGAAATTTCAAATTAAATTTTGGTAATCTAGCTTAATTAATTTTAGTTAATTGTTTGATTTAGCTTTAATTCCTCAAATACCAATTTTAATTCTAAATTTTATTTTACATCTTTAAATTTTGTCTTTCTAATTAGCTTATACTTTTATTTCCAATTTAAGCACAATTCCCTGTGGGATCGATATCATTTTTTAAAACTATACTACTGTGACCCGTGCACTTGCGGATTACACAACATCAAGTTTTTGGCGCCGTTGCCGGGGAATTGTTTGTTTTTAAGTTGGATTTTAATTGTTTTAAGCTAATTAGAATTTTTATTTTCTTTTATTTTCACTACTATTCCTTGTGTTTTTCAGGTACTTTTCTTGTTTATGAGACGATCGAAAAGCACAAGTGATACTGAATTGTTGTTCAACCCAGAAATTGAAAAATTCTGCCGAGCCAACAAAAAGGAATACAAGAGAAGAAAGGAAGTAGAAAAAGAAGAACAACAAAGATTTGAGCAAGAGGAGACAATTGAAAATATGGAGAATCAAAATAGAGCTATTGGTGGAAACAATGGAGGAAATGAGCAAAATAGACAAAATAAAGTTGTTAATCAAAATGATCCTCAAAGAAGATCCATGTTGGATTATGCTTTTCCTAGATGTGCTGATGTGAGAGATAACAGACCTATTATTGGAGCTAATCAATTTGAGTTAAAGACTGGTCTCATTCAAATGGTTCAGAATTCACAATTTGGAGGTAGTCCACTTGAAAATCCTCATTCTCATTTGAAGAAATTTTTGATGATATGTGGTACACAAAGACAACCTGGAGTTTCAGATGAAGTGATTCGGCTCACTTTATTTCCATTCTCTCTTTGGGATTCAGCATTGGAGTGGTATGACTCACTTCCACAAGCTATTATAGCTACTTGGGAGCAGCTATCTCAAGCTTTTCTATCTCAGTTTTTCCCACCTGGGAAGACTACTCATTTGAGGAATTTGATGGTAGCTTTTAAACCAAGGGATGATGAAACTTTGTATGAATCTTGGATGAGATTTAAGGAGCTTGAAAGGCAATGTCCTCATCATGAAATACCAAAATGGATGATTGTTCAGAATTTCTACACCAGAGTTACTCCAGCCATAAGAAACACAATTGATTCACAAGTAGGAGGAGATTTCATGAGAATGACAAGTGAAGAATGCTATGATTTATTAGAGAAAATTGCTCATAATACCCATTTGTGGGGAAATCCTAGAGCACTTGAGCCAAAGAAGGCTGAGATTTATGAACTTGACTCAGTTAGCTATATGAATGCAAGATTTGATCAGTTGACTCAGCTTCTTAGTGATTTTTGCACAAAGGCAACAAACTCAACTCCTACAACTATGCAACAAGTTGCCTTCACAGATGGAACCCAAAGCTGTGGAGTTGATTACTCTTCTTATGGTGATGATTATTTGCAAGAACAAGCTGCTTATGCAGGAGGTTATCAACAAAAACCAATGGGAAATTCTTACTCTAATGTGAACAACTCAACATGGAGACCATAAGCAAATTTTGCTCAACAAGGTCAAAGCTCAAATTATCCTCATAACCAGCAGTATGTGCAGCAGAATAGGCCTCAATTTCAGCCTCAATTTCAGCCCACAAGGCAGCCACAACCTGGATATCAAGCAAGAGCACAACAATCCCTTCCACCTCATGAACCGAAGCCAACCTTGGAAAGTATGATGGAGAAATTTTTTGCTGAACAAAGCAAGATGAATAGCAAATTGGAGGAAGAAATGCAACACATGAGACAAACCATGGATCAATTACAAGTCCACAATTGCATGTTGGAGACTCAATTAGCTCAACAAGCAAGCTCATCGGGAAGCAAATCCTATGGCAAACTACATAGCCAACCACAAAACCCTCATGAACAATGTAAGGTTGTGACCTTGAGAAGTGGTAAGAAAGTTGGTCAAGAGAGTGAAAACAAGAGAGAAGAAAAAGAGAGCACAAAAGAAGAAAATTCAGTTGAGAGCAAGAAAAATGAAAAAGAAGAAGAAAGCAAAAGTGATCAAGATGAGGGAGAAAAACCATACATCCCACCTGAACCTTACAAGCCCACCCTTCCCTACCCTCAAAGATTCATCAAGCATAAGCTAGACAAACAATTTGGCAAATTCCTTGAAGTGCTAAAGAAGTTGTATATCAATGTGCCATTCACTGAGGCATTATCCCAAATGCCAAGTTTTTGAAGGAGATTCTTTCCAACAAGAGAAGGCTAGAAGACTATGACACCATCAACTTGGGAGAGCAATGCAGTGCTATAATTCAAAAGAAGTTACCTCCCAAACTCAAAGATCCGGGTGTGTTTTCCATTCCTTGTCATATAGGTGATAATTGTGTGGCAAATGCCTTATGTGACCTTGGAGCTAGTGTCAGCCTAATGCCTCTTTCAATATATGAGAAGTTGAATATGGGAGAGTTGAAGCCCACAAACATGTATCTTTCATTGGCTGACTGTTCAATTAAGTATCCAGAAGGCATTCTAGAAAATGTGCCTATCAAGGTTGGGAAATTCTACATTCCGGTGGACTTTGTCATTCTAGATATGGAAGAAGACACAAAAGTTCCTATCTTATTGGGAAGACCCTTTTTGGCAATAGCTGGAGCATTAATTGATGTAAAGGGTGAGAAATTGACACTTAGAGTGGGAGATGATCAAATGATATTCAACATCAATCCTGCCATGAAAAGGAAACATGAAGAAGTTGAGTCTTGTTTGCGGGTAGACATTATTGATGAGATTGTTCAAGAGCATTTCAGAAAAAGCTATTCCCAAGACCCACTTGAAAATTGCTTAGTCCATGGTGGGAGCATTGATGATGATAATCACAACATAGCTGCTTTTGCACAATACTTGGAGAGCTCTCAACCACATCCTGAAGCCACAATTTTTCAGCTTGAAGAAGTGCAAAATTTGGAGATCAAACCACCATCATTAAAGGTAGAGGATGCCCCAAAGGTAGATCTTAAACCTCTTCCTTCCAACCTCAGGTATGCTTTTCTTGGACCCAATGGAACATATCCTGTTATAATTAATGCATCTTTGACTGATATTGAGAATGAAAAATTGTTGAGAGTTTTGAGAGAATATAGAAGAGTTTTGGGTTATGCAATTGATGATATAAAGGGAATTAGTCCAACAGTCTGTATGCATAGGATTTTCCTAGAGCCAAATAGTAAACCTTCCATTGAACATCAAAGAAGATTGAATCCTACAATGAAGGATGTTGTGAAAAAGGAAATCCTAAAATTACTAGCTGCTGGAATTATTTACCCCATTTCTGACAGTGAGTGGGTTAGTCCTGTGCATGTTGTACCAAAAAAAGGTGGGGTGACAGTTGTTAAAAATGAGAATAATGAATTGATACCCACTAGAACTGTTACAGGTTGGAGAATGTGCATAGACTATAGGAAGTTGAACAATGCTACAAGAAAAGACAAATTTCCCCTTCCTTTTATGGATCAAATGTTAGAGAGATTAGCCAAGCATTCTTTATTTTGTTACTTAGATGGATATTCTGGTTTCTTTCAAATTCCAATCCATCCTGATGACCAAGAAAAAACTACCTTTACCTGTCCCTATGGCACCTTTGCCTATCGAAGGATGCCATTCGGATTGTGTAATGAGCCTGGCACATTTCAAAGGTGCATGATGGCCATTTTTTCTGATTTTATTGAAGAAATTATGGAGGTCTTCATGGATGACTTTTCAGTATATGGCACTAATTTTGATTCATGCTTGACTAATTTGTCTAAAATCTTGTAGAGATGTGCTAAAAATGATCTAGTGTTGAATTGGGAGAAATGCCACTTTATGGTCCAAGAGGGGATCGTTTTAGGGCATTTGATCTCAAATAGGGGAATTGAAGTGGATAGAGCTAAAATAGAAATCATTGAAAAAATGCCCCCTCCAACCACTGTCAAAGGAATGTGGAGTTTTCTTGGACATGCCGGGTTTTACCGGCGATTTATTCAGGATTTTTCTAAACTTGCTAAACCCTTAACAAATCTCTTGAATCATGATGTTAAATTTGATTTTAATCAAGATTGTATGGTTGCTTTTTGCAGGTTGAAGACGACATTAACAACAGCTCCTATCATGCAACCCCCGGATTGGACTTTGCCATTCGAAATCATGTGTGATGCAAGCGAGTTTCTTTGTTGGGCCGCCTTGGCCAGCGAAAAGATAGAAACCTTATGCCATTTACTATGCAAGCCAAACCCTTGATGAAGCTCAAGTTAATTATGCTACAACTGAAAAGGAGTTCCTTGCGGTAGTATTTGCACTCAATAAATTCCGTTCTTATTTGGTCAACTCAAAGGTAATAGTTTTCACTGATCGTGCAGCAATAAGGTATTTAATGAGCAAGAAAGAAGCTAAATCTAGGTTGATTAGATGGATTTTGTTACTTCAAGAATTTGATTTGGAAATAAGAGATAAAAAAGGTGTTGAGAATGTGGTGGCTGATCACCTTTCTAGGATAAAAACTGAAAATAAAGATGATGATATTGTGCCAATTGATGAGTTTTTCATGAATGAGCAGTTGTATGTGTTGAAATTTGCACTTCCATGGTTTGCTGATATTGTGAATTTCTTATCTTGTGGTGTCTTGCCACCTGATTTATCTTGGCAGCAAAAGAAAAGATTCTTGCATGATGTTAAATTTTATTCTTGGGAGGAACCTCTTTTGTTTAGGAGATGTAATGATGGAATAATTAGGAGATGTATACCAGAGGAAGAAATAAATGATGTTATTTACCATTGTCATTCCTCTGAATATGGTGGTCATTTTAGTGTCTCAAAAACTATTGAAAAAGTCTTGACATCAGGTTTCTATTAGCCTAATATGTTTAAACATGTGAGAGACTTTGTAAGCAAGTGTGATAGGTGCCAAAGGGTAGGCAACATTTCCAAGAGGGATGAGATGCCCCAACAGTCCATATTAGAAGTTGAATTGTTTGATGTGTGGGGAATTGATTTCATGGGGCCATTTCCATCTTCTTATGGAAATAAATATATCTTGGTAGGGGTGGACTATGTATCTAAATGGGTAGAAGCTATTGCTACACCTACCAATGATGCAAAAGTTGTGGTGAAATTTCTGAAAAAATTTGTTTTAACCAGATTTGGTGCCCCACGTGCCATAATCAGTGATGGTGGTAGCCATTTTTGCAACCACCAATTTGAAAAATTAATGAGAAAGTATGGGGTAAAGCATAGGATTGCCACACCATATCACCCTCAAACAAATGGCCAAGTAGAAATCATAAATAGAGAAATCAAGCAAATCTTGGAGAAAACTGTCAATAAGTCCAGAAAAGATTGGTCCCTTAAATTAGATGACACTCTTTGGGCATATAGAACAGCATTTAAAACCCCCATAGGAACTACACCTTATAGGTTAGTTTTTGGGAAATCATGCCATTTGCCCGTAGAGTTAGAACATAAAGCTTATTGGGCCATAAGAGCAATCAATTTTGATTTACAAGCTGCTGGACACAAAAGACTTTTGCAACTTAATGAGTTAGAAGAATTGAGACTTGATGCTTATGAAAATGCTAGGATCTATAAAGAAAGAACAAAAAAAATGGCATGATAAGCATATCAAGAAAAAGGACTTTAAAAAAGGAGATTTGGTTCTCTTATTCAATTCAAGGTTGAAATTTTTTCCAGGAAAATTAAAATCAAGGTGGTTAGGTCCATTTAAAGTTGTAAAAATTTTCCCTCATGGTGCTGTGGAAATTTTTGATGAAAAATCTGGTAATTTCAAGGTAAATGGACAAAGGTTGAGGCATTATTCAGTTGGTGAACCAATTGAGAAGATAGCAACTTGCTATCTCTCTCATTCTCCATGAAATTTTGATTGAGTATGGTCAAGCTAAAGACCTAAACTTAGCATTTTTGTGCATAACTCATAATTTTTCATTGATTCTTTATTTCTTTCATATATATATTTGTTTTAAGTTTTTTATACTCCTTATTCAGAGTTTAACATTGTTCTAATTTCCTTGTGCAGATGGGATGCAATGCATTACAAGCAAATTAGCATAAAAAAAAAATTATTTTAGTTTTAGCTTTAAATTTTAGCTTTAAATTTTAGTTTTAAATTTGTTCACTTACCATTTTCATCTTTCTAGTGTTGAGTATTTGCTGGTGCATATAGCTAGATTCATTGCCCTTTTTGTTAATTTTAAGAGAAAATTTTTCCAAACCTTGTCATCTTGGTTTAACAAGAAAATTATTTGAATGTGGATGTGTGAATTGGTGCTTTGAAAAATTATTTTTTATGAGTGTTTGATGAACATAACAAGTTGAACAATTAGAATTCATGTTATGAAGGTTTAATCATTTGAAATCTAATTTGTTTTACTTTTTTAGGCACTCTCTAAATCTATCAAATTTGGGCAGCAGATTACACAACCTGCGACATAACCGGTTTTGCTTGTGTCGTCGCTTGTGTTCGCTGGGCACATTTTGGGCAGATTGTTGCACAACCTGCGACATAACCGGTTTTGCTTGTGTCGTCGCTTGTGTTCGCTGGGCACACTTTGGGCAGATTGTTGCACAACTTCCGACACAACCCCCTATCCTTATGTTCTAACTTGTGTCACCTGTTTGTTTTGCAGGATAAGGACTCACTTCACCAGAATGGGCCCGCAACCACCCCAAGCCCAAAAAGCCCATTAACCCATGAAAAAAAAAAAAAAATTCATGTCTTTATTTTAGTTGCTTAATTAATTAGTGTTTTTAACTTGTTTAGTTAATATTTTGCTTGTGTTGTTTTTCTTTTACTTGAACCATTTACTTATTCAGTTTTTTTTTAGTTCCTCATAAAATACATTTTTCTTTTATATCTTTAGTACTTTGCTCACTTGCTTTGATTTGCTACTTCGGATTTACACTTGATGGCTATATTTTTGAGCTTAACTTCCCTATTCCAAATTTTTGAGTTTAATTGATTTAATGGATTCCATTGCACTGTTTCTTTTGCAATGAGTGCAGCAGCTATCCAAATTTTATTTAATTAAATTGGCTGCACTTCAATGAGGTAACAATTCTCATCTCTGCTTGTGTCACTTTCAACACAAGTTGTGCTATCGCTTATACAACAGGGTAATAATTTTTTATGCACATATGAGCCACCCATTTTCTGCACATATAGCCAAATTATCCCATTCCTTGCAATCTTTTAACATTGAGGACAATGTTCATTCTGAGTATGGGGGAGAGGGTAAATTTTTTGTCACACCCTACCCCTCTGTAAGGCATAACATGATCCCGTAGTATACCTAATGAATTACCAACTCCGTCTACTGATAATCCATTAAATACACTACAAGGGATTTTAAAAACTTTTCTTACTTCTTTTACAGTGGTGAGCACTATTTACAGGTGTTAAAAACCTTTTTGAACTGAAGCGATAGAACTAACATATTTGAATTATTTGGAATTTCTGTAAAAATTTTGGCAGAGTGCCATCTATATTTTGGATAAAACAGTTCTTCAGAAAACCTGTAAAAAGCACTTCAATATTTTTCCAAATCTCAACTCCAATAAATTTCAACACAATATTTTTCTCAACTCAATCCAACAACAATTTTTCAGTATTTTCAAAGGATGAGATAAAAGAAATATAATACAAATTTTACAAGTCAAAATAACTCATAATTCACTTTACAACTTCAATGTACAATTTTAATTTACAACTGCTCAAAACCAACAACAATATGTACATACAGTGAACATACATTACATTACAAAATACAAAATATTGGTATACTCATTATACCCGGTAGTCTCTCGCTGGAGGTACTAGCAGCCTAGTATGCTACCCTGTCATGCATGCCTACTGCGCGACAAAGAATAAAGCTATCGCTGAGACAATGTCTCAGTGGTGCACAATATTAACCAAATACAATTTAAATCACAATTCATAAATCATATAAATAGTGGATACTTAAAACCATAGTTAAATTCAAGACAATAATGTCATAAGGAATTTAACACAATATTACAATAAATCTCAGTAATCAAAACATAGCTAAATTCAAAAGACAGTGAATGTCAATAAGAATTTAAACTCATTTTACAATCTTACAATATGCATCAATAAATCACACACAGCTTTAATCATGTTCCCAAGTTCAATTCATCCCAAAAGCCAATGGCTAATGAGGTATTCAATTCGTCCCAAAAGTCAATGACTAATGAGGAATAACATAGCTAGCTAGCAAAAATATGAGTACTCATTCTATTCGTCCTCAACAGGCACACACCTCAACACTTCAGCCAGAGAGGGAATTCAATTCATCCCACTAGACAAGCTAGCGAGGAATACAATCAATGTACATGATAGCTGTGGTTTCAAACCAATTACAGTGCTTTTCAATCAATAAGTATCCATCAAATATCATTCAAACCATTTTTCACAATTTCACAACTTAAAACAATAATATGCAAATAGTCATAATTTATTTCAATTGAAAATAATTCAAAAGAAATAGTTGTTGTGCACAAACCTCTGATAACTGTCTCTCGGTCTGGACTCAGTGTTTCCTTCCCTTTTCCTGAGTCTTTGGTAACTGAGAAACACAATTTGAAGTGTTTCAGTACTAAATTAAACTGTCTCTAACGATAATGTTCGATAAGTAATTCACTGAAGGCTATTATTTGCTCAATCACCTAATATACCGACCCTCGATGCATTTTAGGTAAATTAGGTTTTAGTGTCATTAATATGTCACATTCGATAGGGTTTTAGGGTTGGTACGTTTTACCAAACTCATTTCCTTGTTTAGTGCATTGCAACTTGCTGGATTCTGGGATACTAGTTTGACCTAGCTGGACGACCTAGTTCCCTTGGTTTTCGGGTTTTGGTCAAAACTACAAACTTGTAGATCTATGTCTTATTGCACGCGGGGAAAAATTTCAGGTCAATCTGAGTTATGTAGACCAAGTTATGGTCATTTTACTATTTCTGGTCAAATGGCATCAAATTAGGTCATTTTTAGGTCAATTTGGTCAACTCTGGTTCGGCCAGTTTTTGGACCTGAACTTGTGCAAGCTGTTTGACTTGCTTATGGTCATTTCTGGGTTTTGGTGTCTTCATAAGACTTGTAGGTATGGGTCTTAAATATTCATGGTTAAAATTTCAGGTCAATTGGACCTGTTTTGAGTGAGTTATGGCCTAAACACTAACTGCTGCCCAATTGGTCAATTTTCAGGTTTCAATTGCACTTAATCCGAATTGGTCATTTTTCATGTCACCTTGCAAGCAGAATTTTGGTATGCTTTCTCAATGAAATTTGGCACATTTTGTGCCTAGTTTCACCTCCAATTGGTCTCATACCAATTGAGGTTACACATTTAAAGTTATAGGTTAAAATGCATACTGCCCTTAATTACCTTGCTTAAACCTACATCAATGACACATTTACCTTACTATATGTTCACTTCCCTTACCAATTCTGTTTTGGTACATTACCAAAACCATATACCACTTCACTTTAAAGTCACTTTGGGCAGATTACAATTATCCTCAATACACCAATTAAAACTCAAATTTACAAAGTCTAAGTAAAATCACATATACACCTAAACATTACTAATTCTTACATACACTTTACATAATCACTCTATATACATATCCATCAATCCTCAATGTCAATATTCTGCCAATACCTTCATAAACACATACATTTATCCAAGAGTTCCAAGGCTGCCGAAAATCTTCACCATGCCAAAGTGTCCTACAATTCATCAATTTCCATTCCAAGTACACAATCACCATATACATGTGGAATAATTTACTAGGATATTAAATCACCCTAATCAACATCATTTCTCATCAAATATATGTATAAATATTTCCTTAAATACATAACTCCATGGCTGTCCAAAATGAACATATCAATAACTCCTCAAACTTGAAAATTTTCTTCACAAATCCAACACCCATAACATGTACACAAAGTTTAACAAAACAATATTCAAAAAATGTAAACTTACCTATGGTTGGAACTTGCTAAACCTTGGTTAAACTTCTTGATTTTGGTATCAAGCTCTCCCTTATGATGTGTAGACAAATTTTTATGAAGCTATCTAAGTGATTGGAGTTGAAATGGAGGAGTGGATCAAGCTCATGCAAAAACGGCAATGGAGGACTTTCTCTTCTTCAATTCGGCAAAGTTGAGAGGGTTTGGGGAAGATGAAGTTTCAGCTTGGATAATGGAATTACATCTGCCATTTAGTGTTTAATTAAATCCCTAGTGGTCCACTCACAAAATTTAAATCATATAATAAGCTTAATTTTCACTTATTCCACATTAAACCCTTAATTCTCACTATTTACTTTAGGTACCACCAAATTAATTTTTCATTTTATTTTCTAAGTGTAATATCATTTATTTTTAATGGACATTTAGGTCAAAAGACAATTCGGGATGTCAAATAACCATAATGCCCCTGTTCGGGTTGCATTCCCGATTTTTCGGTAACACCGGGTTTTGTCTGTTTTTCGATTTCTCACTTTTCCTTGTACTAATAGTTTAATTTTTCTTTGATATTTATAATGATATTCCTACTTCAATTGATGTCTCTTTAAGTCCTAAAAATATTTTCCAGGGTTCCCCGCAGTCCAGGGCTAGTCAACGGTCCACGCCGTGGATCGCCTCAAGGCCACCCATCGCTAGGGTTCTCGGCTCGCTTAACTTGGTTACATTTCTTTGCTATTATTTTTCCTTTGTTTTTCTTGTGTTTTCTTTTCTTGTATTTCATTATTTTATGTCTCGTCACTCATAACGAAGTGTAGTTCTAGGCATCCTAGCTGTCCGGACAACACTGGTCACCAGAGCAGTAGAACGCACTACCGAACTTAGGGGTGTTACGTTTTTTGCAAAAATTATTTTTCTTTTTCACTTGCATATAGTGACATACTCATTAATTCATACTTGTACATATTCACATGCATACACTTGCATATAGCTTCATACACTTAGTTATGCATACTTAGTTACATATAGGTTGACTATACATTTATACATTCATGCATTTCATTAATTCATTTAAAATTTTTGAATTTTTAAACCAGTCTTTGAATTCCATAAGCCACTTATTCAAGCAATCCAACTTGCCTTTAGATGGTTAGTGGAATGAAAGTTCCAGCTGGGTACAAAGTCTTAAGCATTATTCTTTCTCTTACTTAATAGCTGAAAATTAATATATTTATCTAGGTATGCAGATTCTGATTAGTTATTTTGAGTTTTGAGTGTCTGGATAAGCCTTTAAGGAAGAAAATGGTCATTGTCGTCTCACCATTCCTAGAACAAGCATCTTAGATCTTTCAAAGCGAAATTTTTAACTTGCATTTGATAAGAATATGATTTAGGCATTCCTTCATATTTTAAACCTCACATTTAGCCTTAACCTACCTTAATCTCATTTCAACCCTTGCAAACCCCCTTGAACCTTAATTCCCTAATTTCTTTGGAACCCAAATCATTTACCTAGCCATTAAACCTAAACACTACCACCTATTTATGAGAATAATATTTTAGCAATTAAGTGCATAAAAAAAATAAAATAAATAATGATATAAAAAAAAACTTGGAGGATTGAAACATCTTGAAAAGTGCTGAGCGATTAACAATGATATCAAAAATAAAAATTTGATATATATAAAAAAAAAGGATGCACTTTGAGTTTCATGATTAATATTATTCTCATATTTTGTTTACCTTATTCCCTTTCTTTGTTAACCACAATTTTATCCTATTTGACCCCATTACAACCCTTAAAAAGACCTAATGATTCTTTGAAAAATGCTTGTTACATTAGTAGAGTTAGATCTTTTATGCTTGCATATGGGTTTGGCAATATAATCTTCCATACATTACTCACCATCTATTTGAGACACATTGGCTATCTATTTCATTTAGGTTTGTTTTGGCACAATTGACTCTTGTAGCTGGTTGGTGTTTGTTGCTTGGGTTGATTGGTTAATTCTTAGCTATTTTGTAATTGTTGAGAGTGATTGCTTCATTCTTTGTGCTTCGCTGGTGGGAATTTGGAATGTTGGTGGCTAGAGGTAAGTTGGTAGTTTGGATTAGTGATTTTTGTGTTTTCAAAGACTGATTCTATTCCCTTCCAAATGAGTTTTAATGAAATTTTGCTTGGGGACAAGCAAGAGTTTGAGTATGGGGGAATTTGATGCATGCATTTTATATCATCATTTAGGATTAATTTTTGCACATAATTTACCCTTGTTCATAGCTATTATTATAGATATTAATATATATTTAGTCAATTTTATAATTTTTACACTTCTTAGTTTAATTTTTGGAATTTATTTGTTTTGTAGGTTAAATTTGGAGAAATTTGATGTATTTTGATCAGAGTAGCCATTTGGAGGAGATTAGAGTTAAATTGTAAAAATTTTTGAAGTTGAGTAAAAAATGGCCGAGAGTTACACAACCTGCAGCACAACCAATTTAGCTTATGTCGCAGGTTGTGTCGAGCGTCAGATATTCAGGCAGATTGTTACACAACCTGCAGCACAACCAATGTAGCTTATGTCGCAGGTTGTGTCGATCGTCAGATATTCAGGCAGATTGTTACACAAGCTGCGACACAACCCGCGACATAACCGATTCAGCTTATGTCATTTTTACTGGAAATGGCTGATGTGGCATTTCCGTTACTCTGATTTTATACCTCACTTTCTCTGGAATCTTCCACCTTTTTACCCATTCTAGGGCAGTCCCCTCACCTATATAAAGTCTCCTTTATCATTTTCTTTCCATAAGGAGGAAGGGAGGCATTTTTGGCAAGAAAAGAAAGAGAGAAAGGGGGAGCACGTCTGTCCATTTTCCAGCAACTGCAGAACCCATTTTCTGCACTCTCCAGCAGCAGCTTCTGCAGCATTCTTCTGGGTTTTTCTATTCCTTAACTTAGATTTCCATTATTTCTTCATTTATACATTTGGGTTTGCCTTTAAACTATGATTTGTGAGTAGTTATTTGAGATTCTAGAGATGGGTTTGTAAATATTGCTTTGTATTGTGGTTTTGAACTGATTTAGTCATTTAAATGAGGTTTGTTACATTTTGATTTATTGTTTGTGAGCTTGTTGCCTTGCTTGATGAATGGGCCCTCATTAAGTTAAGCTTTAATCCTTAATAGATGGACTGAAAAGTGAATATTAGGGATAGATAATCTTGCAATAAACTTTGTTTTCTTAGTATTAGAGATAAGCTAAGAGGATTAAGGGGAACTTTCCAAAATCAATTAGAGCTTTAATTGGTTTTTGTTAGGTTTGAAATACCGTGAAAACAGGGTTTGATTTAATGAAAACCAACTTTAAAATGCTTGAAAAAGGTTTCAAAAATTTAAGAATTGATTTCCCTCAAAATTGCAATTCTCATGTGTTTGGCTAAATTAGGGATAAATCACATGCAAACAATATTGAAAATCCAATCTCTATAATCACTTTAATTTTTATTGAATTTAGATTTAATTCCTCTTAATTTCATAAATAGAAATTTCAAATTAAATTTTGGTAATCTAGCTTAATTAATTTTAGTTAATTGTTTGATTTAGCTTTAATTCCTCAAATACCAATTTTAATTCCAAATTTTATTTTACATCTTTAAATTTTGTCATTCTAATTAGCTTATACTTTTATTTCCAATTTAAGCACAATTCCCTGTGGGATCGATATCATTTTTTAAAACTATACTACTGTGACCCGTGCACTTGCGGATTACACAACATCAAAAGTATAGTAAGAGGTTACCTAATACAGGTGCAAAATACATCAGCAAAAAATAAATTTTTAAATACAAATTTCAGCCAATAATTAAGCATTAAGTATCTAGGAAAAATCATATTCTGTCAGCACTCCTCCTTGAGATTTTTCCTTGACACTCCAAGCTTTTTCCTCAGCTCTTCAAACTTGTTCTTGGTCAAAGCTTTAGTCAATATATCAGTAAGTTGTTCTTCAGACTTGCAAAACAGCAACTTAATCTCTAAATTCTTTTCAGCTTCTCTTAAGAAATGAAACTTCAACTTGATGAGCTTAGATCTTCCATGTTGAACATGATTATTTGTAATGGCAATTGCAGATTTGTTGTCACACCAGATAACCATAGGCTCACATTGCTCCATTCCTAAATCTTTCAATAGCTTCCTAAGTCAAATTAATTGGTTTGCAGCAGCAGCAGCAGTTGAAATATATTTAGCTTCTATAGTAGATTGAGCCACCACCTCCTATTTCTTAGAATTCCAAGAGAAAGGACCTAAACCCAGAAAAAAAAAAAAGCATAGCCTAATGTGCTCTTTGAATTATCAACACACCTAGCCCAATCACTATTCACATAGTCTTCAAGTTTGACAGGTCTTCCTTTTAAAAACCATATACCATAATCAGCAGTACCTTCAAGTATCTCAACACTCTCTTAGCAGTAGCGAAATGCACTTGACTTGGTGAATGCATAAATCTGGATAATAAGCTAATTGACTACATTAAATCAGGTTTTGATGCAGTCAAGCATAGCAGACTACCAACTAAACTTCTATACATTGAAGCATCTGCTTTCTCAGCTCCATCTTCCTTGTTAAGTTTCTTATTCATAACTAGAGGGACTTCCATAGATTTGCATTTATCCATATTGAACCTTTTCACCATTTCAAGAGCATATTTTCTTTGAGACACAAAGATTCCTTCAATACCTTGCTCAATTTTTAGGCTAAGAAAGTAGCTCATACTTCCCAAATCAGATAGCATTTTCAGTTTAAAATCATTTAATAACTAAAAATTTCCACCAATCACTAGCATATCATCAACATATAATGACACTATCAATTGAAATTCATCTCCATCACCACTCACATGCAAGGTTGGCTCATTCTCACGCCTCCTGAATCCATTTTGGATCAGATGTGAGTCAATCCTTGCATATTAAGCTCTAGGAGCTTGCTTCAAGCCATAAAGAGACTTTTTCAACTTATACACTTTGTCTTCTTGACCCTGCACCTTAAATCCTTCAAGTTGTTGCACATAAATTTCTTCAGTCAACAAACCATTCAAAAATGTTGATTTGACATCTAAGTGGAACACTTGCCAAACTTTTTGAGCTGCTAAAAATAACAATAATATGATAGTATCATGCCAAGCAACTGGAGCAAATGTATCTCTATAATCTACCCCTGGTTGTTGAGCATATCCCTTAACAACAAGTCTAACTTTGTATCTGAAAATAGAACCATCAGGATTTACATTAGTTATGTAAACCCATTTTACACCAATTACATTTTTGCCTATTGGTTTGGAAATCAATTCCTAAGTCCCATTCTTCTCAATTGCTGCAATTTCTTCCTTCATACCATGTTGCCATTCTTCAACTTGTGAAGCTTCTTCAAAGTTGCTAGGTTTTGACACAGCTAAATTACAATTTTCATAAATCTCTGAGAGAGACTTGAACTTGGGAACATATGCTTCACCATCAGATTTGTACTCTTTTTCAATCACAACACATTTCTTTCTCCAACAACTTACTCTTTTTCAAAGTCCCAGTAGGCTCCTTCATCAAATTTGACATCTCTACTAATAACCACCTTTTTTGTTTTTACATTGTAAATTCTATAACCTTAGATGTGGCTACATAACCCAAAAAGATGCCCAATTTTGCTTTATCATCCAGCTTGATTCTCTTGACATCTGAAATAAGCATGTTGCATATTGACCCAAAGACCTTTAAGTGACTTACAGAAGGCTTTGATCCAAACCATGCTTCAAATGGAGTTTTTCCTTCCACTGCTCCAGTAAGAAGTCTATTCAACAAGTACACAGCTGTGTAAACAGCCTCAGCCCACAACATCTTCGGTAGTTCTTTCTCTTTTAGCATATACCTAGCCATCTCAATAACTATTCTATTCTTTGTAACACCCTCCCTGTAGCAACTCCGTACATTCTATTGTTCCGGTGACCAGTGTCGGTCCGGACAGCTAGAACGATCGGAAAAAATATTTAAACTAAAGTGAGGAACCATAATTAACTCAAATATTAATAAGAAAAATTTAGGAAAAATTTTAGAAATAAAATACAACCAAGTTAAATGAGCTGGTGCCCAAGCGATGGGTAACCCAGAGAGAAGTTGCGGTTCTCGCAACTAGGAGCCCTAGACCCAGGGGAAAAATTATAAAATAATTTTTGGGACTCCAGAGAAGGGCCATTGAAGTTCCTATGGCATTAGAATGCCAAGAAAATATTTAGAAAAATTTTTCAATCGGTACAGACAATTCTGACCCGTTAAGCCAAACGGAGGGCATTTTGGTCATTTTGCCTTCAGAGACGATTTTTGGCCGACTTGTCCAGTTGAATAAATAATTATTATGACATAAAATATGAATTAAGGGTGATGAAAAAATTAATGTAAAGCTAGTAGAAAAGAAAAGAAAAGAAAAATCCATAAAAAGCAAATTATGACATCATTATGATGTCAATTAAAAGTTTCCACCAATTGCATTTAAACAACCATTTAACTAACTAATAAAAGAGATAAATAAAGACCAAAGAAAACAAAAAGTAAACAGCCATCTTCTTCCCAAATCCCAGCCGCACCATAGCCAAGAAACCCTCCATTTTTTTTTCTTCTTCATTCAAGCTTAAAGATCTCTCAAACCTCACCTCAAAACCCTAAGTCACTTTCACTAAAATTTATCCTTGCATCTTGCATAACCTTTTGGCAGCCAAGAAAAGGGAAGGAAGTGAAGTTTAAGCTTGGAAAATTCTACCCTACAAGAGGTTAGTGCACATATATACCTAAAACTCTTTATTTCCATGTTAGAGACTTAAAAAGGAGTAAGAATTTGTAAGCCAAATGAATACAATCTATGTGTATGTTTACCATGAATTTCGGCAGCCCTAAGGAAGGAACAAGATTGAGTGTCTTGATGGACTTGGAGTGAACTAAAGATCATATTTAAAGTATGTAAATATAAGGATAATGAATTGGTTAGTTAAATAAGGTAACATGGGTGAACCTTGAATTTGGGCTAGGGTTTGGGAGTGAAAAATTTGACTTGGCTTATGAAATTGTTAAAGAACATTCTAATGGTCAATTAGTGACCATTTGAGGTAAGTTGACCACAATTTGGACTGAAATATAGCATGGCAAAGTGAAATGTGTATGCTGCCTAGTGAGTGCAGCAGGGTGGCTGTGATTCCAGCCCACTTAGACAGCCATAACTTTGGCTGTGTAGGTTCAATTGGTGTTTGGCCAATTGGACATGAAACTAGACTTATAATGGCACAATTTTTCTGAAGAAACCATGCCCAAAAGACCAAAGCAAATGGACCAAAAGTTGGCCCCAATCCGGATACCCTGCAAGCAAATTCTGCAGAATGACCAAATAAACGAATCGCTCATTTGGCCATAACTCACTGTAGAATGGTCCATTTGACCTGAAATTTTTACAGAAACAAGATGAGATATAGACAAACAACTTTCATGAAGAAACCTACCCAAATTATGACCAGAACCTATTCAACAAGGCAGTGGCAGTCACTGTTCATTGTACTGTAGATTTGGTAAATTCTGCAGATTGGAAATCCGGCCAGCTGTGGTTTTTGGACCATATCTGGAGCTACAAAACTCCAAATGGAGTGATTCAAAAAAAGAAATTCAACTATACAAAATAAGGAACAACTTTCATGTTTACCATTTCCTCAAATTTCTAATGTAACAGTCCCTAATGGAACAGTAAACTTATGGTACAAAAACTGAAAATTCTGCCCCTTAGTGCTAAGCTTAGAAATGGATTTGGTGATTAATTCCAACAAGTTTTAAATGCAAAATGTGGTACATTGGGAGTGTTAAAACCAATGCACCTATTTTCTATCCAAAATCAACATTTTTGTTGACTAATGAAGTGAATAGTGACACCAAAACTTGAAATTCACAAATTGAAGAATTTTAAAGTATCAAATGCCCTAGTATACCTAACAAGATTGGTTTGGATAGTTTGGCATGCCAATAGGGTTCAGTTAGCAGTACTGCACATGGCATTATGCCATTCTGTGATTTTATGGCTTTTAGCCATTTTGATATTGTGTTGAGACTTGGCCTCGTGCCTAATGTTATTCTGACAATTGTTAGTTCTATTGCACAATCGGAGATACATATGTGACCGATGGTGTGACGAGGTACTTGATACCCAGTGCTAGTTTACCCGTTTATCCAGTCCAGTCATCCAGTATAGGTTACTTGGGCAACCAAATGAATGAAAGTGGATAAAGTTAACGAAATGAATGGCTATACAAATACAAAACAAATAAGACATATACATTCAATACATATTTATTTTCTGCTATTTTCTTTTATTTTATTATTGCACCACTAAGCATCATTGCTTAGCGCGCGTTGCTTTGCCACGCGTAGGTTCCGAGATACCGATCGTGAGCCCAGTGAGACCGCAGATCGGGTGAGTTCATCCTGCACTCGCATAGTGTCCGTGTCACCTCACTCTCCACAGTGCATTGGTAGGACACTAGATTTCATTTTGATATTTTGTAACTAATTTTTATTTTCTCATATGTAATCGAACTTATGAAATGTATTTTGATGTTCATGTAAATAATGAGAATTGTGTTTGTGAATGGAAAAGTGAATGTTTATCTGTGATTTATACATGATTATCACATGAGACGAATGATTGAGAAATGAAATTGAAAAGTGTTGAGATTTTGATATGGGAGTTTGAGATGATTGAATATGATTATAGGAAGTGTTTTTCACAGTTCAAGAAGCTGCTTTCTCCATTTATAGCCTGTGATCACGGATTTTCTTTAAAAATTTTCGGAACCTCAAATAAATAATAATTTAGATAAATGGCTTAAATAATTTATATTTCATAAACTATATTCAAAACTATGACAAAAATTGATTAAGGTAAAATAGAGTGTCTTGATACACCATGTGACATTGCTTACTCGGATATTCTGCGGGTAAGGGGTGTCACATTTAGTGGTATCGAGCACGGTTTAGGCGTTTCTGGGCCTAGATTGAGTCCATATCATGCATTGCATTTGTAAGAGTCGAGGTGACACTAATGCAGATCTGTTTGTCTTTCTTATTTTGAATAGGATATGGACCCTGCATCACAGAGAGCAGTTGAGGAGGAAGTGGAGAGTCATGCTCCACCCGCAGTGAGACTGGGGTATGGGAGAACTCCGCCACTCAAGCGAGCTGCTCAGCCTCCACAGGCCATGTTTCAGCAAATGGCCGAATTCTTCAGACAAATGGCTGGGGTAATGCCAGCACCACCACCACCACCTCCACAACCAAAAATCACACCTGGAAAAATTGAGAAAGTTTGGAGCAGTGGACTTCTTTGGCAAGAGAGAAGATGATTCTGTTGCAGCCGAGAATTGGTTGAACAGAACAGGCAGAGTCTTAAAACAACTCCACTGCACCCCAGAACAAAACCTAGAAGCTGCCATATCTCTGTTGCAAGATGATGCTTATGAATGGTGGGATACGGTGTCTAGTGAAGTACAGCCAGAAAAATGGTAACTTGGGACTTTTTCCTCTCAGAATTCGAGAAGAAATATGTGGGTACTGTATATCTAGAAGAGAGAAGAAGGGAATTCATTTACCTGAGGCAGAGACAGTTGTCAGTGGCCGAGTATGAGAAGGAATTCGTAAGATTGAGCCGCTATGGAAGGGAGATAGTCCCTAATGAGGCTCAAAGGTGTAAGAGATTTGAAGAGGGATTAAATGACAACATAAAGATCTAGATCACCGCCTTGGGAATCACTGACTTCACCAAGTTAGTGGAAGCTGCATTAAAAGTGGAGAAAGTAAGAATCAGTGAGCAGACTAGAAGGGAAAGACAGCAGAAGAGGGGCTCAGGTCAGTCTAGTTCAGCTCCTGCATCTGGGAAGAGGTTCAAGGGTCCACCTGCATAGAGTTCAGGTCAGCCACACGGTCAGGGTCAGTCTCAGGGGCCTGTGCCACGCTTACCCCTAGGAGAGGTCACCCACACCATCGGTGGGCGCTCTCCGAGGATGGGGTTCAGGGACCAGCCCAAGATCTTCTCGCATGTCCACACCATGCGAAGTGGCACAAGGGGGAGTGTTGGAGAGTGACTGGTGCCTGCTTAAAGTGTGGGTCAACAGAGCATCAGTTGAAGAACTGTCTACGCAGAACTACTACAGCTGCTCCAACACAAGCAGACAGACCTGCTCCTACACCACAAAGGGGTAGGAAATCTGGCAAATCTGAGGCAGTAGGACCATCACAAAGACCTGCATCTGAGCCAGCAGAGGCCGATAATGTACCACCCGGATCTTATGCCCCCGAGAGCTCGGGAGGAGCAAGATGCCCGGACGTCATCGAGTGCGTTCTCCTCTACAATACATCTGTGCATGCATTCGAGGATCCAGGAACCACTCATTCAAACATCTGCATCAACCTACCCGTAGAAAGGGGATACTAGTAGGGAGAGTGACCAAGACATTACGGTCACTAATCCATTGGGCCACGATGTAGTGGTGAACAAAGTATACAAGGGTTGCCCGTTAAGGATTCAGGTATGAATTCTTGGCGCACTGATTGAGTTGCCCTTCCACGAGTTTGACGTGATTTTGGGAATGGACTGGTTGTCACGTCATCAGGCAATAGTTGATTGCAAATTGAAGAGAATTTCTCTGAAAACTTCTGAGGGTAATGAGATCACAGTTGTGGGGGAAAGGACAGATTTCTTGTCCAATGTCATCTCAGCCATAGTTGCAAGACGAATGATGAGAAAAGGCTGCGAAGCCTACTTAGCACATGTGGTGGATACTAGGCAGGCTAAGTCAAACCTGAGTGATATACCCACAGTAAGAGACTTCCCAGAGGTATTTCCTGAAGAGTTACCTGGTTTGCCACCAGAAAGGGAAGTTGAATTTGCTATTGAGGTAATGCTGGGTACAACACCCATTTCCATTGCTCCTTATAGGATGGCACCCACTGAATTGAGGGAGTTGAAAACTCAGTTGCAAGAGTTGCTTGATAAGGGGTTTATACGCCCCAGTGTGTCACCATGGGGAGCTCCAGTGCTGTTTGTGAAAAAGAAGGATGGGACTTTGAGGCTATGTATCGATTACCGGCAGTTGAATAAAGTAACTGTGAAGAATAAATATCCATTGCCCAGAATTGACGATCTGTTTGATCAGTTGAAGGGAGCCGGTGTATTTTCAAAAATTGACCTCAGATCAGGGTATCATCAATTGAGGGTAAAGGATGCAGATGTGTCAAAAACTGCATTCAAAACCCGGTATGGGCATTATGAGTTTCTAGTGATGCCCTTTGGCCTAACAAATGCACCAGCGGCATTCATGGACCTTATGAACCGTATCTTCCATCCACACTTAGATCGGTTCGTAGTGGTCTTTATTGATGATATTTTGGTGTATTCCAAGACCAGGGAAGAACATGATGAGCATTTGAGGATTGTTCTGCAAACCCTGAGAGAAAAGAAGCTGTATGCTAAGTTGTCCAAGTGTGACTTTTGGTTGAATGAGATTGCATTCCTTGGACACATAGTGTCAGCTGATGCGATTAGGGTGGATCCCAAGAAAATAGAAGTAGTGATGGAATGGAAGCCTCCCAGGAATACAACTGAGGTCAGAAGCTTCTTGGGGCTAGCTGGGTATTACAGAAGATTTGTGAAGGGATTTTCCTTAATAGCTGCTCCAATGACCAAGTTGTTACACAAGAATGTCAGATTTGACTGGAATGACAAGTGTCAGACCAGTTTTGAGAAGTTGAAGGCTATGTTGATAGAGGCACCAGTGTTAACACAGCCAGTGTCAGGAAAGGACTTCGTGGTCTACAGTGATGCCTCTCATAATGGGTTAGGGTGTGTATTAATGCAAGAGGGAAAGGTGATCGCTTATGCTTCCAGGCAGCTAAGGCCACATGAACAGAATTACCCTACCCATGATCTAGAGCTTGCAGCAATAATCTTTGCACTGAAGATATGGAGGCATTACTTATATGGTGAAAAGTGCTACATTTACACAGACCACAAAAGTCTAAAATATTTGCCAACTCAGAAGGAGCTCAACCTTAGACAGAGGCGATGGATTGAGTTCCTGAAGGACTATGATTGTGTAATTGACTACCATCCTGGGAAGGCAAATGTAGTTGCTGATGCTTTGAGCAGAAAGTCCATCACAGCTTTGAGATTATTGAATGCCCGTCTAACTTTGATTTGAGATAGAGCTATTTTGGCTGAGTTGCAAGTGAGGCCAAACCTGCTACAGCAGATTTTAGATGGGCAAAAGGCAAATGAAAAGTTAATGGCTATTATGAGCAAAATCTCTGAGGGAAAAGCAACTGACTATGAGGTGAAAGCAGATGGGTGTCTGTACTACAAAGGAAGAGTATGTGTACCAGATGATGGGGAATTAAAGGCCAGTATTCTAAAAGAGGCACACACCAGTGTATATGCTATGCACCCAGGAAGTACAATGATGTATCATGATCTGAAGCTTCAGTATTGGTGGCCTAGTATGAAGAAGGACATAGCTGACTATGTGACTAAATGCTTGACATGTCAACAAGTCAAGGCCGAACATCAAGTTCCATCAGGATTGCTACAGCCTATACGCATACCTGAATGGAAATGGGATCGGGTCACCATGGATTTTGTAAGTGGTCTACCTCTCACCCAGAAGAAACATGATGCAGTATGGGTGATAGTAGATAGATTGACAACGCCAAGACACTTTCGCCGATTAGGACCGACTACTCACCGGAGAAGTTAGCGATGGTATATCAGTGAGATAGTTAGACTGCATGGAATTCCACTTTCCATCATATCTGATCGAGACCCAAGGTTTACATCGAGATTTTGGAAGAAGTTGCATGAGTCCTTGGGTACACAACTCCACTTCAGCACAGCATTCCATCCTCATATGGATGGGCAATCCGAAAGAGTAATCCAGGTCCTTGAGGATATGCTGAGGGGTTGTGTCATTGAGTTTGAGGGAAGTTGGGATAGATACCTCCCACTGGCAGAATTTGCATACAACAATAGCTACCAAGCTAGTATCCAAATGGCCCCGTATGAAGCACTGTATGGGAGGAAATGTAGAACTCCAATGTGCTGGACTGAATTGGGCGAAGATAAACTGGTGGGGCCAGACCTGGTGAAACAGACTGAGGAGAAACTGAAACTAATCAAAGCCAATTTGAAAGTTGCCTCAGACAGACAGAAATCTTATGCCGACCTGAAGAGAAAAGAAATAGAATATACGGTTGGTGACAAAGTGTTCCTCAAGGTGTCACCGTGGAAAAAGGTATTGAGGTTTGGAAGGAAAGGTAAGTTAAGCCCTAGGTTCATTGGCCCATATGAAGTCATTGAACGTGTGGGTCCAGTGGCCTATAGGCTAGCTTTACCACCAGAGCTGGACAAGATCCACAATGTGTTTCACGTATCTATGTTAAGAAGATACCGCTCAGATCCTTCACATGTCATCTCCAGGGAAGAAATTGAAATACAACCGGATTTGACATATGAAGAAGAACCCATACGGATCCTGGCTCGAGAAGTGAAAGAGTTGAGAAATAAGCAGATTCCATTGGTGAAAGTGCTTTGGAGGCACCACAACACCGAGGAGGCAACTTGGGAAAGTGAAGAGACGATGAGGCAACAGTTCCCTCAACTGTTTGCATCAGGTAAAATTTCGAGGACGAAATTTAAATTAGAGGGGAAGAGTTGTAACACCCTCCCTGTAGCAACTCCGTACATTCTACTGTTCCGGTGACCAGTGTCAGTCCGGACAGCTAGAACGATTGGAAAAAATATTTAAACTAAAGTGAGGAACCATAATTAACTCAAATATTAATAAGAAAAATTTAGGAAAAATTTTAGAAATAAAATACAACCAAGTTAAATGAGCCGGTGCCCAAGCGATGGGTAACCCAGAGGGAAGTTGCGGTTCTCGCAACTAGGAGCCCTAGACCCGGGGGAAAAATTATAAAATAATTTTTGGGACTCCAGAGAAGGGCCATTGAGGTTCCTATAGCATTAGAATGCCAAGAAAATATTTAGAAAAATTTTTCAATCGGTACAGACAATTCTGACCCGTTAAGCCAAACGGAGGGCATTTTGGTCATTTCGCCTTCAGAGACGATTTTTGGCAGACTTGTCCAGTTGAGTAAATAATTATTATGACATAAAATATGAATTAAGGGTGATGAAAAAATTAATGTAAAGCTAGTAGAAAAGAAAAGAAAAGAAAAATCCATAAAAAGCAAATTATGACATCATTATGATGTCAATTAAAAGTTTCCACCAATTGCATTTAAACAACCATTTAACTAACTAATAAAAGAGATAAATAAAGACCAAAGAAAACAAAAAGTAAACAGCCATCTTCTTCCCAAATCCCAGCCGCACCATAGCCAAGAAACCCTCCATTTTTTTTTCTTCTTCATTCAAGCTTAAAGATCTCTCAAACCTCACCTCAAAACCCTAAGTCACTTTCACTAAAATTTATCCTTGCATCTTGCATAACCTTTTGGCAGCCAAGAAAAGGGATGGAAGTGAAGTTTAAGCTTGGAAAATTCTGCCCTACAAGAGGTTAGTGCACATATATACCTAAAACTCTTTATTTCCATGTTAGAGACTTAAAAAGGAGTAAGAATTTGTAAGCCAAATGAATACAATCTATGTGTATGTTTACCATGAATTTCGGCAGCCCTAAGGAAGGAACAAGATTGAGTGTCTTGATGGACTTGGAGTGAACTAGAGATCATATTTAAAGTATGTAAATATAAGGATAATGAATTGGTTAGTTAAATAAGGTAACATGGGTGAACCTTGAATTTGGGCTAGGGTTTGGGAGTGAAAAATTTGACTTGGCTTATGAAATTGTTAAAGAACATTCTAATGGTCAATTAGTGACCATTTGAGGTAAGTTGACCACAATTTGGACTGAAATATAGCATGGCAAAGTGAAATGTGTATGCTGCCTAGTGAGTGCAGCAGGGTGGTTGTGATTCCAGCCCACTTAGACAGCCATAACTTTGGCTGTGTAGGTTCAATTGGTGTTTGGCCAATTGGACATGAAACTAGACTTATAATGGCACAATTTTTCTGAAGAAACCATGCCCAAAAGACCAAAGCAAATAGACCAAAAGTTGGCCCCAATCCGGATACCCTGCAAGCAAATTCTGCAGAATGACCAAATAAACAGTAACTGTTCATTTGGCCATAACTCACTGTAGAATGGTCCATTTGACCTGAAATTTTTACAGCAACAAGATGAGATATAGACAAACAACTTTCATGAAGAAACCTACCCAAATTATGACCAGAACCTATTCAACAAGGCAGTGGCAGTCACTGTTCATTGTACTGTAGATTTGGTAAATTCTGCAGATTGGAAATCCGGCCAGCTATGGTTTTTGGACCATATCTGGAGCTACAAAACTCCAAATGGAGTGATTCAAAAAAAAAAAATTCAACTAGACAAAATAAGGAACAACTTTCATGTTTACCATTTCCTCAAATTTCTAATGTAACAGTCCCTAATGGAACAGTAAACTTATGGTACAAAAACTGAAAATTCTGCCCCTTAGTGCTAAGCTTGGAAATGGATTTGGTGATTAATTCCAACAAGTTTTAAATGCAAAATGTGGTACATTGGGAGTGTTAAAACCAATGCACCTATTTTCTATCCAAAAGTCAACATTTTTGTTGACTAATGAAGTGAATAGTAACACCAAAAATTGAAATTCACAAATTGAAGAATTTTAAAGTATCAAATGCCCTAATATACCTAACAAGATTGGTTTGGATAGTTTGGCATGCCAATAGGGTTCAGTTAGCAGTACTGCACATGGCATTATGCCATTCTGTGATTTTATGGCTTTTAGCCATTTTGATATTGTGTTGAGACTTGGCCTCGTGCCTAATGTTATTTACAGCTTGTTAGCTGTTCTGTTGCACACCGGGAGATACATATGTGACCGATGGTGTGACGGCCCGAGGTACTTGATACCCAGTGCTAGTTTACCCGTTTATCCAGTCCAGTCGTCCAGTATAGGTTACTTGGGCAACCAAATGAATGAAAGTGGATAAAGTTAACGAAATGAATGGCTATACAAATACAAAACAAATAAGACATATACATTCAATACATATTTATTTTCTGCTATTTTCTTTTATTTTATTATTGCACCACTAAGCATCATTGCTTAGCGCGTTGCTTTTGCCACACGTAGGTTCTGGAGATACTGATCGTGAGCCCAGTAGACCGCAGACTGGGTGAGTTCATCCTGCAGCTCTGCATAGTGTCCGTGTCACCTCACCCTCCACAGTGCATTGGTAGGACACTAGATTTCATTTTGATATTTTGTAACTAATTTTTATTTTCTCATATGTAATCGAACTTATGAAATGTATTTTGATGTTCATGTAAATAATGAGAATTGTGTTTGTGAATGGAAAAGTGAATGTTTATCTGTGATTTATACATGATTATCACATGAGACGAATGATTGAGAAATGAAATTGAAAAGTGTTGAGATTTTGATATGGGAGTTTGAGATGATTGAATATGATTATAGGAAGTGTTTTTCACAGGTTCCGAAGAACTGTTTTCTCCATTTATAGCCGGTACTCTGCCGGATTTTCTTTAAAAATTTTCGGAACCTCAAATAAATAATAATTTCGATAAATGGCTTAAATAAATTATATTTCATAAACTATATTCAAAACTATGACAAAAATTGATTAAGGTAAAATAGAGTGTGCCGATACACCATGTGACATTGCTTACTCGGATATTCTGTACACGGGTAAGGGGTGTCACATTCTTCCTCTTGGAAACTCCATTCTCTTGAGTTGAGTAAGGCAATGATAATTGATGTTGTATTCCAGCTTCCTATAAAATTTGTCAAATTCATTTGAGGTGTACTCCTTACCATTATCAGACCTAAAATTTTTAATAATCATTTTGCTTCTTAACTAAAGCTTTAAATTTCTTAAAAACACTGAAAACTTGACCCTTGCTGCTTAGAAAATACACCCAAGTCATTCTAGTCAAGTCATCTGTAAACATAACAAAGTAATTGTTTTGGCTCAAAGAAAGCACACTCATGGGCCCACATACATCAATGTGTACAATTTCTAATTTCCCAGTAGCTCTCCTAACTTGATTCTTGGGAAATGATTGTTTATGCAATTTTCCAAATTGACAACTGGAACATACCTCATCACAATTGGAAATAATAAGCATGTCTTTAATCAAATCATGAGATTGCATAAACTTCAAAGAATTCAAGTTATAATGCCCATATCTTTTGTGCCATAGCCAAGAATCATCATATGCAGCCTTAAATACATGACCAGTACCATTGCCAAACATTAGAGGAAAGCTATTATCAACCATTTTAACCTCCACTACTTCAAAATTATTAGAATCATAAATATGACACCAATTATCTTTGAAAGACAAAGAATAACCTCTTTTCATCATCTGAACAACACTTAATAAATTTTAATCTAAGTAAGGAATGTAGAGAACATCAGAAATATGCTTAATACCTTTCTTTGTTTGCATAGCAATAGTACCCTTGCCCATAGCCTAAACCATCTCTCCATTTCCCATCTTCACAATGACTCTCATTAATCTGTCTAAGGAGGTAAACAAGCTTTCATCTCTAGCCATGTGACTTGTATAACTACCATCAATGAACCAAGTAAACTTGTGTAACATCCTCACTTTAGCTAGTCCATGCATTCGACTATTCCGGTGATCAATGTCTGTCCGGATAGCTAGAATAACTGGAATTATATGTAAACTAGAGTGAGGAGTCATAAGTAATTGAAATAATGGTAAAAAAAATTAAGGAAAAATTTTATCAATGAAATACAATAAAGTTAAATGAGCCAGTGTCTCAGCAATGGGTGACCTAACAGAAAGCGATTGTAAAGACAGTTGTCGATCCTATAACAGTAGGGGAACCCTGTGAAATAATTTCTGGGATGTCAAAGAAGAGTTACGATGCCCTAGGTAGTATTAGAATGCCAAGAAAATGTTAGGAGAATTTTTAAGATTGGTATAGATAGTTTTGGCTCCTTAAGCTAAACGAAGGGCTTTTTGGTCATTTCGTCTTCAGAGATGATTTTTTACCAACTTGTCCAATTGAGTAAATAAATTATATGACATCACATGTAAATAAATATTGTAAAAAATTTAATTGAAAATGAGTAAAAAAGAAAAGAAAGGAAAATAAATTAAAATTGGAATTATGACATCATTGTGATGTCATTAAGAAGACCTCCACCAATCAAAACTTAACAACCACATTTAAATCAAATAAAAAGAGATAAATGAGATAAAAATTAAAAAGCAAATCTGCCTTCTTCATTCCCAAACTAGCCACACCAAATAGAGAGAGAGAGAGAGAGAGAGAGAGAGAGAGAGAGAGTGAAAACCTCCATTGAAAGCCATCCCAAGCATGATTTCCACCATTTTTCCACCATAAAATCCCTTCTTCTCTTCACCAAAAATTGTCCACTCATCTTGGGAAGGTGTTTGGAAGCCAAGAAAACCAAAGGAAGTGAAGGAAAATTGAAGATTGGGTGAGGAAAGATTGGGTGAGAAAAATTTCTGCTCAAGGTTAGTGCTATAATCAAGTTATTTTCCTTCTTTAATCCTTATTAGTGTAGTGAATTAAGTTACATTTTTATGAAATTGAAAGAAGTTGATGAGAAATTGAAAGATAAATTTTTGGCAGCCAAGGGAGAGAGTTGAAATTTGTTTAATTGGTTGAATTAAATTTACTTAGAAATGGTTTTTGATGAGTATATTTAAGTTAGATTTTGATTGGTGTGTGTTTGATGTAATTGAGGATTGTTGAGGTTAGGGTTTGGGGCAAACTTAGGGTTTTGCTCATGTGTTAGTGAATGGAAGTCCTAATGGTCAATTAGTGACCATTTGGCTATATTTGATGAGGAATTGAAGTGATTTATGCCCATGGAATTGAGGTTAGGTATGCTGCCTTAGGTGACCTGCAGGGCTAGATGTGAGTCCAGCAGATTTGGATAGCTGTACCTTGAGTGGTGAAGGTTTAATTAGTGCAAAGCCAATTGGACATAAAACTAGACACATAATGGCACAACTTTGATGAAAAAACTTTTCCCAGAAAACAAACTTAGGTCATCCTAAAAATTGACCAAATCTGGTTAATCAATTCTGGACCTGGTAAAAGTGACCAAATGAACAATTTGTTCATTTGGCCATAACTCAGTGTAGAAATGTCCAAATGACCTAAATTTTATATCAATAGAAAGCTTAGACAATTTAGAACAACTTTCATGTGGAACACAAACTCAAATTCTAGACTTAACCAAATGAAATTGCTAGCCAAAATTGAGCTACCAAATCAGGCAGAACCAGGACTGCTAAGAATTCTGGGTACAGGTCAATCCAGCCAGTTATGGTAAAATGGCCATAACTTGATTTTCAAAACTCCAAATGGAGTGATTCAAAAAGGGAATTAAATAAGACACATAAAGGAACATCTTTGATGAAGAAAAGTTTGCCAAATTTTTACTATAGAATTGCCTAATGGAATAGTAAACTCTAGCACCCAAAACTGAAAAATTTTATTTATTTCCTATTGGTTTAAAGTATTGATTGACAACCAATGCAAACACTTTTGTGAATCAAAATGTGGTAATTTCATGTGGTTAGAACCCATGTAACTATTATGTATGAGAAATTCAACTGTTGAAGGGAAATGGTCAAGTAAATAATAACCCCAATGGTATAGAAAATGTTATACTAAATTAGAAAAACTATTAGGATGGTTAATATAGATAATGTGATTAATGAATTTAAATTCTTGAAGTTGAGTGACTCTAGCATTTAAGGAAAATTTAGTTAAATTTGAAATCCATGAAATGTTCATGGATTACTTAAAATATGAATGATAATTTATATAAATAGTGTAATGAATAAATGGATCATGTTAATGTATGAATGAGACATTAGTTCTCATTATTATAGAAAGAAAAAGTACTTTGAGTACAATGGTATATGGGAACTATTGTTGTGAATTGTGATCAACACGAATGATATAATGAATAAATATATGAATTATGACGAAGGCAAAATTTATGTAGAAATGTATTTTAAAAATTTATACTTCTATTAGGAATAGAATTGAAATGTTATAAATTATAATTGGAAATTGTTATGAAATAATGAAGTCATAAAAAACAATATATTAACATTTAATAATATTATGTGCCCTTGTATTGCCTAGACACTTGTGTCAGATTGGATAGATTGGCATGCCAATAGGGTATTGTTTTAGTAGTACTGCATAAGGCTTTATGCCTATATTCATGGCTTTATACCCACACTTATGGCTTTTATGCCTGATTACTTGTTATCATGACTTTTAGCCATACTAATATGTTATCATGGCTTTTTAGCCATACTGACTGCATACATGGTTGACGTGCTAAGCTTACACGTCCCATGGTATGATGGCACGTGGCATCGCGGTGTCTAGTGCCAATGACCCGTTATCCAGTTTAGTCAGCCTGTCATAGGTTACTTGGGCAGTGAAATAAATTAAGAATATTAAAAAATTAAAATATTAGAAATTAAATAAACGAGTTAGAAATATTTAGAATAAATTAGATTAGCTCCAAGAAAATCATTTATTTGAAAAACCCGAAATGAACTAGATTAATATTAAAATTTATTTATTATAAAATAACTCTAAGAATTTTAATTATTATGAAATGATTTAAGATAACCGAGGAAATATTGAGAAAGTGATAAAAAGATTACCAAGGAAATTATTACTTCAATAAACATTACAAATACACTTTTTCCCAATAACATAAAGTTAAGAATAATATTCTTAGAATTTATGGGGATTGTATATTATTACTGTGAATTTAGGAATTAAGCGCTTTTGAAGAGGAATAAATTAGAACAAAAGATAGTTGGTACTAGAAGTATTATATTAAATTAGATTAATTCTAGAGTATCCCAATTATGACCCATTTCTTTCTTTATTTGTATATATTATTTTCGTGTTATATTATTGCACCACTAAGCAGCAATGCTTAGCGCAATGGATTTGTTTCCTCGTTCAGGTACTGAAGATAAAGCCCAGTGGATATTAGACTGAGATTTTGGAGTTCTGATCCGCAGAGTATCAAAGGTTGTCACCTCCTCAGCAATGCATGTAGATAGGGCCTATACAAGTCATGTCATGTATTTTGTATATTATGAATATTTTGTATGTTGTAATGTAAACTAAGAATTTATAAGTAATATTTATGTGATGTAAATTAATAAATCGGTTAGTTCATATGTGATTAAATTGTATTTCATGTAAATTAATGAAGATTGAAAATTTTCATATGAGTTGAGCATGAATGGGAATGTATGAAAATGGATATGGATGAAATTATATGGATTTGAATACTAAATTGAAATATATAGATGATGCATGAAATGATGAGATTTTTATTTTAAAATATTATTGAAAATTTCAAACAGGTAAATAGTAAAATACACCAACTGGTAATAAAATAGGGAAAACTCCACTGGTTTCTCCTTAGAAAAATAGTTGATATTAAAATATAATGAGAATAAATTATTAAAAGAATAAAGTAAGATAAGTTAGGGTGCTCCGACACCAAGTGTGACATGTCTCGCTCGGCTACACTATAGACGGGTGTGGGGTGTCACATTTAGTGGTATCAGACCATGGTTTAGGCATTCCTAGGCATCGATAGATAAAATAAGATCGTGTGCATAACATGCATGCATTCATATGAGTCAATGATGCATACATTTTGCATAATCATTTAGGTTTAATTTCATAGCCATTTTATTTGATTATTAGTCACTTTTAGCTAATTTCATTAGTTATTTAGTTAGTTTTCCATAATTGTCGATTTTGGATTAATTTGTATCTTTTACTTTGTTTTGTAGGAAAAATGGTGTTTTTGAAGGACTGAAGAGAAATTTTGCCATTGAGGAGTGACTTCTACAGCCAAAGGTGTCAAAAACAAGTTTTCAAGCTGAAATATGCATTGATCAAATTGTGCATAACTTGCCGCATAAGCTATGCAGATCTGCATAAGGAGAAAAATCACTGTTCCAGAACCAACCGAAATGTGCATAAGGAGACTGCATAGCTTATGCACATTCTCGCCTCCCTTATGCACCTTCACGGAATTGTGCATAGCCTATGCACCAAGTCATGCAGTTTCGCATAAGTGAACCAGAATCAGCCGAAAACTGCATAAGGGACTGCATAACTTACGCAGTCCACTTATGCAGTCCCATAAAGGGTTCATTAATGAGCTGGCAGAAGATTCCCTCAGATAATTCCTCCTAGAACATACCATTTTAGGGCTCCATGTCAGAAAAATGCTATATATAGTCTCATTTTCCCATTTTAGAAAGAGAGACAAGGAGCAGAAAAGAAAAGGAGAAGAGAGGCAGAATTTGAGGAGTCACTTTCACCTTCCACACCATTTTCAACCAAGATTTGCAGATTTCTTTCTTTCCTTACATTTTTCTACATTTCTAGTGTTTAATTTCTTATTTCTTACCTTAGATTAAAGCTTTATTTCCTTATAAACTCATAATATCTTGTAAGCATTATGGATAGTGAGTAGTTTACTTTTGATTTTGGAGTAAGGGTTGTAATATTTGAGATATTTTATGAATTTTGATTGGGTAATCCATATTTTGTGGTCTTAATGAGTTTTATTCATTTCTTGTGTGCTTAATGACATGCTTAGTGTAGGATCCCATTAAGTAATGTTCTTAATCCATGGTTGAAGCACCGAAAGGAGAAGGCCTTGTGATAGATAATCAAGGAATTGGACTTAATTAACTTAGATCTAGAAATAGACTAAGGATTAAGAGGATTCACAGATTAATTAAAGAACTTAATGGGTCTTAATTAATTCTAACTCCACGAAAGTAGGATTAGATTGATTAAGGCACTCTTTGTCTCACTCGAAAGGGAATTCAAAGGAATTAAGAATTAATCTCCTTAAAACCATTAGTTTCACAAGATTGGATAACCAATTTAAAATCCCAAAATAGCTCGAATATGAAATCCCGAACTCCGGAATCATCTTTTTACCATTGTTAATTTCTAATCGAATTTAATTACTTGCCATTTTGAATATTGCCATATTTGGACTTGCTTATTTCAAGTTGATGCAATTTTAGTTTAATTAATACATTGTTGAATAGAATATTAATTTTGCACATTTAGATTTCATACTCCATTACCCATCAATTCATTACTTTAATTTCATAAATACTTCGATTTAGTCAACTTTTATATCAAAAATTCAGTCATTAACTCAACTCCTCGTGGGAACGATATCTTTACTGTATTACTTGTACGACCCGTGCACTTGCGGTTGGGCCACATCAGTCGAGGTGACACTAATGCAGATCTATTTTCTCTGGTAAGGTCATGAAGAAATAAGGAGGTAGTAGCTTCTCTACTATTTACACCAAGAGAATTTCGAGGACGAAATTTTTGTTAGAGGGAAAGAATTGTAACACCCTTACTTTAGCTAGTCCATGTATTCGACTGTTTCGGTGACCAATGTCTATCTGGATAGCTATAATAACTGGAATTATATGTAAACTAAAGTGAGGAGCCATATATAATTGAAATAATGGTAAGAAAAATTAAGAAAAAATTTTAGCAATGAAATACAATAAAGTTAAATGAGCCAGCATCCCAGCGATGGGTGACCCAATGGGAAGCGACTGTAAAGACACATGTCAACCCTATAACCATAGGGGAACCCTGTAAAATAATTTTTGGGATGTCAAAGAAGAGTTACGGCACCCTAGGTAGCATTAGAATGCCAAGAAAAGGTTAAGAGAATTTTAAAATCGATACAGACAGTTTTAGCTCCTTAAGCAAAACGGAAGGCATTTTGGTCATTTCGTCTTCAGAAATGATTTTTTACCAATTTGTCCATTTGAGTAAATAAATTATATAACATAAAATGTAAATCAATATTGCTAAAAATTTAATTGAAAATGAGTAGAAAAGAAAAGAAAGGAAAATGAATTAAAATTGGAATTATGACATCATTATGATGTCATTAAGAAGGCCTCCACCAATCAAAACTTAACAACCACATTTAAATCAAATAAAAAGAGATAAAAGAGATAAAATTAAAAAGCAAATCTACCTTTTTCATTCCCAAACCAGCCGCACCAAATAGAGAGAGAGAGAGAGAGAGTGAAAACCTCCATTGAAAGCCATCCCAAGCTTGATTTTCACCATTTTTCCACCATAAAATCCCTTCTTCTCTTCACCAAAAATTGTCCACTCATCTTGGGAAGGTATTTGGAAGTGAAGAAAACTAATGAAAGTGAAGGAAAATTGAAGACTGGATGAGGAAAAATTCTGCTCACAAGGTTAGTGCTATAATCAAGTTATTTTCCTTCTTTAATCCTTGTTAGTGTAGTGAATTAAGTTAAATTTTTATGAAATTGAAAGAAGTTGATGAGAAATTGAAAGATAAATTTTTGGCAGCCATGGGAGAGAGTTGAAATTTGTTGAATTGGTTGAATTAAATTTACTTAGAAATGATTTTTAATGACTATGTTTAAGTTAGATTTTGATTGGTGTGTGTTTGATGTAATTGAGGATTGCTGAGGTTAGGGTTTGGAGCAAACTTAGGGTTTTGCTCATGTGTTGGTGAATGGAAGTCCTAATAGTCAATTAGTGACCATTTGGCTATATTTGATGAGGAATTGAAGTGATTTATGCCCATGGAATTGAGGTTAGGTATGCTGCATTAGGTGACCTGTAGGGCTGGATGTGAGTCCAGCAGATTTGGCCAGCTGTAACTTGAGTGGTGTAGGTTCAATTGGTACAAGGCTAATTGGATATGAAACTAGACACATAATGGCATAAATTTGATGAAGAAACTTTGCCCAGAAAACAAACTTAGGATACCCTAAAAATTGACCAAATTCAGGTAACTAATTCTGGACCTGGTAAAATTGACCAAATTAGCCATAACTCAGTGTAGAAATGTCCAAATAACCTAAATTTTATATTAATAGAAAGATTAGACAATTTAGAACAACTTTCATGTAGAACACAAACTCAAATTCTAGACTTAACCAAATGAAATTGCTAGCCAAAGTTGAACTACTAAATCTGGTAGAACCAGGACTGCCTAGAATTCTGGGTACAGGTCAATCCAGCCAGTTATGGTAAAATGGCCATAACTTGAGCTTCAAAACTCCAAATGGAGTGATTCAAAAAGGGAATTAAAGAAAACACATAAAGGAACAACTTTGATGAAGAAAAGTTTGTCAAATTCTCACTGTAGAATTGCCTAATGGAACAGTAAACTCTAGCACCCAAAACTGAAATTTTTTATTTATTTCCTATTGGTTTAAAGTATTAATTGGAAACCAATGCCAACACTTTCGTGAATCAAAATGTGGTAATTTCATGTGATTAGAACCCGTGTAACTATTATGTATGAGAAAGTCAACCTTTGAAGGGAAATGGTTAAGTGAATAGTAACCCCAATGGTATAGGAAATGGTATACTAAATTAGAAAAACTATTAGGATGATTAATATAGATAATGTGATTAATGAATTTAAATTCTAGAAGTTGAGTGACTCTAGGATTTAAGGAAAATTTAGTTGAATTTGAAATCCATGAAATGTTCATGGATTACTTGAAATATGAATGATAATTTATATAAATAGTGTAATGAATAAATGGATCATGTTAATGTATGAATGAGACATTAGTTCTCATTATTATAGAAAGGAAAAGTACTTTGAGTACAATGGTATATGGGAATCGTTATTGTGAATTGTAATCAAAACGAGTGATATAATGAATAAATATATGAATTATGATGAAGGCAAAATTTATGTAGAAATGTATTTTAAAATTTATACTTCTGTTAGGAATAGAATTGAAATGTTATAAATTATAATTGGAAATTGTCATGAAATAATGAAGTCATAAAACACAATATATTAACATTTAATGATATTATGTGCCCTTGTATTGCCTAGACACGTGTGTCAGATTAGATAGATTGGCATGCCAATAGAGTATTATTTTAGCAGTACTGCGTAAGGCTTTATGCCTATATTCAATGCTTTATGCTCGCACTCATAGCTTTTATGCCCGATTACTTGTTACCATGGCTTTTAGCCATACTGATATGTTATCATGGCTTTTTAGCCATACTGACTGCATATGTGGTTGACGTACTGAGCTTACAAGTCCCATGGTATGACGGCACGAGGCACCATGGTGTCCAGTGCCAACGACCCGTTATCCAGTTTAGTCAACCTATCATAGGTTACTTGGACAGTGAAATAAATTAAGAATATTAGAAATTAAAATATTAGAAATTAAATAAACGAGTTAGAAAGATCTGGAATAAATTAGATTAGCTCCAAGAAAATCATTTATTTGAAAGACCCGAAATGAACTAGAATAATATTAAAATTTATCTATTATGAAATAACTCTATGAATTTTAATTATTATGAAATGATCTAAGATAACTGAGGAAATATTGAGAAAGCGATAAAAAGATTACTAAGGAAATTATAACTTCAATAAACATTACAAATACACTTTTTCTCAATAACATAAAGTTAAGAATAATATTCTTAGAATTTATGGGGATTATATATTATTACTGTGAATTTAGGAATTAAGACGCTTCTGAAGAGGAATAAATTAGAACAAAAGATAGTTGGTACTAGAAGTATTATATTAAATAAGATTAAATTCTAGAGTATCCAAATTATGACACATTTCTTTCTTTATTTATATATATTATTTTCTTGTTATATTATCGCACCACTAAGCAACAATGCTTAGCGTGATGGATTTGTTTCCTCGCGCAGGTACTGAAGATAAAGCCCAGTGGATATTAGACTGGAATTTTGGAGTTCTGATCTGCAGAGTATCAAAGGTTGTCACCTCCTCAACAATGCATGTAGATAGGGCCCATATAAGTCATGTCATGTATTTTGTATATTATGAATATTTCGTATATTGTAATGTAAACTAAGAATTTGTAAGTAATATTTATGTGATGTAAATTAATAAATTGGTTAGTTCATATGTGATTAAATTGAATATCATGTAAATTAATGATGTAACACCTCTCACCGGTCTACAGTGTAGCCGAGCAAGGCATGCCACACGGCGTGCCGGAGCACCTAGTCTGTAATTATCTTATTTTCTGAATACTCAATTTAGTTTAGGAAACCGTTGTATAAAATTTACATCATGATTGTTTATTATTTTATGCTTTAATAAAACTGAGTGTTGCAAAATTTTTAACAAAAATCCAGCAATGTGCCATCTGTAAATTGGACAAACAGTCCTTCTACACCTGTTAAAAACAGTCTCAATATAGTATTCTCAAAATCACAATTTCATTCACAATCTCAATTTCTCAATAAAGTCAATAGACTTTCACAGTCATTAAACATTTCCATAATACAGTCCATAATAATTCAAATACATCCAAAAAATCTCCATGTTATTAAATATGTACAAATTATTACAAACTTTAAAGCTTTCATAACATTACAAAATAAAGGGCCAAATTTCAAAATACAACAGAAAGACAAAACACAAAAATCCCTAAGTCCTACCATATATGTAATGCAGTGCAGATGACTCTGGACTTCTGTGCAGATCTGATCTCTCACCCAGTCGTAGATCGGCTAGGCTCCATAGCTGTGTCTCCAATACCTACGCGTTACAAAAGTAACGTACTAAGCAATTCTGCTTAGTTGTGCCAATTATAAAGAGAAATACACTAAAATAAAATAAATTAATTGTTTATGATTTTCGATGCCAATAGTCTTTGCAGACTAATTCTTCAGTAATCTTTAATAAGATTGTTCTTCTAAAGCTTTTCATGTTTTTATTGAGCATATTTCATTTATACTTAATTTAGTTATACTGCAAGTCAATACACTTAGTTTAGCTGTCTGAATTTAATAATATTTAAATTAACTGCCCGTATAGCCTATACACTGATCAGACTGGATAAACGGATAAAATAGCACTGGGTACCTAGTACCTCGGGCCGTCACACCATCGATCACAAAGTATCTCCCGGTGTGCAAACAGTGTGGCTAAGAAGCTATATAATCAATCAGGCAATAAGCTGAGTATAATAACACAATCCGTATAGCCATATGCTATTAAAATCCGTATAGCCATAGGCTATTAAAATCACAGTGTAACATAATAAGCCATAAAACACAGTATGGCATGAAGCCATTTACAGTATAGCTGTCAGAACCCTATTGGCATGCCAACCTATCCAAACTAGTCAATTAGGCAATACTAGGGCATTTACAAGCTTAAATATTTAATTCTTTATTCTTAGGGTTTATAAGTCATTATGCCTTTCACTGATCAACAAAAATGTTGACCTTTTTTATACTTCATGGATAGGTTGATTCTAGAATCAACATGTCACATTTTGCATTTCAATATGATGCCAATATAGTACAATTTACAATTCTCACAAGTTGCCATTTACTGCCAATTTATTTCTAGGCTTTGTTGTATAGTATTGTTAATTTTTTAGTTTTAGTATGCTAAATTGATCTAGTTAAATGTCCTGTTTCCATTGGTTTTTAGCTTCTGGTCAAAGAAGCAAATTTGTACCTCTATGTCTTATTGAACTTTTAGCACTGATTTCAGGTCATTCTGAGTTGTATAGACCAAGATGGTCAATTTACTAATGCTGGACAGATTGCATTTTCAATGCAATTTTAGGTCATTTTTAGGTCAAATTCAATTCTGGCAAATTTAGTACCCTAACTTGGGCAAGCAATTTAGCTTAGTTCTGGTCATTTTTGGGCTTTAGTGTCTTCATAAGAGTTGTATTTCTATGTCTAAGCTTTCCATTGATATAAATTTCAGGTCATTTGGACCTGTTTTGAGTGAGTTATGGCCAATTGAATGGCTACTGTTCATATGGTCAAATTCTGGATTTGCAAAGTTGCATTTTCGGATTAGGTCAATTTTAATATCAGTTTTTGGACAGAATTTTGGCAATATTTCTACTTTAAAGTTGGCCTATTTTATGTCTAGTTTTACCTTCAATTGGCCTCATACCAATTGGGGTCACAATTTTTCACTTATAGCTCAATTTATCTACTGCCAATAACAACACAACCTGCACATGAAAATTACACTTCCAATTACCAATTCTCCTCCTCCCAATACTAAAATATTGCATTCATAACACTTTTATACAATTCATCACAACTCAATTATGTCAATTTGGGCAGAATACACAAGTGCTCAATGCATATATTACAACCCTAATTCTCAAAATTTAATTCAACACAATATCAATACATATACTCACTTAATTTGTACATATACTTCCACTTTCATTCATATACACTGCCTTCAAACCACCATCATTATAATTAATCAATGAAATTCATGAAATCAAACATTAATTCATAAACTCCAAGGCTACCAAAAGTGACAGTTTGCTAAGGTCTCCAATTTTCTTTCTAAACCCCTAAATTCAAGTGCTCAACGTACATATACATGGAAATTAATTTGCTACAACTTCAAATTGACTTAATCAACACTAATTCCCATCCATTAGAAGTAAGAAAAACTCAAGCAACTTATGTTCTCATGGCTGCTAAAAATGGCACACAATAACTCAATAATTCCTCAAATTTCCTTCACCTTTCAACACATCCCAATCTAAACATGAAATTTACTAAAGAAAGGTAGGGAAATTGGACACTTACCTCTTGAGAGCTTTCCCCAAACCTCACCAAATCCTTCCTTTCTTGCTCCCAAAAGCTTCTTCAAGGTGAGTGTACAAGCTTTAATGAAGAAATTGAAGTGAAATGAGGCTTGGAATGGGAGTGCATGGAGCTTGAATTCATTTGGCCATACAGGTTTTTAATGGAGGATGTTTCAGCTGGTTGGTTCCTAAGGTTGAAGATGATGCATTCTGCTATCCAAAGGCTTATATAGGTGTCCCAAATTATGAGTTAGTGGAGCACTAACTTGGATTAAAAAATTAATTATCCAAAGTTTCCTAAATTGTAATTTTACCACCAATCTTTCACTATTTTATTTATATACCCAATTTCTTATTTTCATGGTATTTTCAAAATTTAATACCACTTATTTTTAATGGACATTGAGATCAAAAGGCAACTATAGGTGACAAATGACCAAAATTCCCCCCTTCGGGTTGTATTCCCGATTTTTTGGTAACACCGATTTTTGTCGATTTCTTGATTTTTCGTTTTTCTTTGCACTAATTTATTATTATTTTTTTTTGATATTTTTAATGTCAATTACACCTCTATAGGCCTTTAATTATGTCTCGAAAATTATTTTCGAGGATTCCCTACGGTCCTGGGGTCGACAATTGCCTTCCCTGTAACTTCCCGGTGCGGTCACCCATCGCTACGGTGCCGGCTCGTTTAACTTAGTTTCATTTTCTCTCTTTTATTTTTTTTTAATTTTTCTTATATTTTCTTTTTATTTATTTCATCATTTTATGTCTGTTTACTATCACCGAAGTGTAGTTTCAGATATTTCTAACTGTCTGTACCTTGGCTGTCTGCCCGGACAACCTCAGTTATCGTAACAGTATAACGTACAGACTACATAAGTGAGGATGTTACAAATGAAGATTGAAAATTTTCATATATGAGTTGAGCATGAATGGGAATGTATGGAAATGGATATGGATGAAATTGTATGGATTTGAATACTAAATTGAAATATATAAATAATGCATGAAATGATGAGATTTTTATTTTAAAATATTATTAAAAATTTCAAACAGGTAAATAGTGAAATATGCCAACTGGTAATAAAATAGGAGAAACTCCGCTAGTTTCTCCTTAGAAAAATAGTTGATATTAAAATATAACGAGAATAAATTATTAAAAGAATAAAGTAAGACAAGTTAAGGTGCTCTGGCACCGAGTGTGACATGTCTCACTCGGCTACACTGTAGACGGGTAAGGGTTGTCACAACTTGTCAATTTCTCTACATGATTGAGAAGCCATGAACAAATGATCTTCCTACTGTATTGGTTGATCATCAGTAAAATTTGCTTGCTAGCCCTGTTGTTGTTTTTGAGCTTTACTTTGCTTGATTCTAGAATCTCTTGAAATGCAGCCATATTTTTTGCAATAGTGACATTGTATGGGTTTTACACCATTCTTCTGCTAGCAATCCTTCTCTAGATTATTTGTTTTTTTACAAGTTGGACAAGGTGGAAATCTGCTCTTTTTGATAGCTTCACTTCCACTTTCAAAGTGCTTCCCTTTGTTATCTCTTTCCCTTTTTAACCTCCATCACTTGCTTCCCATTCTGTTTGGCAACAAATGCCTCCTCAGAAGCATCTTCTGGTCTAATAATTCTTCTTTGCTCAATGGCTTGTAAGGAATTTATAAGTTTAGGTAAGTTGATCTTACTCAAATCCTTTAACTCTTCCAATGATGAGATATTGGGCTCAAATCTATCAAGTAGACTTACAAGAACCTTCTCCACAACCCTTTTATCCAGTAAATCTTCGCCCAACAATTTGATTTTGTTTACCATAGACATTAATCTATCTATGTACTCCTTAAGAGTTTCAGATTCTTTCATCTTTAAAACCTCAAAGTCCTTCATCTTTAAAACCTCAAATTGCCTCCTTAAATTCAATACTGACATTTGCTTTGAGCTTTCACTTCCATGGAACTCCTCCTTAAGTCTATCACAAGCTTGCTTTGCAGTTTCACAAGCCATAATTCTTGTGAAAATAACATTAGAGATAGCAAAATGTATGCCTTAAATTTAGCATTGACATTTGCTTTGAGCTTTCACTTTCATGGAACTCCTCCTTAAGTCTATTCCAAGCTTGCTTTGTAGTTTAACAAGCCATAATTCTTACGAAAATAACATCAGAGAAAGCAGAATGTATGTAAGACAAAGATTGAATTTAGCACACTTCTCACTATGTGCTTTCAACTGAGCAAGAGTTGTCTTCCAGTTTCAGTGACTTCCCACAGGTCAAAGGCTTTGAGATAAGCCTTCATCTTCAAAGACCAAATGAAGCAACCTTCTCCAGAAAATACAGGAGGAGGTGGAGTAGAATATCCATTTGAAGCCATCACTCTCAGCTCTAGTGTTTAAAGTTTTCTTAGTGTAGGAAATTCTTACTTGTTTTCTCTCTTTTTTAGGCCCTTAAAGATCATAAGGAGCTCTAATACCACTGTGAAATATTGAGTAAGGAATAAACTCAGAAAAATAGAGAAGGAAGAAGAAAAATAACCTTCAGCAATAGAACTCTCATTCTATAGTGAAAGCTGAAATTTCATTTATAATATAGGCATGGGAGAGAGTTGTTTACACTGATTACAAAAAATTAACTTCTCCAGCAACTAAAGTAAGCAAAACATGACTGAAGTATGGTAAAAGGTTACCTAATACAACTGCAAAATTACTTCAGAAAAAAATACATTTTTTAGTAGAAATTTCAGCCTAGAATTAAGCATCAAGTATCTAGGAAAAATCACATTTCAATCAACATGTTCTAAGATCAAACATTCATCATTCTGCATTTCTATTTCCACCATATATAAATTTTTTTCCAAGAATCAATGGGATACTCAGATTCCTAAAGTCCATACTCTTTCTTTTCCTTGTTAAGTATTGCATTCTTATATATTATTACCCAGCTAATATATCTATGAGTTTGAGTCTACTCCAAGCCAGGCTTCTTGTATTACTCTTCAAATTAATGACATTTATTTTCAATTAAAAAAAAAGGACAAATTGTCTTCAGCTTCATCAAAACTTTTTTTTTTCTCGATGGAAATTCTATTAAAACAACCGGAATAATAGAACAATAGAACTTTTATTTATTTATTTTAAAACCCAGTCAAATCCCATTAAGGTCTTGACAAAAAAAAAAAAAAAAGTCTCCCATTAAGACCGCTTCTAGTTCAAGCAAAACATCAGTTTCATGCCATTACTGGGGAAACAACATTGATATTGATAATGGCATGCCACCCAACTGTTTGTATTAACATTCTCTCTTGAAAATTCTTATTTAGACAGGTCTATAATGAATTTAAAATACAAATATATAGAACTTTTATATTTAATAATTGAATCCCATCATACATGTTATGTCTTGGGTTGAATTAGGTCTAGACAAAAAAAATCATTCCCTTATAAGATGAAAACTTGCTCTGGGCCTGAACTTAATTTCGATTTGCCCGTAATAATGGTGAGATAGCACACTTAATACAAGTGCCAACTGCAACTCAAACCATATCCTAATACTATTGCCATTGGCCCTACGAAGTTAACTATTTATCACCAAAGTCCACCTTGAAAAGTAAAGCGAAAGCAACTTTGTTAATTGAACAATTAAAATGGACCTCAATATATGAATTTCAATTAAACACTATTGGAATCAATAGGTCATACTGAGAAAATGTTCCTGAAAATTCTGCTTCTATCCCTTCTCATCCCATTTTGCATTGCCATTGACACCGTAACTGCTAATGAATCACTTCCAGACAGCGGTATTTTACTCTCCAAAGAAAGCAATTTTGCTCTGGGTTTTTTCAGCCCTATCAGCTCAAGGTATAGATATCTTGGCATTTGGTACAATAAACTACTACCAGAACAAACCGTGGTGTGGGTTGCTAATAGGGAGAATCCAATTAATGATTCCTCAGGAGCCCTCTCAATGAGCTCAGATGGAAACCTCGTGCTCCATGCTAGCACTGACCAAAATTTTCCTATATGGTCGACGAATGTTTCATTAAAAGGAAGAAATGCTTGTAAAGCTCAGCTCCTAGATTCAGGCAATCTGGTGTTGGTCCAAAATGAGAGAATCGTTTGGCAAAGCTTCGATTATCCTACAGATACAATGCTCCCAGGTATTAGATTGGGACTCGACCTGAAAAATGGCTTCAACAGGTTCTTAACGTCATGGAGATCAGCAGATGACCCAGGAATTGGAGACTTCTCCTTCAAGCTGAATCCTACAGGCTCACCACAGTTCTTTCTGTACAAGGGCTTAATCCCGTACTGGCGAGGCAACCCATGGACTCCTTCTGTCTCACCAACAATTCCCCAGTATTTATTCAGGTATACTTTTACCAACACTGAAGATGAGATTTACTACAGTTTCGCGGTTGATGACAAATCTGTCATCACAAGAACTGTGGTTGACAACTCTGGATTGCTTCAGAGTCTCAATTGGGATAATGGTTCTCGCCGGTGGAAGCAATCCTGGTGGGCACCCAAGTATCCATATGGGCATTGTGGCCCATACAGCATATGCAACTTTAACAATGTTGATGCATATGAGTGCACTTGCTTGCCCGGGTACAAACCCAAGTCCTTAATGAATTGGTATTTCAGGCATGGTTCAGCTGGGTGTGTAAGGAAGCAGCAACAAACGTCAATGTGTAGAAACAGAGAGGGGTTTATTAAGGTAGCAGGCGTGAAGCTTCCTGATACTTCAATAGCATCCTCGATGAACAAGAGCATGAGCAGCTTTGGGTGCGAGCAATTGTGCTTGAGGAATTGCTCGTGCAAAGCTTTTGCAATTTCTGATTTTGAGATGAAAGGGGTTTACTGCTTGACGTGGTACGGAGAGTTGATGGACATGACGGAGTACAGAGGGGGAAGTGACCTTTATGTTCGTGTGGATAAAATTGAGCTAGGTACTTTTCTTCTTCTTCTTCTTGCCTTGCCATAGTTCTTGATCCAAACCATAGTAGTAGTAAACACAAGAATTAACATCTACTTTAATGTTGAAAACCATAGTAGTAAACACGAGAATTAACATCTACTTTAAAGTTGAAAATATTGCTACTATTTTTGTTCCATATACTTTTATTTCTTTTTTAATAAGAAAACTACCCAAAAAAAACGTGTCATAGAGGCAATACCACAAACAAGAGACTTCAATTACAACAAGCCACCATCAGAGGTAAATCTAAAGGTCTCTTTCTTTTATTCTCCAGACGCAGGCTAAATAGAGTTTGCGTAGATTACTAAAATTTTTACCTTCACAAACCATGAAAAATAAAATTTCCTGGTTTTAATCGCCACCGAGAACTTCTGCTTCATTTTATTTATAAATTTGAACTCAATCAAGCACTTGTGGACTGTGGATAGGGAGGTTTTTCTTTGAAACTACCCAACATCAAATAATATCTACGATGAGATCAAACAATTTAATGACTCCTTCAGGGGTCCTTTCCATAAGCCCAGATGAAAACATTGTGCATGACCAGAATTTCCTCTCTGGTGTACTAATGTTTCTGTTGGAGTTGATGAGCTTTTGGTGAAAATTAGGTGAAAAAATGTGCGTACAAGAAATGATAGAAGTCATACCTAGGCATGATGCAAAGTATGGCATTTGTTGACTTGGAGAAAGCATTCCTTTGCCTGTAAAAAGGAAGTTTGCTGGAGCTTTTTGAGCAAATGTGTGCTGTGTAGTGAGACTGTGCAGAGAAAGTAAGAACTAGAGATTGAGTGAGTTGTGAGAGAAAAAATGAAGAAGAAAAAAAAAATCTCTTGTTTTGTAAATGTTATGTATTTGAAGTAATGAAATATGTGTTTGACTCTTTATTTTCAATCTTTCTTTGTTGTGTTATTGTGAAGCATTTTGTTTTATTTTGGGTAAAATCATTTTCAGCTCCGCTGTTTTTTTTAACATAGAGTATGAGCCTCCATTTTCTAACAGTTTCAGTGGAAGGAATAGCGAATTGTGCAGCTCGGCTCCTAAATTCAGGAAATCTGGTTTTGGTTCAAAATGATGAAGGCGAAAGAATTATTTGGCAAAGTTTTGAATATCCGATAGACACCATGCTTCAACTTGAGTTGGACCAGAGAATTGGAATAGAACGATCCTTAACGTCATGGAGATCAGCGGATGACCGGTCCTTTTAGCACAACGGTTTAATTCCGTATTGAAGAAGATCCCCATGGCCCTGGGAATCTTCACCAGTGGCCGGTTATTCGTATAAATCTATTAACAATCCAAATGAGATGTACTCCTCTTTCCTTTCAGAGTTTGATGAAAATGTACCCATATGAATTCTGGTTAAAACCTCTGCATTGATCCAGCCGCTTACTTGGGAGTTGGGACAACAGAGTCAGTACCTATTAAAGGAGGGCATCCCGTTCGGAGCCAAAGTACATCTACGGACATTGCGGTGCGCTTAGTACATTGAAGTAAGTAAGTAAGCGACAGCAAATAATGTCAATGTGCAGAAGTGGAGAAGGGTTTGTTAAGGTAGGGCAATTGAAGGTTCCTGATACTTCAATAGCAGCTTTGATGAACACAAGTTTGAGTAGGACAGAGTGTAAGCAACTGTGCTTGGCTAATTGTTCATGCAAAGCATTTGCAAGCTTAGACATAGGGAGGAAAGGAGTAGGCTGGTGGACATGTTAGGGGAAATTAATGGACACGATGCAGTAGTCAGCGGGACGTATCTGCATGTTCGTGTGGATGGCATTGAGTTGGGTATTCTTCGTTTTTGCATTGCCATTAATCTTTGAATGGAAATAAATTGACCATCAACTTGATGCCTAAAACAGCAATGTGTTTGTTTGCCTCTCCATTGTCTGCCTCATTCTGACTTGTCAAATATATACAATCTCCCCAGGTTGTAATGCTTGTCAGTTTGTCCCTTTCTTACACTAGAATGGCATTTTATTTGGCTAACTAACACGGTTTGCGTAATTTTTAATTAGATTGATATTGTTAATGTTGTTAATGACAAATATAAAAGAAGAAAAATTACTAACCGAAGGAACAGCATCAACAAGATTTTCTTTGTTTAGCTATTTCACCTACACTTGTGTTCTTATATCAAGTTGGCCAATATTTCTACATTTTCTACAATTTTATTTTTAATTTTCTCATATCGCTTTTGTATGCACTGTAATTTCTTCTGTTGTGCAGCTGAGTATGCAAAGAAGAGAAGTTTTCTCAAAAAGAAAAGGGTGTTGGCCATTCCAGTATTATCTGCTGCTTTCACAATATTTATCATTGCCATATTTGCCTTTTTGTGGCTAAGGAAGAAGAAGAAAATGGGAGGTAAAGCAATAAACTTGTCTACTCGAGTATTTATATCGAATTTTTAGAAGTCCAAGGTATGAAAAGCCCTTTGTGAAACAAATGTATGACATGTTGCCTTCTGTCATTCTGTCTAAGTGCAGAGAAAAGGAAAGGATTATTTCCTACAATGGTGGGAAATGAGCTTTTAGAAAATAGGGAATACACAGATTTGCCATTTTTCAACCTACGCACTGTATCTACTGCCACTAACAATTTTAGTCCAGCTAACAGACTCGGACGGGGTGGTTTTGGCACAGTGTACAAGGTAAAGTCCAATGGAAGCATTTTAAGCATCTGAAAGTTTTAGCGAGTAGTAAGTCTGAGCTTAATAGTTCTAAGAGGAGCTCTTTTTGATTTAGATTAAATATGAGATTCTGGTTTCAGGGTCAGCTGCACAATGGGCAAGAGATTGCTGTAAAAAGATTATCTCAGAGTTCAGTGCAAGGGATTGAAGAATTCAAAAATGAAGTCACATTGATTGCAAAGCTTCAACACAGGAATCTTGTGAAACTTCTAGGGTGTTGTATTCAGGGAGAAGAACAAATGTTAATTTATGAATACTTGCCAAACAAAAGCTTGGACTACTTTATTTTTGGTAAGAATGTTTTCTCGTTGCTTCATAGTTCTCATCTAATTGTTTATCACTATTTGCAAAACAGGCTCCGATCGACCATTGTCAATAACACAACCTTTCAAAATCTTTTGTAGATCAGAAAGAAAGATCAGTCTTGTGTTGGAGTAAACGGTTTGATATAATAGTTGGAATTGCTCGTGGAATCTTGTACCTTCACCATGATTCGAGATTGAGAATTATCCATAGAGATTTAAAAACCAGCAATGTATTATTAGATGCTGATATGAATCCAAAAATTTCTGATTTTGGCATTGCAAGAATATTCATAGGGGATGAAGCTCAAGACCAGACTAAACGAATTGTGGGAACATAGTAAGTGTTGCATGCTTAGACAAAGAAATAGATAAGTAGATAAAATAGTACTCCATATGCTAATATTAAAAGTTATCTTTTTGTTATTCTTGTATACAGCGGCTATATGGCACCAGAGTACGTGGTGTTTGGGAAATTTTCAACAAAATCAGATGTCTTCAGTTTTGGGGTTATATTGTTGGAGATTTTATGTGGTAAGAAGAACAGTTCTTGTTATATGGAGGATCTTTCCCTGAATCTGATAGGGCATGTAAGTAACAGAGATTGTTTCAAGTAACAAAAGCACCCAAATTTGGCATTTTGACTAAGAAAATCTATGATTCAATAACGCAGGTTTGGGAGTTATGGAGACGAGAAAGAGCTTTGGACATAGTTGATTCATGTCTGAAAGAGTCGTCTCTGCCTCTTGAAGTAATGAGATGCATTCAAATCGGGCTATTGTGTGTGCAAGAAGATGCAAGAGATAGACCCACTATGCCAAACGTTGTTCTAATGCTAAACGGTGAAACGTTCCTTCCCAGTCCTAAACAACCAGCATTCATTTTCAAAAGAAATTGCAGTGATCCTAATCTGTCCGAACCAGGAGTACTAAATGGTTCTTTAAATGACGTGACCATCACCGAGATCGATGCCCGCTAGAGTTATTTGTAGGACAAAACATTAACATAGCCATGGATTTCTGGGATAATGTTGTGTATATTGTTTCCATGGAATTTGAATTGGTCTTATATCAATTCTTGTTAGACGTTTTATCAGCGAATTTCTACGGCTCGACCCTTTGTGGCCAATTAAGATGTCTCCCGCAATGTCAAGTTCAAGAATTTCTTTTCTTCTTAAAAATAAGTGGTTTTATTTATTTAATAATTAATTCAATTAACTCGAATAAATTCAAATATAAATGAGTGATTTTATTTATTTAAATATTAATTATGATTTGAAAATAATTATAATCTAAATTTTTTATTTGAGTTTCGAATTGACATAATAAAATATATATATATATATATATATATATATATTAAGCTACTTTATAATATCCCAAATAAATTTTTTTACATTTTTTTAAAATATTATTATATTTAATAAATTTAGATTTATTAGATGTTTACAATAAATATTTAGTATTTTATTTTTTTATAAAAATACTCAATATTTTAATTTTTTAAATTAAATAATACATCTAACTAAGAAAGTCAAAATCCACTAAACTCTAAAAATATATCTCTTTTTCTCTCCAACTCTATATTTGTTATTTCTCGTATTCACAAAATTATAATATCTTTATTTAACATATCTTTTATTAATTTTTTTTTTCTATCATTTTATAACAATTGACCATTTTTTTTGTGACAATAAAATTAGTGAAAAACTCAATTTCATAAGGTAAATTAAGAGAATTAGTAGTCTTAATCAAAAACTAATCAAAACAAAGAAAAATCTAGTGTACAAATTGAATTATTTAATTTAATTATGAAATTGACATTAATATTATTGGTTACATTTACAATTCTACAATGAAAATTGTAAAAACTCGATTACAAAATTGAATGAGAAATCGATTTACATATATTAAAAAACTTTCAAAAAATAAAAGCTCATCAAGGATAATAGTAAATTCAAATTATAGCTCTTTATAAAATTATGTTCTTTTCTATTCAATTATATGTTGAAAATTTGAATTTTTTTCTCTCAACAAATAATTATTATTGTATATAAATTTTTCTTTGAACTAAGCAAAACAGAGTTTTTTGTCCCCACTTGAATCAAATATATATATAACACTTAAATAATTTTATTTCATTTTTTTATTTTTATTTATTTTTACTGAATAACATATTTTAAATTAATATTTTAATTTTTAAATTAGTACATAATAAAATATATATGAAAAAACTTTAGTAAGAGTTAAATTATAAACATTAAAAAAATATTAAAACAAGTAAAAACCGTTTAAACACAGCTCAACTTACTTATTGTACAAATTAAATATTTATGATTTTGTAATTTAATTTATTAATTTTAATTTAAATATTATCAAAAGTAATTTTTTTTAATTTAATTTGATAAAATATGTGAAACCCGTCCAAATCAATTCATGTACATCTCTACCGTACAAGGGCCTTCAATTCATCGGTTGGCCCGCTGCCTCCCCATTCCAAGGCGCTTGGGGATATGAGCTAGGCAGAAGGCCTGGGCTTGGATAAGATTTGAGGGCTAGAGTTATAGAGGTAGGCGTTAAAGGGCAAGTTGACACCAAATTAAAATTTTCCCAAATGGGCACTTTACAAAATGGCCTCCAAAGATTGGGAATTCAAACTTAACACCCAGTAATATATTGAATCAAATCAGACGAAGCCAACAACTTCATAATTATCATCAATAAAATCAATAAATTATAATCTTATCCCAAAATTAATAAAGCATAATAATTTCAAAATAAAGCAAAAAAAAAAAAATTAAATTCAACAAATCATATTAGTTTCAAAGTTAAAATCCTTTAACAACACTAAATAATTTTCAAGATTAAAGCCTCTCAAAATCCATCAAACGCCAAAATTTTCACAAGTTCCAACAATACAAGATTTTTGCGTCAATACATCTTTACATGAGAAACTCAGTATCATCACAAGAACAAACATATTAATTCAATCAAAATTTGTAAGTTAAAAGAGAAATTAATACTGTCTTACATTATTAAAATTAAGAATATGTGATCTAAAATTAAAATGTTGCATATAATTATCAATTAATGAAAATGTTTAACTTTTTCTGTTTAATAATTTATAATAATTAGTTAATGCCATTTTAAAATAAAGAAATTAAGAAATAACTTCTTCATGCGGAAATATCCACCTATGGCAGCTAAAGTCTTTAATTCTTTTTTTTTTTTTTTTTTCAGTGCATTGGGAGGCAAGACCTTTTAGCAACTAGGTATTTTAATGAAACTAATTATTTAATTATTATATTTTAAAAAATATATTATTTAGTTTATGTATTTTACTTTCGTTAAACTATTTAGTCTCTCATTAATTTTTCTATTATTCATGCAATTTAAATTATTTAATCTCTATATTTTAAAAAAATTAATTAATTGATCTCTGTATTTTAAAAAATGCTACTACTTAATCTCTTTATTTTAGTGAAATTAATTAATTGATCAATATATTTTTAAAAAATACAGTATTTTAAAAAATATATTATTGGATAAAAATATAAAATTTACTACGTGAATAATAAATTTGAATTTACATTTTTTTTAATTTTTAATTTCTTGGATATTATTTTTGTGTTTTCCTTATAGAGAAATAATTTTTCTTAATTACTTAAAAATTTAAGAAAACTATTAATTTTTTTTTTGTGTAGATAGCTTAGCAGATGAAAACAAATAGAAAATGAGGACCGGGGGGGGAGGGGGGGGGGAGTGAAAAATATGGGAGGATAAGAAAGAATTGGAGAGAAGATTAAGATAATTTAGATATAAAAATAATTATGAGACTAAATAGTTAACAAAGTTAAATTATAAGATTAACAAAAGTAAATTTTTTTTTAAATATATGGACTAACTAATTAATTTTATTAAAATAAACAGAATAAATAGTAGTTTAACTAGTATTGACTAATAAAAAAAATTAATGAAAGGATTACACAGTCTAGCATAAGTAAAATACAAAAACTAATAGTATATTTTTTAAAATACAGAATTAAATAGTTAATTTCATTAAAAAAATGAAGATTAAATAATAATTTTCCTTTTTTATTAGTATTGAACAACATCAGAGTTTATTTTTTATTTTTTTTTTTACCATATATCTAGGACTAAGAACTAGAGTTTCAAAGTTTTTTTAGTAATTTGTAATTCACATTTATGTAATTTGAATATTTTTTTTCATGTTTTTTTTTTTTTTTTGTTAGAGTGGGGTTTAGTAAACTCTTATTTAATTTAGGTATTGTTACATTTATTGAGGATATTAGAGGGATTTTCTCGATCATATACAAAGAGATTTACTGAGATAAATTGTTACAGTGGGATTTAGAAAAATCTGTTTATTAATATTTATTTTTAGATATTGTTAAAAATCTCATAGTATTTAATCTCATTTATTTTAGATATTATTAAATTTATGGAGGATGTTGGAGATATTTTCTTTATTATAATTATAATTATAATTACATATTGGAGAGATTGTTGGAATGGAATTTAGCCAAAGCATTCTAATTTGCCAATGCTACTAATTTAAATTTCTTTTATTTTGCCTTCTCACAAACTAACATCTTATTGAATGTTGCAAATTTTGCAAGTTAACAAATCTTTAAAGCTTTTTCTTTATTCATCATCTCTGTCAAGCTGATAATATTGAATATTAATTGCTACGAATTTTTTATAAACATATTTAAATTTCTGCAGCATAATGTGGGAATTACCTATTAATTAAAATAAAACTTGAGTTCATGAGGAATTAATATTATAAATTTTTCTTAATATTTTTAGTGTCTGCAACACTAAGTCACAAACCATGCATGAACCCTTACGAGGAAAAAATCAAATCGAAAGGTATATGGGAGTGCTTAATAAAGCAATGCATGGTAGATTTCATATGAGTTGAAATCCCTTATTGTGTGATTTGAAATCTTCTTGTCACATGATTTGAGAGATTTGACACATATGTTTTATTTTAAATTAACAGAGTCTACTTTTAAATTTTTATTAAAAAAAAAATTTATATTACCCTGAATTTTTTAAATATTTTATAATAATGGAATTATCAGTTTAAAAAATAATGGAGGAGAAACTTTTAGCTTTTGCCAGTTTGATTCCGCATAACAAGGCTTATGCTTCCCTTGATAGAGGAGAGGAACAAACACATTTCTGAATTATACCATCAACCAGCTTGCCCAAATGATCCTTGACAACAGCAGCTACAACTGCATAAAAATGCCCCTCTCTCTAGGCTACATCACAATTTATTTTGATCTGACATGGGCTCGGGGGTTGCCAAACTTTTGAAGAAGCATCAAAAGCAATACTTCATTGCCTGATGATTTGATCAGAAAATATCGTACCTTATATTTCTCATTAATTAAGTGTAGAATAGATTCTCAATCAGAAACCACAGAAAATAGCCCACAGTATTACAACATGAAAAAGATTTTGGGCAATTTTGACGGATACGGGATATACCCATGTTCAGGATGGGGAGGTAAGTAACATAAGTTGAGATGTTAATTTTGTCGATGTATTTTATGGATTATTTCAATAAAATTGTTTATTTTTTTTAAATTATTTAATTTTAATTTATTAAAATTATTGTGACGATATATTATAGGTTTCCGAGTTAATCTAAGTTCAAATTTATTTTAAATAAACATAAAGTCTATATTACTCGTAATTTTAAGCTTATAGGTTATTATAATTTTTTTTTCTCATATCTCTCCTAATTTCATATTTTCTAAAAAAAATTATTAAATTTCAAATATTTATACTAAAATCAATATATTTACAATAATCACATCATGTAATACTCTAAAATTTAAGATGTAATTTATTAATTTAATTATTTTAATGCTTTTAATACATTTCAAATTTATTTTTAAATTTTAATTTTTATTATTGAAATTGAGTGTATTTAATGTAATATATACTATTCACTTGTAATTTAAAGAAATAAATTGAAATAATCATATTTTCTACATTATTATTATTATTATTATTATTATTATTATTATTATTATTATTATTATTATAAATTAATAAAAGATATATATATAGGTTTAATGTTATTTTATTAATTATATAATAAAGATTTTAAATAAATTTATTTTATTATTTTATTTTAAGGATTGTTGAGATATTTGATATTTGATATTATAATTATTACATTAACAAAAATATTTTGAAAAGCCTCCTAAAATTGAGTGACAATGTTTTTTGAAAATTTAACATAAAAAAAAATACTTACAGGCAATATGAATTTTAAATTCACTTAAAGAGTAAGTTTTGAGAAAGAAATTAAAATTAAGTGATAATATTTAAAAAAATTAAAATTGAGTGACCATAGGTGAAAATTTATTTAGGTTAATCTAAAAATCTATAATGTCAAATCATAATGACTTTAATAATATCTACATTGCAATTGAATAATTTTTAAGAAAAATATTGAAGTTAAATGACATTTAAAATAATCTTAAAAGGTAAAGTTTTGAATTCGAATTTTAATTAAAATTAGTTATATAAAAATATTAAATTAAATTAATCAGGTAGTCTAATTAATCTAAACTATATGAAGAAGGAGAAATTTTAATTTGAAGTATCAATATCTGCATATTATCTGAAGCTGCCATCCCAACTTTGAGTATATTAAGTCAATGTTACGATTTTCTTTCTCATTTATATATATATATATATATATATATATATAAAATGGTGAGTCAAATGCAAATTGTTTCCATATCGAGGGACAGAGTCAACAGTTTCAGCTGTATATGTACTCCGAAACTGGACCAAAGTGCAAAGATCAGAAAGACGACGAGTTATACACCACAAAGCTTCGTGAAGTCAAGGTCAACTGATAATTGTCATGGCTGAAAAGCTGCTTCTCTTTATTTCATCTTTTCCACGTCTATAGACACCATAACGATAAACCAAACCATTATGGATGTCAACTTTCTCATCTCCCAAAACAACAGTTATAGCTTGGGATTTTTCAGCCCTGGCAGTTCCAGCTATAGATATCTTGGAATTTGGTTCCATAAGGTGCCTGGAGAAACGGTGGTGTGGGTCGCAAGTAGCAACAATCCCATCAAGGGCTACTCTGGAGTTCTCTTTAGCAACCAATATGGAGACCTCGTTCTTCATGCAACCCGTGACCAAAAAATTCCGTTATGGTCTACCAATATTTGGGTGGAAGCAATAGGTGCTTGTCAGGGTCAGCTGTTGGATTCAGGAAATTTGATTTTGGTCCGAGGTACAAGTAAAAGAATTGTATGGCAAAGCTTTGATTATCCTACAAACACCCTGCTACAAGGAGTGAAACTCGGGTTGGATAAAAAAAGAGGTCTGAACTGGTCCCTAACATCATGGAGATCAGCAGATGGGGAGTACTTGCTCAGGATCGAACCAAATGGCTCTTCACAGTTCTTTCTATACAGGGGAGAGAATCGTTACTGGCGCAGGGTTCCATGGCCGTGGAAAACAGTAGTAACTGTTTACAACGACAGATTTTTAAATACAGAAGACGAAATATACTTCAGCTAAAATTATAGTGATTCCTCTGTTATTGTCTGGACGAAGCAGGATATGTAAAGTGGCTAACTTGGCATGAAATTGACAGTCAATGGAAGGTCAGCTCCTAATTACCGCTGTGACTGGGATGGAGTGTGTGGTGCTAATAGTAACTGTGAACCCAACAATGTCAGTACATTTGAATATGAACGTTTACCTGGGTACGAACCCACGTTCCCAAGGGACTGGCATCTAAGAGATGGCTCAGGTGGGTGTGTCAGGAGGCGACTCCAATCTTCGTCTTTGAAAGTGGAACATGTAAAAGTTCCTGATAGTACAGCAGCGATTTGGGTCGATATGAGCATGAGTCACCAATACTGTGAACAGGAATGCAAGAGAAAGTGTTCTTGCTCTGCATTTGCAAGCATACCCATTGCTGGGAAAGAGACTGGTTGTTTGGCATGGTATGGAGATTTAATGGACATCATAAATCTCTCTGATAACAGTGGCTATGATTCAGCATTTTTGTTTCCACATGTAAAAACTTTTTTCCAAGAATCAACGAGATGGCAGACTTCGATTCCTAAAGTCCATACTCTAGTTTTGCTCTGTTGAGTATTACGTTCTCTCTCTTTATATAGATATATATATATATATAAGTTTAGTGAGGAAAGTACTAAATGAGTTTTACTAATTAAACTAATGCTCGTCCTACATTCTTATGTAATATTACTTGGCTAAAAAAAATTATTTGAGTCTGCTCCAAGCCAGGCTTCTTTGCTGGTTTGGGGTTTTGTTTTGTTCTTTGGGCTTGGCGTCATCATATTGTACCTCTTGTATTACTCTTCAAACTAATGAAAATTAATTTCAGTTAGAAAAGAAAAAAAAGGAGAGAGTCTTCAGCTCCATTAAAACAATTGGAATAATAGAACAGTAAAACTTTCATTTATTTATTTAGTTTAAATTGTAAATCTAGACCCAGTCAAAACCCATCAAAAGCAAAACTTCAGTTTCATACCATTAGTACTGGCGGGGAAACGACGTTGATGTTGATAATCGCAAGCCACCCAACTGTTTGTGTATATGCACCCTTCGTATACATTCTCTCATAAGATAAGAAGTTGCTCTGGCCTGGACTTATTTCGATTTGCCTGTCACAATGGTGGGTGGAACGCTTAATGCAAGTGGCAAATGCTACACAAACCATATCCTAATAGTCTTGCCATTGACCCTACGAAATTAATTATTCATCACCAAAGTCCACCTTGGAAGGAAAAGCGAAAGCAACTTTGTTGATTGAATACTTAAAGTGGACCTCAATATATGGATTTCAAAGAAACACTACTGGAATCAATCGGTCATACTGAGAAGATGCTCCTGAAAATTCTGCTTCTATCCCTTCTCTTCCCATTTTGCATTGCCATTGACACCATAACTAATAATGAATCACTCCCACACAGCGGTATTTTACTCTCCAAAGAAAGCAATTTTGCTCTGGGTTTTTTCAGCCCTGGCGGCTCAAGGTATAAATATCTTGGCATTTGGTACCATAAACTACCAGGTCGAACCGTGGTATGGGTTGCGAATAGGGAGAATCCAATTGGTGATTCCTCAGTAGCCCTCTCAATGAGTTCAGATGGAAACCTCGTGCTCCACGCCAGCACTGACCAAAATTTTCCTATATGGTCCACGAATGTTTCATTAAAAGGAAGAGGTGCTTGTAAAGCTCGGCTCCTAGATTCAGGCAATCTGGTCTTGGTCCAAAGTGAGAGAATTGTTTGGCAAAGCTTCGATTATCCTACAGATACAATGCTCCCAGGTATTAAATTAGGACTGGACCTGAAAAATGGCTTCAACAGGTTCTTAACGTCATGGAGATCAGCAGATGACCCAGCAATTGGAGACTTCTCCTTCAAGCTGAATCCTACAGGCTCACCACAGTTCTTTCTGTACAAGGGCTTAATCCCATACTGGCGAGGCAAGCCTTGGACTCCTTCTGTCTCAACAACAATTCCCCAGTATTTATTCAAGTTTACTTTTACCAACACTGAAGATGAGATTTACTACAGTTACGCGGTTGATGACAAATCTGTTATCATAAGAACTGTGGTTGACAACTCTGGATTGCTTCAGAGTCTCACTTGGGATAATGGTTCTCGCCAGTGGAAGCAATCCTGGTGGGTACCCAAGTATCCATATGGGCATTGTGGCCCATACAGCATATGCAACGCTAACAATGTTGATACATCTGAGTGCACTTGCTTGCCCGGGTACAAACCCAAGTCCTTAATGAAATGGTATTTCAGAGATGCTTCTGCTGGGTGTTTAAGGAAGCAGCAACAAACATCAATGTGTAGAAACAGAGAGGGGTTTATTAAGGTAGCAGGCGTGAAGTTTCCTGATACTTCAATAGCATCCTTGATGAACAAGAGCATGAGCAGCTTTGGGTGCGAGCAATTCTGCTTGAGGAATTGTTCGTGCAAAGCTTTTGCAAGTTTAGATTTTGGGATGAAAGGGGTTTACTGCTGGACGTGGTACGGAGAGTTGATGGACGTGATGGAGTACACGGGGAAGTGACCTGTATGTTCGTGTGGATACAATTGCGCTAGGTACTTCTTCTTGCCTTGCCATAGTTCTTGATCACAACCATAGTAGTAAACGCAAGAATAAACGTCTACTTTAATGTCAAAAATGGCAAAGCATTGCTACTATTTTTGTTTCGTAAACTTGGCAATGCATTGCTACTATTTTTGTTTCGTAAACTTTTATTTCTTTTTTAATAAGAAAACTACCCGGAAAAACAACGTCTCATACAGGCAATACCACAAACAGATTGCGATCAAATCTGAAGGACAACCAAATAGCCTCCAACCGTTCAACAAAATGGATACCAAGAATAAACAATAAATTTCAACTACAACATTCCACCATCAAACGTGTATCCAAAGATCTCTGATACGTGTCTAATGTTGATTGGTGTGATTGTAAACTGTTAAACAATTGAAGAGAGAGCAGAGATTATTGTAGTCTCTGAAAAAGAGATTGAACCTTCTGTAATATGGGTGTTGTGATTGAATAATAACTATTCTCCTTCTTAAGTCTTTCTGATTCTTTTATCTTCTTTCTCTTCTGTATTTCGTCTTGCTAAAATCTTCTTATGTTGCATAAATGGTATCAGAGCAAACGACCCTCGGTCATGAGTTTCACCTAATTCTTCTTCTCTGCTTCTTCTTTCTTAAACCTAGGGTCCTTCCATTTCACCTATGATTCTTCTATTCTTCTTTCTTCCTCCTCCTCCTGTTATTCTTTCTGTTTTAATTTCTATCTTTCTGTTCTGATTCTACCCAATTTCTTCTCAATTTCTCACTAATTTTCTCAAATTCTTATTTCCTTTGTGAAATCTAGAATCAAATTCTTTCTTGAAAGGGTTAAAATTTCTTAATTTCTTTTGAATTCTTCCATTATGTTCTTGAAATTCTTCTTTATTTTTTTATTATCTTCCTTCGATCTTTTCTTTTCTTCTATTCTTTCTCTTTTTCACTACTCATTCCCTTCTATTTTCTTCAATTTGGTTTTTGTAATAGTAACAACAGTAGACCATGGAATTAGAAAAGGTTATTCTGGGTATGCTTGAAATTATTGGAAGATGGGGGAAAAAATGGAAATTTCAGAGAAGTCATTTCAAGAAGAAACAAGATTTCAGGGTTTTGAACCAGAATTGAATGTCCAAATCCAAGAAACAGGCAATTCTTGGAGTAATGACAGTGAATTGGGATTACCAATTGAAGGAGGAAAGACCAAAGAAGGCCAAGCTGGAAAAACAGATATTTGGCAATCAAAAACCAATGTTAATCTCTTAATCACAAAGACTCTCTCGGAATTAAATGAAAGAAAGGAGCAAGGTCTTTTTCTCTAGTGTGAAGAAAGGTATATAGTGGATCATAATTGTGATAGAGAACCAATGTGGGTTACAATCATAAATGATGTTGAAAATGATGATGAAGATGAGGAAGTCACTGAAGATTTTGAATTCTGTGAAGAAAGTGGAAAGAATGATGATGTTATTGAAGATTTCTCCTGTGAAGAGAAACAACAAATTCAAGTAAGCCTTGATAATGTGAAAGAAAGTGATGAGGAAGAAATTATGGATGTTGGTGCTGATGCCGTAGTTCAGGTTGAGGATATTGAAATAGTTGAAAATGGTTCATTTGAATCAAAACAAGGATGTGGCTTTGAGAAAGATTTCATAGTACTAAAATCTGGAGCTAAACTTGTGAAGCTGATAATTGCTAGTCTAAGTTGTAGCCAGATTAGGGAATCCAATCATGCTAGCTGCAATACAGCAACAATGCAAGGTTATTGATCTTGGAATTGCTGGAGATGATAAAGATCTTGATAGGATAATGGACCAAGGCCTTTCTGCTGGAATTATAAATGAGAGTGCATTTGAGTTTGTAAAACATATATGTGAGAGAATCGTGTCCTTGGATTCTTTCAATCAGATATTTGATTTGAATAAAATTATTCTTAAAGAACTTGCACGCAAGGAAGCTGAAAAAGGAAGTGCAAATGTGATGTATCGTGATCTCAAGCCATAGAATTTTTTGCTGGTTGGCAAGGATGAGGGAGCCATGTTGAAGGCTATTGATCTTGGATTATTTGTGTTAAGTGATGAAGGGAGAAAAATTGGTTGATGATGAGAAGATTAAGTGTTGCTCAAACTATAGGGGAATTAAACTCATGAGCCATACTATGAAGTTGTGGGAGAGAGTTGTGGAGCATCGACTACGTCATGATACTTCTATCTCTCTCAATCAATTTGGTTTCATGCCCGGTCGTTCAACTATGGAAGCGATTTTTCTCATTAGAAGCTTGATGGAGAAATATAGAGATGTGAAGAAAGATCTGCACATGGTTTTTATTGATTTGGAGAAGGCTTATGATAGTATTCCAAGAGATGTCTTATGGAATGTGTTAGAACAAAAGAGGGTATCTATTAGGTACATACAAGTGTTGAAAGATATGTATGAAGGAGCAACTACTATTGTGCGCACGGTGGGAGGGGACACAAGAGATTTTCCGATCTCAATTGGATTACACCAAGGATCAGCCATAAGCCCTTACCTTTTTACATTAGTTTTAGATGAATTGACAAAACATATACAAGAGAGTATTCCTTGGTGCATGATGTTTGCGGATGATATTGTTCTGATAGATGAGACACGAGAAGGAGTCAATAGAAAGCTAGAGCTTTGGAGAAGTGCTTTAGAGTCAAAGGATTTTAAGTTAAGTAGAACGAAGACAGAATACATGCATTGCAAGTTCAGTGAAGGCCAAACTGGTGATAGGGAAGGAGTTAGTTTGAATGGAGTGGTACTGTCCCAAAGTAATTACTTTAAATACCTAGGCTCAGTCCTTCAAGTAGATGGGGGATGTGAGGAAGATGTTAGTCATAGGATTAAAGCCGGATGGTTGAAGTGGAGACGTGCCACGGGAGTTTTATGTGATCGTAAGATCCCCAATAAGTTGAAAGGAAAATTTTACCGTACAGCCATACGACCGGCTATGTTATATGGTAGTGAGTGTTGGGCACTGAAAGAGTCGTGTGCGTCTAAGATAAGAGTTGCAGAGATGAGAATGTTAAGGTGGATGAGTGGCCATACTAGATTAGATAAAGTCCGTAATGAGAGTATTAGAGAAAAGGTAGGAGTGGTGCCAATTGAAGATAAGTTGAGAGAAGGGAGATTGAGGTGGTTTGGTCATGTGAAGCGTAGAAATACGGAGGCTCCAGTTAGACAAGTAGAACACATTAGGTTAGAGGATAGAAAGAAAAAAGGGGTAGACCTAAATTGACTTGGAGGAGAGTAGTACAACATGACCTAGAAGCATTACACATTTATGAGGATTTAACCCAAAATCGTTTAGAGTGGAGAAAGCGAATCCATATAGCCGACCCCAAATTTTTGGGATAAAGGCTTAGTTGAGTTGAGTTGAGTTGAGTTGATGAGAAGATTAAGTGCAAGACGAAACCAATGATCAGTTGAGATTCAATTGAGTATTTGAGTAGATCAAATGCAAGATGAAGTGAAATTGTGCCTTGCAAGAATTCAGTTCAATTAGTAGAGATTCCTTAGAAAGCTTGTTTCAACTTTTCTTCCTTGAGGAGAAGGAAGCTTGAGGGGAAAGTATTGATGCTAGTCTAATGTTGATTGGTGTGGTTGTAAGCTGTTAAACAGTTGGAGAGAGCAGAGCTGGTTGTAGGCTTTATAAAAGACATTGAACCTTATGTAATATGGGTGTTGTGATTGAATAATAACTGTTCTCCTTCTTAAGTCTCTCTAATTCTTTAATATTCTTTCTCTTCTTCTCCTCTTCTGTATTTGTCTTTCTAAAATCTTCTTAGGTTGCATCAATCTCTTTCTTATATTCTTCAGAAGCAAGCTAAAAAGAGTTCGCATAGCCAACTCAGTTCCCTTCATCAATTTCCAGACTTTCCTCAAACATCAAATCTGAGATGTTTGGTGATAATGTCAACGGTGAGATCAAACATGTTGAGATTGATTTTGCTTTGCTTTGCAAAATCTTTCAATGTGACCATGACAGTGGCTGTACAACTAAACCACAGCACAAAGTGTTGGAAGATGAAAGCTTAAAAACATACATTCAAGAACAAAAAATGGAAGCATAAATTCTGTTAAAAACATTATTTAAAACAGAGTAAAAGAGCTGGATTTTTCTAATAAAAGAACACAACAAAGTGCTTTAAACATAAAATAGAAATGAAAGTTGGAAAGAAGAACACAAAAGTATAAACTGCATTACTTAAAAACAGGGGATACAAATAGAAAATTCTCTCATTTTCTTTTCCTTTTTTTTTCTTCATTTTCAGACTTATCTCCAGCATGCTCATCTCACTACTCCACTGCACCACACTCTCCTTTTTACGGGCGAAGGGAAGCCTTCTTCAAGTCAATAAATCCACACTAAATACAAGGCAAACTTCCTAAATTTAAGCCTACAAATGTGGAGAATCACCCCTTTTTAACAGAACACAACACTTCACATCAGGAAATTTGCTACAGAAAAATATCTCAACTTCCAACACAAAGTCAGAAACATGTTTCTTATTTTCCTTTTTTACCTTTTATTTGGGCAGCTTAAGGCTCTCTACTATACTCAAGACTCAGGGAAAGAAAAAATCTCAAACTCTATTATAATCAACCCTGATATTAATTCTTCTGAGCTCCTTGCTTCTAGTCCTCTTCCCATCTTGTCTTTCCATTGCTGTCATAACCTTAAAACAATCCATCACAGGCAGCAATCTTTTACTCTCCAAAAAAAGAAATTTTGCCCCGGGATTTTTCGGTCTGGGCAACTCTAATTATAAATATCTTGGCATTTGGTATCACAAACTACCAGGACAAAACGTCGTGTGGGTTGCAATTAGGAACAATTCATTTAATGACTCTTCAGGGGTCCTTTCGGTAAGCCCAGATGGGAACCTTTTGCTCTATGATAGCCCGTGTTGACGCACTTGAATTAGGTACTGTTTTCCTGCTTGCACTAAGTGTGAAAGAGCGTATTTTGCAATGTGAAGATTTATAAGTGACATTTTCATCTTTGTTTTGTGATGATTCTGTTCTGTTATTTCTGCATTAGCTTTTCCCACATAAACAAAGCCTAAAGGGTTGGTATGATTTCTTTGTTTCCATTTCTTTTGGAGGTAATGCTGTGTTCCTTTCCTACTCTTGCAGCTGAGGGTGAAAGCAAATCCAATCATTTTCTTCAAAAGAAGGGAAAGCTGGTTGTTGTGGTACCATCTTTCATTTCTGCATGGCTTGTCATCATCATATTCATCTATTTCTGGTTCTGGAGGAGGAGAAAAACAGGGTAAGAAACAAGTTTTCGATATTGTTTTGTGCCTTCCCTTGTTCATTTTTTTCTGAACTTTTTCTACTCGTGATTAAATGCCTTGCAAAATGTAATTGATGTTCAATTTACTATTTTGCCTGCTGGAATTTGTTTGAATCATGATGAACACTCTTTACACAGAAAATAAAATGCCTCAGAAAAAAATTATAATAAAAGAATTCGTTTCCATTTTTATTTTGCAGGATAAGGAATAACATATTGAGCAAGAAGATATTTGATTCAAGTATTGGCTCAAATTACTATGAAGATTCTTTGGAGGAAAATGGGCTTAGGGGAAGTAGGAATCAACCAGACGTGATATATTTTGATTTCAGCACTGTTCTTGCTGCCACTAACAATTTCTCTGCAACCAACATACTTGGACAAGGTGGTTTTGGCTCTGTTTATATGGTATGGTGTAGCTTCTCTGAGCTATATGTGTGTATCTTTACTTGTAACTTGTGAGGTTCTGGGTAAGCAAACTGGCTTTAAATTGGTTATTCATGAGTGACCTTACTCTTGCCACATGCATTCAGGGTAAGCTATCTAATGGACAGGAGATAGCTGTAAAAAGATTGTCAAAAAATTCAAGACAAGGAATTAGAGAATTCAAAAATGAAGTTATGTTGATTGCAAAGCTTCAGCACAGGAATCTTGTGAAACTTCTAGGTTGCTGCATTCAGAAAAAAGAACAGATGCTAATATATGAGTACTTGCCAAACAAAAGTTTGGACTCGATCCTTTTTGGTAAGTCTGTATTTAATGAACTGTTCAATAATAGATTTCTTTCTTATGACACACGCTAACCTCCCATTTAGAAACTATAATTTTGCAAGAATTCAATTTAATTAATTTCTTTTTTTTTCTTTTGTCAATTCTTATATTTGAAATTAAAGAATTCAATTCTTTTTTGCTTTAAAAAATAATTCATTTTAAAAAACTAGAATTCATACATCATAGTGTGAAAATTCTTTTGAATTCTTTTTTGCAAATGATTTATTTCAAATAAACTCAAAATGATATAAAAATCACATCATTTAACAATAATTCAAAGTTTTTTATTATTATTTTTATTTTTAATATACAGATAAAAAAAGAAGAGTTTTGGATTGGGGAAGGCGCTTCACTATAATTGTTGGGATTGCTCGTGGGATCTTATATCTTCATCAAGACTCGAGATTAAGAATCATCCATAGAGATTTAAAAAGTGGCAACATTTTATTGGATTCTGATATGAACCCAAAAATTTCAGATTTTGGTATGGCAAGAATATTCAAAAGTGATCAAATTCAAGACAAGACAAATAGAGTTGTTGGGACATAGTAAGTACTCTACTAGAGAGATCAGAAATAACAATACAGTATAGATTCTTAGACAGCTTTGTTTCTTTTCTTTTCTTTCCTTTTTCTAATTTCTTATAATAAATTTTCTTATGCAGCGGTTATATGTCACCAGAATATGCAGTATTTGGAAAATTTTCAATAAAATCTGATGTATTCAGTTTTGGGGTTATATTATTAGAGATGATAAGTGGAAAGAGGAGCAATGGCTTTATCCAAGAGGATGCTTCGTATAGTTTGATCGGGCAGGTGCGTGGCAAAGTTTTGTTCCCATAGCTTGAAGCCATAGAATTTATATTGATATTTCATTTCTCCTGTGCTAATGCTATGAACCACACAGGTGTGGGAGTTATGGAGAGAAGGCAGAGCATTGGAAATAGTTGATTCATCATTGGAGGAGTCATATAATCCTCAAGAAGTCTTGAGATGCATTCAAATAGGACTCATATGCGTGCAAGAAAATGCAGTGGACAGACCTACTATGTCAGCTGTTGTTCTAATGTTGAGCAGTGAAACAACTCTTTCTTCTCCTAAACAACCTGCTTTTGTTTTCAGGAATTCTTTAAACACTACCAACTCAAGAGTAGGAGAAGGATCCTGTTCTGTCAATGAATTGTCAATTACTGCAGTTACAACTCGATAGTTTCTGAATTTATGTACGATTAATCATATGATGATATTCTAACTGAGATATATTGTACAGAATTATCAAGAGGAATTTTAATTTATCATTTAACCATATGGAAACAGGTTCATAACAAGTAAATATGAGGAAAAAATGTTTCTGAAATGTATATTAACACTAAACAAAAAAACATATTAAACAATTTCTCAAAAAACAAAGCTTCCCAAAATCCTATCAAACACCAAGAATTTCACAATTTCACATCCCACTGCCGCATGCCTCTCTTGTCTCTGAGAGTTCTGCTTCTGGGTGTAAATTCAGACCAAGGTTTTTAAAATCGGTCTGGTAAAAATAGAGGATTAAAGGTTTAAGATTCAAACAGAATCGAATCAGAATTTAAGTGATATAATATTAAATAAATGTTAATTATATAATATTACATTGTTACAGTCACTAATTTAATATATTTTACAACTAACCATTTAAATAAAATTAATTATAATTTAAAACATAATTTTAAAAATATTTTAAATTTTTAATTAAATTTTAATAATCACATTTTATAATAAAATTTAAGAACTTAAGTTAACGAATTAATAAAATAAATTATTATACATATGAGAAGAGGAATGCGTATCATGATGACAAGTTAAAAGATATAGATTGTACATGGTTTCAGGTTTGAGTTTTCATGTACACAGGCTTTAAAAAGTTTGTTTAGGAAGTTAATCAAACCGTTTAAACCCACCTATGTTGAGCAAGTTGACTCTGATTTTTCAAAAACGTTTTTGTTATCTAAATCGATCCAATTGTTGGTCTTAATTTCAGTTAAACCAATTCGATCGGTCAAATCAAGTCGATTTTCGTAACAATTCACTTTAAAATTGTTGGAATAAACATTGAATAAAAATAAATTTAGTGTTGATTTTGAGACATAAGAACATTTTTTTTAAAGTGATGTCTGCCTTTTATATATTACTCTATAGTTATGCCAAATCACTTTCAAAATACAACAAAACCAATGAAAACCTATTGCAAGCAATTCCTGGAGATTTTCTTATCAATTTTTCTTGAAAAAAAAAATGTAAAAATAAAAGAGAAAAGAAAAGAAAAAAATTATTCAATCTAGAGAACCTATATCATATTTATAGAAGATTGGAAATATAGTCATTAGTATTGTGAACCAACAAAACTAATTATAACCATTATGATTGTTGTGAACCAATACAAATGATCATAATGAACCAACATAACTGATCATAACCAATATGACTTTTAAAAACTAACGATAAAAACTATTGTTTCATAATTATTTTTCCTTATATCTCGATAATAAAATAGATTTCTATCAACTTATATTACAATCTATTCTTACAATTAGGATTATTATTTTTTTAGTTGAAAATTAAGAAAGTGGAGATTTAAACCTGAATCTAGTGAGTAAATAATATATATTTAGTCATGAAACCAAATTAGACTAGGCATTGATAAGGGTTATTGGTTTAGAAGATGCAAAAATAAGGGGGGAGTATGTTGTTGAGGATAATTTTATATTTTCACTTAAATTTAATGGCTAAATCTGCATAATATGGACGAAAGGAATTTTTCATTAATGAAATTAAAATTATAATGATTAATTAATGTAATTTTTAAAATAAAAAATAAATAATAACAAATAATAATTATCCAATAATCAAAATAAAACTATGAGGTCTTGAGAAATAACATTTTGTTTCTTTAAACTTTTGTGGGCATAAATATAAATTTTTTCGTAATATTTAGAGTCTGCAACTCAAACCATATATGAACCCTTACAAATGGAAATGATAATAATAATAATAATAATAATAATAATAATAATAATAATAATAATAATAATAATAATAATAATAATAATAATAATAAATTGAATGATATGTGTCGGTGAAATATCAGAATATACTACAAGGTAAACTATATATATATATATATATATATATATATATATATATATATATATATATATATATATATAAAATTTCAAGATTTTTATTAAAGATTATTTATTGATAAAAATTAATAAATTGAATAACAATTGATGTGTTATATAAATAATAAATTTTAAAATAAATAGATAAAAGCATCAAGTTTAAGATTTTGTTTATATTTTTTAAATTAAAAATAATTGGCACAATTTTTTCCAATAAGCTTTTAATAAAATAATTTATTTTTTATTAGAATATCAATTTCATTCAAATAAAATAAAGAGAATATAAAATTAAAATTTAAAATATATTCAAAAATTAAAAATTATTTACAAATATAATATCAATCTACAACTGTTTATAAAAATAACGTTTGCTCTTAAAAATGCTAAAAAGAGAAAATATAATTATATACTTATAAAAATGTCATTCTTAATAATATTTTTAGAAGTATGTGAAATAAAACATAAAAAAAAAATATTTACTCTTAAAAATTCCTTTTCCAATGATTTTTTAAAAGTAAATAAATATTCTTTTGAAAATATTATTGAAATTGTATTTCCTTTATTATAGACATTTTTGTAAAATATCTTTTTTAAATACAGTTTTCTTAAGTAAATAATATTCTTTATATAATTTTAAATTTACACATTAGATTGTAAATTTATTTTTTTTTAATTTTTTTAATAATTAATCCGAAAACACAGGCTGACCGAAAGTAACAAATTAATTTGTTTTCATATTTTAACGCAGACATGGATGATAGGCAGCAACACTTCCTTTTTTTTTATTGAAAATTAGTAAAAAAAAAAAAAGTTGATGGGTGGAGGAATAAATTCTTAAGTCTGTTTCACATTGAATTTTAAATGTTAAAATTATTTTTTTAAATAAAAATATTATTTTAAATATTTTAAAAAAATAATTTAAAAAAATTTATTTTATTATTTTTATAATTAAAATTTATTAAATTTAATTTTTAATAATTTTTAATTAATATATTTAAAATTTTAATTTTTTTAATAATAATTTTAATGGGCATTTAGTCAGCGGCCATCAAGAATGACTAGTCAATTAGAAGGACATGTGGAAAGTGGTGGAACAGAATACCATATAATTGGGTGGAAACGACTTGACTTCTTATTAAGGGTTAATCTTTTAATATTTTATAGTTTTATTTTATTATTTTAATTAAAATTTCATTCAATTTTCCTTTCTTAGCATATGTTTTTTTTTTTAATAATATGAGATTTACTTTTCATAATTTATAAAATAATTAAAAACTTATAAATATATAATAGTACACTAGGAGTATTTTATTATTTTTATTTAAATAGGTGAGAAATAAGAAAAAAAATTAAGAGAAAAATATCTTTATTTTTTATTTGTTTAATATTTAGTTACAAAGAAAATAAAGAGAAAAAGAATTAAAAAATAAATTTTCATTTTTATATTTTTTAATATTGAAAAGAAAGGGAACAAAAATATTAAAAATTATAAATATATTACTATATATATATATTTTTTTTAAAAAAAATCAAGGAAAATTTATAATTTTACTCTTTAAAAATAAAAATATATAATTTATAACAGACCTAGTTACTAAATCATATGATTAGATTGTTCGAAGATAAATTTTAATAATTGTTTTTAAATTTATATGATTATAAAATTATAATTTTTAAATTTTAAAATGTAATATAAAATTTTTTAAATTTTAAATAAAAATTTATTTAATTTTTAATTATTAATTTTTTAATTATAAATTATTGTGAACACTTTTTATATGTTGTTTAGTTAATATTTTTCTCTTATCTTTTATGTAAAGTATAAAATTATTTTCTCTATACATAAAAAATTATTCTGTCTGCAGAGAGAAAAATAATTCAACTTACATATAGCTTAACAGAGAAAAAAAATACTAATTAGACTCTATATTAAAATTGTCTAAGTTAATGTATAATTGAAAAATTAATAATTAAAAATTAAATAAATTTTATTATATAAAATTTAAAAATTAATTAAATTTTATGTTAAATTTTTAAATTAATAAATTATAATATTTAACTAAATAAATTCATAGATGATCGTCAAAATTTATGTCGTTACGAGATGTATTATACAGAATTATCAATGGGAATTGGAAATGGATGCATGAACAGAGGCGGCTGTTGTTGATGACATATCCGGCTATCCAACTGTCAAAGTAAGCTTTTTTCCTAGAGCAACCAACTCTTGCGCCAACTGGGCTGCTAATGGTAACCATTGTACCAGGATGGATTTCAAATCCTCCTTTGCAGTTAGCTTTGTTGTTACAAGTTGAAATCATGTACTTTCTTTCCATGAATGAAAGAATTCCTTACCGTTAAAAAAGAAAAAGAAAGTAAATATGAGGAAAAATCTTTCTCTGAAATGAATTTTTAATTGGCACAAACTTGACAATAATCCATTGGGTTCCAACACAAGGAAATATGTTTAGACTTCACAGATAAAACCTGGTCAGTCAAGTCTTTGATTCCAGGATTAAATATTCATCATTCAGCATTTCTATTTCCTTGGGTAAATTGTTATGCTTTGCTTTTCCTCTGTTTTGCTAAAATCTTTACCATCTTTCCAATTTCCATACGTCACTTGTACAATTTTTTAATGCGAAACTTGATGTAGTCAAATCTCCGATTTATGGAGAATGATAAGTGGTCCCTACCAGGGTTGGCTTTAGAGATAACCATTTTTGACTAATAAACGCGGCGGATCTCCGAATCACGGCAAACATAGAGTTTAGTGACAGCCCGTTTGAATAAAATCATGGCTACCCAAAATATGTTTTCTCAATCTTTGCTTCTATGCTTGCTATTCTCATTTTCTGTTTCCCAGGACACACTTCTTGCAACCCAAATGATCAAAGATGGCAACTTTCTAATATCTGAGGAAAATACTTTCGAGTTAGGATTTTTCAGCCCCGGTAGTTCTAGCTATAGGTATCTAGGAATTTGGTTCCATAAACTACGAGAACAAACTGTGGTGTGGGTAGCAAATAGGAATAATCCAATCCATGGCTTCTCAGGCGTTCTCTCAATTAACCAACATGGAAATCTCGTTCTCTATGGCGATCATGAACAGAAAGTTCGAGTATGGTCTACCAATGTTTCAGTAAAAGCAACTGAGACTTGTACGGCTCAGCTGTTGGATTCAGGGAATTTGGTTTTGATCCAGGGTAGAAGCAAAAGAATTGTGTGGCAAAGTTTTGATTATCCGACTGATACCATAATAAGAGGAATGAAATTCGGGCTGAATTGGAAAAATGGTTTGGACTGGTCCCTAACCTCATGGAGATCAGCAGATGACCCAGGAACAGGGAACTATTCGGCTAAGCTCGACCCAAGCGGCTCACCACAGTACTTTCTGTACAACGGTGCGAAGCGTCATTGGCGAAGTGTCTCATGGCCATGGCCATGGAGAGCATTACCGAATGTGCGCAACTACAGTTTTGTTAACAATCAAGACGAGGTATACTTTACCTTCTTTCGAGATGAAACTTCAAGTATAGTAAGAATCAAGATGGATTACTCAGGATTGATCAAGTGGAGCACATGGCATGAAAGTGAAGGCCAATGGAAGGAGTTCTGGTCGGCACCCAAATACCAGTGTGATTTTTATGGAAACTGTGGTGCTTATAGTAACTGTTATCCTAGCAATGGTCTTACTTTTGAATGCTCCTGTTTACCTGGGTATGAACCCAAGTCCCCAAAGGACTGGCATCTAAGAGACGGATTAAGTGGGTGTGTAAGGAAGCGACTTGAATCTTCGTCGGTGTGTGGTCATGGAGAAGGGTTTGTCAAAGTGGAACATGTTAAGGTTCCTGACACTTCTGCAGCAGTTTGGGTGGACATGAGTATGAGTCAGTCGGATTGTGAACAGGAATGCAAGAGAAATTGCTCGTGTGCTGCATATGCAAGCATACCCATTGCTGGGAAAGGGATGGGTTGCTTGGCATGGTATGGAGTATTAATAGATACGGTAAATTTTGGGGATGAAAGCAAGTATGATCTGTATATTCGTGTTGATGCTCTTGAATTAGGTATTAACTTCGATACCAGTAATTATTTTAGTTCAAATATTCAATTCACTAAAAATTTAAACAAATTTTTTTCGTATTGATTTTCCTGCATTACCTTTTGCCTCATGAAAGTTTGATTCAGCGCTTTTTGAGGTACCCATTTTCCTCTTATTCCTTGAAAGTAATGCTGTGTTATTTTTTCATTCATGTATGATGAAGCTGAGATTGCAAGGAAATCAAAAGGGTTTTTTGAAACAAAGGGGATGATAGCCATTTTGGTACTTTCTTCTGTTTCAGCATGGTTTGTCATAATCATATTTGCGTATTTGTGGTTCAGTAAGGGGAGTAAGAAAAGGTAAGAAACAAGTGCATAATCTGTGCCTTTCCTCGTGTGATTCTTCTGCTGAGTTTTGATTCAGAAAAGTTTTTGTCTCATTCTTCTCCAGGACAACGAGAGACAAAAAGAACAAAAGATCAGTTCATCCTATGGATGGTTTAAGCTTCCATGAAGATGGATGGACGGAAAATGGGCTTGGTGGAATTGAAATCAATCCACACTTGGAATTTTTTGGTATCAGCGCTATGCTTGGTGCCACTAACAATTTCTCTCCAGCTAACATACTTGGACAGGGTGGTTTTGGCCCAGTTTATAAGGTAGAGTCTCTAATTCATTGTGTTCTATTTCAATTTGTGTCGCTGTGCTTTGTTTTTCTCTCAAATTCATTGTGAGGTTCTGGTAATAGGTTGGCTTTAGTTTGGTTATTTACTATGAGCATGTTCTTGTTAAATGGCTTTAGGGTCTGCTACTTAATGGGCAAGAGATTGCTGTAAAAAGACTATCCAAAAATTCAAGACAAGGAGTAGAAGAATTTAAGAATGAAGTTATGTTGATTGCCAAGCTTCAACACAGGAATCTTGTTAAACTTCTTGGATGCTGCATTGAGAGAGAAGAACAGATGTTAGTTTATGAATACTTGCCAAACAAAAGCTTGGACTCGTTTCTTTTTGGTAAGGCTTTTCAATATCTAAGATATTTTGATTATAGAAATTATAGATTTTAAAAATCTACTAATTGGCTGTCTAACTGTAATTTGCATGGAGGAATATGAATAAGGTACTTGGATTACATCATTTGGCTCGAATGAATTATTTACAATTTTTGTGTAGATGAAGCAAGAAGATTATTTTTGGATTGGGGAAAACGCTTCAATATTATCATTGGCATTGCTCGCGGGATCTTATATCTTCATCAAGACTCAAGTTTAAGAATTATTCATAGGGATTTAAAATGCAGCAACATTCTACTAGATAGTGAAATGAATCCAAAAATTTCTGACTTTGGTATGGCCAGATTATTCATAAATGACCAAATTCAGAACAAGACAAATCGAGTTGTTGGAACATAGTAAGTACCTTTGTTCACCTAGAGATAGGCATAGTTCATACATTTATCTACATTACCAGTTCAACAAAAAAGGAAACTCTCTGCAGATGAAAAGAACAATAAGACTAATTTTTCATAGTTTTCTCTTGCAGCGGCTATATGTCACCAGAATATGCAGTATTTGGAAAATTTTCAATAAAATCTGATGTGTTTAGCTTTGGGGTGATATTGTTGGAGATTATAAGTGGCAAGAAGAGCACTGGTTTTAACATGGAGGATGCTTCCCTAAGCTTGATAGGACATGTAAACTTCTCTACTCATGTAGTCATATGACTCCAAACTTCAATGTTTATATTTATTTTTTTTTTCCTGGTGCATATACTCATAGGTCTGGGAACTATGGAGTGAAGGCAGGGCACTGGAACTCATAGATTCATCATTAGAGGAGTCTTATATTCCTCATGAAGTTTCGAGATGCATTCAAATCGGACTCTTATGTGTGCAAGAAGATGCTATGGACAGACCAACCATGTTAGTAGTTGTTCTCATGTTGAATAGTGAAATGGCTCTTCCTTCACCAAAACAACCTGCATTTATATTTAGAAAATCCAGCAACAATTCTAACTCAACTCTAGGGGAAGAAGGACCATGTTCTGTAAATGAGGTGACAATGACTGGAGTTGTAACTCGCTAAACTGTAGCTGCAGTGGAGATTTCTATAACTGTTGTGTGACTACAATAGGTGCAACATGTCTGGATATGAGATGTTCTACAAGCAGGGGAAGAAAAGACTAGGATCTCAGACTAACTGCTGCATTAAGTTCTCTCCTATTTAATCCAAGTGGGCTCAATTCATCCGGAACATTGAGGTCAGTTATTACATGATTGAATGTGAATCATGGTTTCAAATCGCAGTGGCGGCCGTATTCGCGGTCACGGTTGTAGGTAATAAGCCTGTAATGGGTGTAACGTAATGTTAACTACTTAACGCTATGCAAATTATTTTGAAAAATTTGTAAAATCCATAAAATGAAGATATTGATACAAGTAAAATTAAGATGCACAATTGTATCATAAAGACATTAAATTTATCATTTTTAGACATTAATAAAAAAAGAAGAAAAAAATACGATTTGCATATGATATGTGGCAAATGCATAATTAAAGTAACGATTGTTATCGTTACTTAATGGTAAATGATAGCCAATACAACTCAGGATTTAACTTGTAAATAATGTAGCGCAGTTATTTGAAACCATGATGTGAATTTAGTTTTTGCCTTTACGTATCTTCTTTTCTTATATTGATGTATATTATAAATTATTTTCCTACCACTTTCAATTACATCTCTCCTCTATTATTTTCTTGGTTCTCTCTTCCATTATTGGTGTCTACTATGCTGAGGATCCTAATGCAATCTCCCATATGGTCAACTATAATATAAAAACAAACAATGTCATTAATTCTATAAACTATAACTCATTAATTCCTTTTAAAAAAATATATCATTAAAGTATATTGATGTACCCACCTGCAAATTATTGAATATGAACTATGGATTTCTTCCTTAGAGGATTTGGATTTGGATTTGGATTTAGGTGACTTTAGCTAGGCTGGTTTTGTTGGACTATGTCTGTGCTCATTGCATTACAAGAATTTGAGCTTATTGACTGGTCTCTTTTCCTATTTGGATGTGCACAAAAATTTTTCACCAGCTCTCAACCATTTTTTCTTTTTCTTTTAAAATAAAAAAAAAATTACAGGTGAAAGGTAGATTTCCAGGGTGTGAATGGGGTTGGCACAGTGACAGACGTGTCCAAATTGACATAAAGAATGGCCGTGGGCCATGCCTATCCTCTTAGGGCTTCTATTTAAGAAACCACGGGAGAATTTATCTTTTCATTTACGAATAGTCCCCATCACATTCATGTCAGTTAGGGCTAATTTGTTTTATCCCTTGCAAATTGCAATGCATGCATGAACTGAGATGATAAGTTCAATTAATTTTTTTTTTCATTATTTTATTTTTAATTTTAACAATTTGGGTAGCAGCCTTTGCTGTGTTCTATTAACTTACATTAGAGTAAATGACAATGACAAGCTATGAGGTCCACTTCCCGATTGTTGGAATTGCCAAGCATATAGGTCGCTGCATTTTTCACGAGTTCAAGATAATGTGGTTCTGGTGTAAAATTTCCTATTCCCAGTTAGGGGAGACCAATAACTGCCAAGTGTGTCCACTGTGCAAAACCCAACATCAAACCATGGATGCGAGAAGACTCTTCCTGCATTCTTTTTTCATGGTCCATCTATTCATGTTATGTTCTTCAGTCGACACTATTGCCAGAAACCAAACCATCAAAGAAGGCCAACTTCTAATCTCTGAAGAAAACCATTTTGCTTTAGGATTTTTTAGCCCTGGCAATTCCAGATATAGATATCTTGGAATATGGTTCCATACGATATCAGAACAAACAGTGGTGTGGGTAGCAAACAGGGACAATCCAATCACTGGTTCCTCGGGAGTTCTCTCAGTTAACCATAATGGAAATCTCGTTCTCTATGGTGATCATGACCAAATCTTTCCAGTATGGTCTGCAAATGTCTCTGTGGTTGCAGCAGATGCTTGTGAAGCTCAGCTCTTGGACACAGGGAATTTAGTTTTAGTCCAGGGAAGAAATAAAAAAATTCTGTGGCAAAGCTTTGATTATCCCACAAATACCCTGCTACAAGGAATGAAAATTGGTGTGAACTTGAAAACGGGTATGGAAACGTTCCTAACTTCTTGGAGATCAGCGCATGATCCAGGAATTGGAAACTATTCATTTAGGCTCAATCCAAGTGGATCACCAGAGTTTTATCTATACAAGGGTACCAACCCCTATTGGCGAAGTATACCATGGCCTTGGAGAACAAATGCAGAAGTCTACAAGAACAGTTTTGTTAACAATCTTGAAGATATATACTATACCTACTCTGCTGACTACTCTTCTGTCATCATAAGAGTCGTAGTAGAGGAATCAGGATTGCTCAAGCGGCTAACTTGGCATGAAAGTGACAGCCAATGGAAGGAATACTGGTCAGCACCTAAGCACAAGTGTGACTCTTTAGGGCAGTGTGGTCCTAACAGTTTGTGCGATCCTTATAATTTTACTAACTATGAATGTGCTTGTTTACCTGGGTATGAACCCAAGTTCCCAAAGGACTGGCATCTAAGAGATGGGTCAGGTGGGTGCATCAGGAAGCGACTGGAATCTTCCTCGGTTTGTGGACATGAAGAAGGTTTTGTGAAACTGTCAATGGTTAAGATTCCTGTTTCTTCAGCAGCTGTCTGGGTGGATATGAGTATGAGTCAGATGGACTGCCAAAAAGAGTGCAAGAATAATTGTTCCTGCACTGCATATGCAAGTATACCAATTGCTGGGAAAGGAACCGGTTGCTTATCATGGTATGGGGAAATAATGGATACAATAGATCATACATATTATGGATACGATCTCTATGTTCGTGTTGATGCTGTTGAATTAGGTATTGTGTTATTTCTTGGTATTAAATTTGAATTGAGTCATATCAGCCATTAAAAACCCAAGGAATTTGTTGGGCTTTAATTTCTTCTAAATATTCTCACTTGTATGTAGCTAAGCAAGCAAGGAAATCATACCGTTCTCTTAAAATGGAGGGGACGCTGCCCATTCTGGTACTGTGTGTTGCCTCTGTATGGTTTGTCGTTACCATATTTACCTGTTTATGGTTGAGGAGAAAAGGTAAAAAATCAACCTTTGTCCTTTGTTTTGCATTAAGGTCTTACGGGAGAATTTAGATTAAGCATCTGATTAAAATATTGCGTTTTGATGAAAAACAGTAAAGAAAAGAAGGAATAGAAGATCAGTTGATCAAATCAGTGGTTACAAAGATACTTTTACTGCAAATGAGCTAGGGGACAGCAATAAGCATCCAGATTTGGCCTTTTTAAGTCTCAACACCATATTAGTTGCCACTAACAATTTATCTTCAGCTAACAAAATAGGGCAAGGTGGTTTTGGATCTGTTTATAAGGTAAAATATCCCTCACAATGTTTAAACCTCAAGGATTTCTTAGTGTGATGCATGTACAATTTCCTGCCTCTCTCTGTTTTATTGAAAAGTTATGTGCGATCAAACTGGCTTTAAATTGATTGAAAATGGTTCCAGGGTCGGCTGGCTAATGGACAGGACATTGCTGTAAAAAGACTATCCAAAAATTCAGGGCAAGGAAAAGAAGAATTCAAAAATGAAGTTATGTTAATTGCTCAGCTTCAACACCGGAATCTTGTGAAACTACTAGGATGTTGTATTCAGGGAGAAGAACGAATTTTAATTTATGAATACTTGCCAAATGGAAGCCTGGACTTATTTATTTTTGGTAGCTTTACGCATCTATTCCCTGTTTTAGACTCTGTGGACTATATTATTTAAAGTTAATTCGCATGAAAATTTTCAAATTTTGTTGTAGATGAGACAAGAAAGTCATGTTTGAGTTGGAATAAACGCTTCAGTATTATTCTTGGGATTGCCCGTGGAATTTTATATCTTCATGAGGATTCGAGGTTGAGAGTTATCCACAGAGATTTAAAAAGTAGCAACATCCTCTTAGATGCAGAGATGAATCCCAAAATTTCGGATTTTGGATTGGCAAAAGTACTCAAAGATGATCAAATTCAAAATAAGACGAGCAGAGTCGTTGGAACTTAGTAAGTAGTCTTAGTAAGTAGTCTTATGTTATATTATACAAGCCATGATGCGCCATTCTTCCTCAATGCCACATAACCTGGAAAGACCATAAATTCTCTCGTAATTATCTTCTTTTACAGTGGCTATATGTCCCCCGAGTATGCAGTATTTGGAAGATTTTCTATTAAGTCAGACGTCTTCAGTTTTGGAGTTGTATTACTGGAGATTGTAAGTGGCAAGAAAAATAATGGTTTTATTCATGACCTTTCTCTGAGCTTGATAGGACATGTAAGTGATGGAAACTTCAAGCAGGCTATAGTAACAATAGCTTATAAAATTTAGGACACATAATGAAAATTGTTTCCCTGTGTTTCCCAGGTGTGGGAGCTATGGAGAGAAGATAGAGCACTGGAGATAATTGATTCATCGTTGAAAGATTCATACAATCCTGATGAAGCCCTGAGATGCATTCAAGTTGGACTCTTATGTGTTCAAGAAGCTGCTTTTGATAGACCAACTATGTTACAAGTTGTTCTAATGCTGAGTAGTGAAACAACTCTTCCTTCTCCAAAACAGCCTGCCTTCATTTTCAGAAAATCTTGCAGCAGTTCTAACTCATCACTAGTGGGGGAAGATGGGTCTGCATGCTCTATTAATGATGTGACGATTACAGCAGTTACCACTCGCTAATTTCAGATCAATTCATTATATAAAAGATTTATTGTTAGTCAAGTGCATTTGGAAGGTCTAATATCAATTTCATTTAATTTTTGCTATTGAATAACTGTTTCATTTTAATTAGCTATTCTTAGATTCAATACAAATTTTAATAAGGAATATTAGTTTATAGAATAATAGTTTCATAATTTTAATTATTTTATTGGATTTTAACTTATAATCTTTATTATTTAAAATAATATTTTTTAAAAAATAATATGATATTAATTCAACATTTAAGTAAAGAATAACCAAAATAGGAAATGTTAGATTTAGCAGCATAATTTTTATTACCAAAAATATAACATTTATGATATAAAATTATAGATATATGCATTTTACAATAAAATTGCAGTTACTGTAAAAAAAAAAGTTATTAGCAGTAATTATTACTATAATTGTTATAAAAATTTATAAATGATGACAATAATTGCTCTTATATCTTTTTTATGTTGTTTATGTTATTATTGTATGTCAACTTTATAACAACAAAACTAATATGTTGTAAAATTTTTACCGTTAATTCTAACATTTTGTAACACCATTAATTTTTAAATTAATTATTTTATGGGTAAATATTAAATTTTATTTTATTTAAATTTTGAAAAATTATTTGAAATTTTTAAATTTTAGAAATCGGGTTTAATTTTTCGAAAATGTGAAACTTAGATGATTTTTAAAAATTAATTTAAAGATTACGTGATAAAACTAAAAATATATTTAGATTTTATGAATTTTACTAAGTTTTTTGAAATTTTTTCAGAATTTTTGGACTTCATTTTTATTCCAGGGCAGAATAAAAAATTTAATTTTAAGTATCCTGAATCAAACAGGTTGAATCGAACTAAACCAGGTCGGACCGATTGAATTGGACAGGCCCTTTTCTTTTCTTCTTCTCCTTCCCCGGCGCGCCCGATACTCTCTCTCCCATCTCCATTTCTCTCTCCTCTCTCCTCCTCTTGCTGCTCTACCACGGCCCCAGCCTTTCTCTGTTGCTGGCGTGCCTCTAGGGACCATCCCTGCTATCGGCCGACGCTCTAGGCCACCGGAAAATTGCCCCAAAAACTCCCCTATGCGCACGACTCTTCAACTTTTTGGGTCGATTCTGGCCGATCCGGCCACCGATTAGATCGGGTCTTGTCCCAAAACTCATCTACACCTCGAGAGCTTTCCATAGACACCAAGAACACAAAAATTCATCAAGCCGTTTATTCAATTTTTGTCCGAAAAGTTTTAGCCCATTTCAAATTTTGGGCTAGATTTCTCGCAAATCATGAACCCCACGAAAAATCCGAGAATACTGGAGTGCTCCCCTCAACGAGAGCTTCGCGGCAATACTCATTTCAAAATTTTCCGACACCGCTTTTCGATGGGTCCCACGGAACTTCGCAGTATTTTTCTGAGCATTAAATGAGCTTAATAAATTTTGTAAAAATTATGTACTAACTCCCGTGTTGTGGGCTTCGCGTTGGTATGCTCGTTTCGTGGGAATTTAACAGTTGCTTGGGTCTACAATTTCGGACTCGGTAATGTAGGGGTGGGGCGTGAGGCGAAATATCATCCATTAGAATTATATAAAATGCACCAGGTAATGCCTAGGAAAGATGGTGGAGTCACAATGGTCTCACTTAAATACCACCTCCTTAGACAGCATTTCCTAGACATGCACTTCATACAATCCTAATAGAATCAAACCACTGGTAAGTACCGTCTTCCCATAACACTACCACGGTACTAAGGATTTATGCCACGAAGGCATAGATAGACAGGAGTCGCCACTCGGGTAATAACCGGGACATATTCAGTGTTTCTTCCGAGGGTCATGGATGGCAACTTACTCCTTGGAGAGTTTCCACAACCGTCATTACCATAGCCCAATGTCTAGGTTCGGGATAGTGGGTACGTAAGGGGAAGGTGTTAGGCACCCCTTACGCCTGGTCTAACCTCGTTAATTCGAGTGCCAGTCCTCTACTAATGTTTCTAGAAGTCTTGTTTATTATTCCTTTATTAAACTTTTATCCTAAAAAATGCAATTCTAATCCTACACACGCAAGTAATTCACAAAAAGGGTTGTTGTTTACACACAATTTTCATGCACAAGTAATTCCTATCTATGGGGTTGCTAATTATTTAAATGATATTTACGGATGACTAAAATTAATTTATTATTGGGAATTTAATTTACAAACAAATTCAATTTCAAATAACCCTATGTTTCTATTTAACCTAATTAATTAATTTTCACCAAGTTACCCTAAGGATAATTGAACTAAGTCAATTATGTACATGTTTAATTTATTCTAATATCACATAAGTCCCAAACAATCACAACCTAATAAAGATTTCTAACATGCAAATTTATTTTACGATTACCAAGTATTAAATTAAATTTATTTTACATGCCCATATTAGTTTAATTTACAAACAAGATTAATTTTAATTTACAAAGTATTTATTTAAATTAATTACATGCAAAAGTCAGTTAAATTAGAAAACAAAGTTAATTTTAATTTACCAAATGAAAGTTCTATTATTACTACAATTTCATGCCAATGGTTATTCGAGAAATTTAGAGCTACTTACTTGTTGATAAATACAGTTGCCATTGGGGCAAGCTACCCTTAAAAAAGGGTCTTCTCTTCTAGTATGGCAATGATATCCCTGGCTTACTCCCGTTTAGCTCCATATAAGCTCCACGCAAATGCCCTCTTTGGTACTTACCTTAGGGCTACTTACCAATTTTATTTTTAATAAAAAATAAAGAAACTAAAGAAAATAAAAGAAATAAAGAGACAGAAACTAAACATGTGCAGAGTTGTATATCCCCTCAAATTAAACATGATTACATGATCCATATGAATATATAAAATAAATTGAAGACAAAGAGCATAGAATTAAAATATTGTGTGGCATAGATCTTGAAAAGAAAATAATAAAAAACTGACCTTATAGAAATATTGTATGCAAATCTTCTTGAAGAAAAGAAAAAAAATAAGAAAGAACTCAAAGAGTCTTGAATATCTCTAAATTTCCTATAGCTCTGAATTTTCTCTTCCTCTTTCCTCCCATCATCCCCCTCTTCTCTTCTCTAGTAGGGTATTTATAGGGTTTTGGGAGAGAGGTGTGATAGGGTTTGGAGTCTTAGGATGATAAAGTTTAGATGACTTGAACAACTACAATTGTAGAATTCGAATAAGACTGGGATATGGGTGAGGTGTTTCAACCAATAGGAAGACAGGAAAGAATGGAAGGCACCAATAGGGAATGAGGAAGAGGTGTGGTAGGATTTGGAGTCTTAGGGTGATAAAGTTTAGATGACTTAAACAACTACAATTGCAGAATTCGAATAAGACTGGGATATGGGTGAGGTGTTTCAACCAATAGGAAGACAGGAAAAAATGGAAGGCACCAATAGGGAATGAGGAAGAGGTGTGGTAGGATTTGGAGTCTTAGGGTGATAAAGTTTAGATGACTTAAACAACTGCGATTGCAGAATTCGAATAAGACTGGGATATGGGTGAGGTGTTTCAACCAATAGGAAGACAGGAAAAAATAGAAGGCACCAATAGGGAGTGAGGAAGAGAGTGGGGCTAAGGAGGAGAGAGATATTTTATTATTTTAATTTTTAGAAAATAATTAAATGGGTCCCATTTAAAATTCCTAACTAGACTTTCTTAGGCCCATGGAGCCCAATTAAACTTAATTAGATCCATTTAAAAAAAACTACCCATATTAAATTTAAACAAAATAAAATTTTATTTAAATTTAATTAAATTAATTTTCCCAAAACTTTATTATTATTTTTATTTTTTCAAGATCATGTCACGAAATTAATAATTCAGCTCAATGCCTCCAATTACATCTTACAGTCATATAATTTTTCATCATCGGGTTTCCCACGGCCTCAATGCACATACTCATCACAAAATAAGGGTCTACAGTTTGCCCCCCACTTTGGCGAAAGTTGAAATCAATGCGAAAGCATTGCTCAAGTTTCGTCAAAGTGAAACTCAAATTTCTAATAACTATGAAACATTGGCTATGAGGATCAAGTATATCTTGCTCGGTCGACATACTCTATGTTATGAGACTAGCTACGGTCTCATAATAGTAATAATTGTGTCATGTGAAAAACGAGTGTATCTTGCTCTGTCGATACACTCTGCGTCATGAGACTAGCTATGGTCTCATAACAGTGATAACTGTGTCATGTGAAAATTGAGTGCATCTTGCTCTGTCGATACACTCTGTGTTATGAGACTAGCTACGGTCTCATAACAGTGATAACTGTGTCATGTGAAAATTGAGTGCATCTTGCTCTGTCGATACACTCTGTGTTATGAGACTAGCTACGGTCTCATAACAGTGATAACTTTGTAATGTGAAAATCGAATGCATCTTACTCTGTCGATACACTCTGCATCATGAGACTAGCTACGGTCTCATGATAATGGAAACTCTGTGTTTTGAAATGTTGTGGATTCGTATTTAGGACCACAGTCCTAAACTACCTACGTATCTCCCTCGCTATCCTGAGGAAGAATCAGACCCACTCGTAGTTCGACACTTGAAACTGTGGTGATGCATGTTCTTCTACGCCTTACACACCTACAGGTGACATGTTGATGCGTGTTCTTCTACGCCTTAGACAACTATGCCATGTGCCCTAAACAACGTCTAAGGACTTACCAAAAAACATCTATCATGAAATGTTGTGGGTTCGTATTTAGGACCACGATCCTAAACTACCTACGTATCCCCTTCGCTATCCTGAGGAAGAATCAGACCCCCTCGTAGTTCGACACTTGAAACTGTGGTGATGCATGTTCTTCTACGCCTTACACACCCACAGGTGACATGTTGATGCATGTTTTTCTATGCCTTACACAACTATGTCATGCGCCCTAAACAACGTCTAAGGACTTACCAAAAAAATCTAATTCATGATTTGAAATTAGGATGACTGGGTCTCAAAATTCTCTCTGATTTTTATGCTTCCTGTATGCTACTTCCTATCATGGGCATGCTAATTTTACTAGAGATTCTAAAAAAACTTAGTCCTCTGGGGGACCTCTTTTTGCAAAAACTTTCTTATAACCTCAAAATTTTTTAGAAGAATTATTCACCAAAAAAGACTTCCTTAAGGTCACAATACAATTTCCCTCTGATTTTTCTTTCTTCTCTACCCCCATGATTTACGCCTTGACTCATTTCTCTTCCATGAACTTCATTCTCTGTGCCCTAAGTTTTGCCTGAAATGCCCTTTTGGGTTTTCATCTCAGCGGGCTTGCTCTAACTTTTGCCTACCTTTCAGGTTTTCCACTTAGCAAGCTCTCTTTTTTTCTTTTCTTTTTCTTGTTCTTTTTCTCTTTTTTTGAAATTAGACAATCACCAGGATATTCATATCAAGCACCTATTCTATCATGCTCACAAGACAATAGGTTAAATCAAAACAATGCAGTTCAATTACTTAATCTTTTGATATATCCCTCAAGACACAAAACATTCACAATCATAATTCAATAAAACCTATTCCTGGTTAATGCAATAAAAAATTCTTTATTTATTCAGGTACACCATTACTCCCTCTTACATTTAGTTTTGCTAAATTTCTAACCTTCCAAAGTTAGAAATAACCTTTATAACTTGCCGAATGGCCTTTTCAGGTTTTCCATCCAGATCTTCTCTCATCTCTCCTTTTGCCTAGACTGCCTTTTGTAGGTTTTCAATCTAGCATTTTTTTCTTTTCTTTTCTTTTTTCTTTTTCTTTTTTTTTTTCTTTTTCTTTCGTTCTTTTTTCTTTGACCCTTACTTTTGCTTAGACCGCCTTTTGCAGGTTTTCAGCTTAGCGGGCCTGTCTCACACAAAGTACCATTTAAGCCTGTCTAAATTGACTGGTTCTTGAAATTCATTCCCATCCAGGTCTGATATTCTTACAGTAGCAAGATCTTTTTGACTATGTATGGACCATCCCAGTTTAGCTTAAACTTTCCTCTTGGATCAAAAGGGATGGGCCGAGTTTGTTTCACAACCATATCTCCCTCTTTGATCTTTCTTGTCTTCACCTTCTTATTAAAGGCTCTAGTTATCTTCCTTTGATAAGCCTGCATATGATACAAGGCTCGCATCCTCTTTTCATCAATCAAAGCTAGTTCTTCATATCTCTTATAGGCCCACTCATTTTCTAGGATCTTAGCTTCTAGCATCACTCTTAAGGATTTGACCTCTTGCTTAATGGATAGCACTACTTTAATCCCATACACTAAAGAGAATGGGGTTGCCCTCGTGGATGTCCTTGTAATACTACGATAATCTTAAAGAACATAAGGGAGTTTTTCAGGCCAATCCTTATATGTTTCGAATATTTTTTTCCCAACTAGAACATTTCCATTCATATGGGGACCACACATTTCCTGCAAGTATTTCTTTTATTATTTGCTCAGCCTGTTTTTCTATCACACATAAGAGTTTGTAGAATTGCCCCCCAGCTAAAGTAAGTTGAGTGGCTAATCCATGAATTGTTGCTCTATCTCTTTTGTAGGCTTATTGCGAGTATTCTCTCACTTCCAGAGACCTCCTTATGTCTTCATATCTTTTTCCTTCTCCCACTAGGTCCACATGTGCTACTACTAATCCTTCATAGCATAAAATTTTACTCCTCATTAGGATAACTGGCTAAGTCAACTTTTGATCACTCTTTTCCTATAGCGACACCAGCGTGGCTTGGGAATTGGCCATTTGATTTTAAGCTCGAGGCATGTGCTTCTTGGTACTTTGTTAACAAGGCTATAAATTTATCTCTTTCTTCTTGGGTTAAATCTTCAGCTAACTTAATGTCTTTAGGATTATTTGGTGTACCCAAATTAATAGAGATCGATTTTGATGCATTAACAAAAATAGATTCTAAATGATTATGAATGCCATGCATATGCCCATTAGAATAAACATCAAACAAGTAAGCAGAAGGACTGGGAATGTTATTGATCTTGGCCTCGAAATCTTTATCAAGTACATCAGAATTGGAAACATCAATATCACTACTGTGAGCATTACAAAAGATAGACTCAAACATAGGGGTGTAGCTTTAGGTGTTTGGCTTTTCATGCAGTCCTCAGATCAATGGTGCTGATTTTCTGCTTTAGCTATTTCACATGTGGTAACCCCTAATCATATGTCAAGGTAATTGCCCCCTCTTTCAAGAACTTAGGAGGCTTTAGCTCTTCTTCCTCTTCTGTTAGCTCATAGCCTAAACCATGACTCGTGATCTGCCCCATCATCTCAAGAAAAGTCACCAGACCATCTATACTTTCTTCTAAGCCTGTGCTAAGAAAAAACTCCATCCCTTTCTTCATAGTAGCCACTTTTAGATCCATCTAGTTTTTATAGATCTCGACAACTTGAAAATCAGACACTAGTGGAACTAAACCATCTAGTTGTAATGCAACTACCTCCTCATCAAAATTGGTCCAAACATCTAAAGGACCCTCATCATAGCTAGAATTATCACAAATGTCAACAACCATTATAGACTGAGGTTCATTGAGCTTTTGGATGGGTTGGATAGGTTCACTGGGCTTTTTAATGGGTTGGATAAGTTCATTGGGCTTTTGGATGGGTTGGATAAAGTTAATAATTCTGTTAGGGTTTTTTGGGGTGATGGAGATCATGTAGAGACCTGGTGTAGGTGGAAATTTTGGCTAGGCATGGGGCTTTTGGGTTGATTTTCTGGGTCAATCATCCTTTTGGCATCAATTAGGTCTTAGATATCATGCTTAAGTTGAAAGCATCAGTCGGTGTCATGACTATGGGCTTCATAGAACCGGTAACATTGGTTGATATCATAGCTAGGTGGGAGTGGATTTAGTAGTGGTCTGGGTACTAAGAGCTATATGAGGTCTTGAGCTTTGAGACGCTCCAAAACTTCGGATAAGGGTTGTCTGAATTGGAAAAATCTCCTTAGGGTGTGAGACACAATTTGAACCTCAATAACTTTAATGCCACTTAATTGGCCTACCTTGGGGCCTCTTTCTAAAGTTGACCACAATTGTCTCTTCTAGCTCAAACATCTTGGCATTCAATATTTCATTAAGCACGGCCATAGTTTGTTCCATCTTAAGTAGTGCAGGTGAAATCCTTACTAGTCTCTTCCCTTTCATAACCTAAGTGACCTGATTGGAAGTCTCTTTGGTGTGTTTTGAGGCTATGTTTGCTCAAAAAAATAGGATTTAAGGGTTAACCTAAGCATGCTATGTACATGAATGCAATGCATTAATGGACCATTTTTTTCTTTTTTTCTTTTTTTTTTTTTGCCTTTACTTTTATAAAACCAAAACCAAACCATACCAATAGAACCAAAACTGAACCAAAATCAGACCATATAAACTGAACTAAAATTGGACCAAAGACTGAATCAAAACCGAAAACAAAATCCTCTAGAACTAAATCTTCGCCCCCTTATACCTTCAACTCTCATGTGCAAGGTAAGAAAAAAATTCTATCCTAGGCTATGGTACACTGGACACACCAACACGGGGTGGTCCAGGACGATCCTTCCCTCACAAATAAAGGATTTATATCCTTAAAATTTAACCATAAGTAAGCATCCTCTTGCTTAACATGGGTTTTGAAATGAACTTGGGCCTATACACACATTGGGTTTATGCATAGGCCTAGGTTCATCTCAACTACCACTAGAACTTATGGTTTAAATAGTAAGGTTATAAATCCAGCACAAAAAAAAATCTACGGGGTACCTAGGGTTGAAATCTATGGCTCATGGGCTTCATCGGGTAGGAAAAGGGTCACCCATGTGAGAGCTTGTCCATTAAGCACAACGGCCGGAGCTGTGGCTCTTTTATATACTCGAAGGTACGGGCATGGGGTGTTAGCATTCACCAATTCGTCATAGCTCGAGTAGAACCATGGTCTCCTTGGCTAGTACTAACGAGGCTAAAAGGGTAAGGGTGATCCGTGTGATAGTATAGTGCAATGCAAAAAGTTTAACAAAGGAATAATATTAGACTAATAGAAACATGTTGGAGTAACTATCCATTTAATCCCCAGTGGAGTCGCCAAACTGTAGGGGTGGGGCGTGAGGCGAAATATCATCCATTAGAATTATATAAAATGCACCAGGTAATGCCCAGGAAAGATGGTGGAGTCACAATGGTCTCACTTAAATACCACCTCCTTAGACAGCATTTTCTAGACATGCACTTCATACAATCCTAATAGAATCAAACCACTGGTAAGTACCGTCTTCCCATAACACTACCACGGTACTAAGGATTTATGCCACGAAGGCATAGATAGACAGGAGTCGCCACCCGGGTAATAACCGGGACATATTCAGTGTTTCTTTCGAGGGTCATGGATGGCAACTTACTCCTTGCAGAGTTTCCACAACCGTCATTACCATAGCCCAATGTCTAGGTTCGGGATAGTGGGTACGTAAGGGGAAGGTGTTAGGCACCCCTTACGCCTGGTCTAACCTCGTTAATTCGAGTGCCAGTCCTCTACTAATGTTTCTAGAAGTCTTGTTTATTATTCTTTTATTAAACTTTTATCCTAAAAAATGCAATTCTAATCCTACACACGCAAGTAATTCACAAAAAGGGTTGTTGTTTACACACAATTTTCATGCACAAGTAATTCCTATCTATGGAGTTGCTAATTATTTAAATGATATTTACCAGATGACTAAAATTAATTTATTATTGGGAATTTAATTTACAAACAAATTCAATTTCAAATAACCCTATGTTTCTATTTAACCTAATTAATTAATTTTCACCAAGTTACCCTAAGGATAATTGAACTAAGTCAATTATGTACATGTTTAATTTATTCTAATATCACATAAGTCCCAAACAATCACAACCTAATAAAGATTTCTAACATGCAAATTTATTTTACGATTACCAAGTATTAAATTAAATTTATTTTACATGCCCATATTAGTTTAATTTACAAACAAGATTAATTTTAATTTACAAAGTATTTATTTAAATTAATTACATGCAAAAGTCAGTTAAATTAGAAAACAAAGTTAATTTTAATTTACCAAATGAAAGTTCTATTATTACTACAATTTCATGCCAATGGTTATTCGAGAAATTTAGAGCTACTTACTTGTTGATAAATACAGTTGCCATTGGGGCAAGCTACCCTTAAAAAAGGGTCTTCTCTTCTAGTATGGCAATGATATCCCTGGCTTACTCCCGTTTAGCTCCATATAAGTTCCACGCAAATGCCCTCTTTGGTACTTACCTTAGGGCTACTTACCAATTTTGTTTGTAATAAAAAATAAAGAAACTAAAGAAAATAAAAGAAATAAAGAGACAGAAACTAAACATGTGCAGAGTTGTATATCCCCTCAAATTAAACATGATTACATGATCCATATGAACATATAAAATAAATTGAAGACAAAGAGCATAGAATTAAAATATTGTGTGGCATAGATCTTGAAAAGAAAACAATAAAAAACTGGCCTTATAGAAATCTTGTATGCAAATTTCTTGAAGAAAAGAAAAAAAATAAGAAAGAACTTGAAGAGTCTTGAATATCTCTAAATTTCCTATAGCTCAGAATTTTCTCTTCCTCTTTCCTCCCATCATCCCCCTCTTCTCTTCTCTAGTAGGGTATTTATAGGGTTTTGGGAGAGAGGTGTGATAGGGTTTGGAGTCTTAGGATGATAAAGTTTAGATGACTTGAACAACTACAATTGTAGAATTCGAATAAGACTGGGATATGGGTGAGGTGTTTCAATCAATAGGAAGACAGGAAAGAATGGAAGGCACCAATAGGGAATGAGGAAGAGGTGTGGTAGGATTTGGAGTCTTAGGGTGATAAAGTTTAGATGACTTAAACAACTACAATTGCAGAATTCGAATAAGACTGGGATATGTGTGAGGTGTTTCAACTAATAGGAAGACAGGAAAAAATGGAAGGCACCAATAGGGAATGAGGAAGAGGTGTGGTAGGATTTGGAGTCTTAGGGTGATAAAGTTTAGATGACTTAAACAACTGCGATTGCAGAATTCGAATAAGACTGGGATATGGGTGAGGTGTTTCAACCAATAGGAAGACAGGAAAAAATAGAAGGCACCAATAGGGAGTGAGGAAGAGAGTGGGGCCAAGGAGGAGAGAGATATTTTATTATTTTAATTTTTAGAAAATAATTAAATGGGTCCCATTTAAAATTCCTAACTAGACTTTCTTAGGCCCATGGAGCCCAATTAAACTTAATTAGATCCATTTAAAAAAAACTACCCATATTAAATTTAAACAAAATAAAATTTTATTTAAATTTAATTAAATTAATTTTCCCAAAACTTTATTATTATTTTTATTTTTTCAAGATCATGCCACGAAATTAATAATTCAGCTCAATGCCTCCAATTACATCTTACAGTCATATAATTTTTCATCATCGGGTTTCCCACGGCCTCAATGCACATACTCATCACAAAATAAGGGTCTACAGGTAAGCATCAGAATCGGGTTGAGGTTATAGGCTACTTCACCTTTTTCAGACGTCCTGGACACATCCCAAGGGTGGAAATTGGCATAGGTAAAGTCGAAACCTCATTTTTCTTAATTATCTAGTGCCTGATTTGGATTAAAAATCTATAAAATATTCGTGGTAGGTTAGAAAATTATAATTCTTTTTGCATTAGCTTAATAATATTGCTAAGGACTGCGAGACAAAATTTTAGAATTTTTAGAGCTCATTTGGGTAATTTTTGTAAAAGGGTTAGTTGTAGGGACTAAATGGTAAATTTTCAAATTGTGGTGGTTTACTATTTGGATGGGTCTAGGAGGGGCCATGTGATGTGATTAAGTTGTAAATGTGTGACTTGTGGATATATAAGTGCATTTTGAGTTCTTTTGTATGTTGGATAGATCCTAGGTATAAGGGAGACTCTGGCGAATTTTCAGCAAAATTTAGGGTGTCTTTGGTCCTTTTTAAACTTGTATTGAGTCAAATATATTAAATAATTTCAATGAAATTATCAGGTGAGCCTGGATAGCCTTCCTCCTCAACCCAACCACCGCAGTGACCTCGGTTCAAGTCTGTGAGTAAAATATTAATTTTAATTATAATTTCAATATTATTATATATTCAGGCATGCCTATGCATCACTTATAAATATATATCTATGTAGTTAAACACTAGACACATTTTATATCGCATTTTTAATTGATGATATGTTATGGATGTTGTTTTATGGTAATTTAAAGCAGTGTGCGTGTGTTGGCATGCGTGTGATGTGTGATATGGGTTATGGACAGGACGGGCAGACGCAACTGGAGCTTGACTCGCTGGGACCCAATTCTTTATGAATAAGTCGGGGTTGGCATGGCTCGAGATGATCTCGCTGGCCCCCGCATTTAGTTTATTAAGCGAAAGTCCAGCTTGAGAGATACTCGCTGACAGAGGTTGGATTAAATGAGCTGTATAGGAGATCAGCTCCCGTATATGTACTGTCTGAATATTATTGGGTGTGTGAGTATTCCAAAATACCTTTTTGCTGTTATGATGTGATTTTTATGAAAATTATGATGGTGTTGCATTTCACTCTTTAGGATGCATTTCACTCTTTAGGATGCATTAGCTTTAGATAGCTATAGAAATTATGGTTAAAATCAGTATTTTACTCTCTAAGTCGAATACTCACTACTGTTTACCTTATTTTTCCAGGATACAGGAGATTTTTTATCGAGTTCTAACCTGCCTCTCTCATTCGCAGGCAATCTATTAATATCTATTATGTTTGTATAATTTTACTAAATTCTAGACTCCACATGTGTTAGGAGTTTTTTAATTAATTTGAGACTGTAATATAATATTATGTTGAATTTGTAAGAACATTAAATGCATGTATGTGTGCGTGTGATTGGATTGGATGAGGGATTTGATTTTATGACATAATGAGTATGTGGAGGGTGAGCTAAACTCCCCAGTTTATTATATATTGTGCTTACATGTTGGGTTAGTCAAAAACTTTCCGTTGTATGGTCCATGTTATAGTCGGACTCTGTCCGGTTCAATTTTTAAAATTGAGCTTAAAATGGACTTTAGAATTGAGTTAAGGAATAGTTAGACTTACTACGGGCCTCGAGGGCTTTAGGATGGCCCAAGTCCTAGTGTCGATCCGACCCATAGGTTGAGTAGTGACACATTTGTTATAATAAATTATTAAATTTACCATTTATGATAATTATACTCTACTCTTATTTTATTTCGTAAATCAAATAAGTTTGATTAGGTTAGTTGACAAATGAGTTTGCTTCTCACTTAATTAATCAATATTCAAATGTGGGACCACATAATGAAAAGGATTTTTTTTTTCTTCTTTTTCGGAAAGATTTTAGCATAAAATGATTTGCTTTTAGTAGAACCATCTGCCTCTTTAACGGAGCATAAGACATCAACCTATGACATGTCTACACCAACCACCGGTTAAGTCATTTTATTTATAAAATAATAGATAAATTAGTAAGTTATTAAAAAAATTTTAATTTTTTATAATAATAATTTTTATGAGATTAAATTAATATTTAATAAATTTTATAAAATTAATTAATATTTAATAATTTTTATAAAAATATTTATAAAATAACTACATATAATAATTATCCCGCCTATTTTCAACTATAAATACAAAGGTCCACAGAGTAATATTTTTATTTAGTTCAATAATTTGGAGTTAAATTTCTAATAATATTTAATTATTTGTTGGAGAAAACTATAATTAATGGTTGTACAGTTGTTTTACTTAATTTACATTGCAGTGGGTCGCCTTGGAGAATGGGAAGTCCCAGTCAACACAACTACTGCCAATAAAGAACAAAATATTTTCAACAACTTTGACTATCGTTGAAAGGAGATGAACATCCAGCAATTTAAAGAAATTGTGGTGGTCGTGTCTAAATTCCCATTACCACTTACCAGCTTTTGAGAATAATCTCTGCAAATTAAGATTGGAAAGGGATACCATGGATGATGCTAAAAGACTCTTCCTGAATTCTTTGCTCATGATCCATCTATTCACTTCATCTTTCTGTTCTCGTACCTCCGACATCGTTACCATTAACCAAACCATCAAAGAAGGCCAACTTCTAATCTCTAAAGAAAATCATTTTGCTTTAGGATTTTTTAGCCCCGGCAATTCCAGATATAGATATCTTGGAATATGGTTCCATAAAATACCAGAACAAACAGTGGTGTGGGTGGCAAACAGGGACAATCCAATCAATGGTTCCTCAGGAGTTCTCTCAGTTAACCATCATGGAAATCTCGTTCTCTATGGTGATCATAACCAAATATTTCCTGTATGGTCTGCAAATGTTTCGGTGGAAGTAGCAGATGCTTGTGAAGCTCAGCTGTTGGACACTGGGAATTTGGTTTTAGTCCACGGAAGAAATAAAAGAATTGTGTGGCAAAGCTTTAATTATCCCACAAATACCCTGCTACAAGGAATGAAGATTGGTGTGAACAAGAAAACAGGTCTGGAAAGGTTCCTTACTTCTTGGAGATCAGCACATGATCCAGGAACCGGAGACTATTCATTTAGGCTCAACCCGAGTGGCTCACCAGAGTTTTATCTGTACAAGGGTGCCAAACATTATTGGCGAACCAACCCATGGCCTTGGAGAGAATATGCAGAAGCCTTCAATTACAGTTTTGTTAACAATCTAGAAGAGATATATTTCGCCTTCTCTATTGACTACTCTTCCGTTATCCTAATAGCAATAGTGGATGAGTCGGGATTGCTCAAGCGGCTAACTTGGCATGAGAGTGACGGCCAATGGAAGGAATACTGGTCAGCACCTAAGCACAAGTGTGACTCTATTGGACGGTGTGGTCCTAACAGTCTGTGTGATCCTTACAATATTACTAGCTATGAATGTGCTTGTTTACCTGGGTATGAACCCAAGTTCCCAAGGGACTGGCACCTAAGAGATGGGTCAGGCGGGTGCATTAGAAAGCGACTGAAATCTTCTTCAGTCTGTGGACATGAAGAAGGGTTTGTGAAACTGTCAATGGTTAAGATTCCTGTTGCTTCAGCTGCAGTCTGGGTGGATATGAGTATGAGTCAGATGGACTGCGAAAAAGAGTGCAAGAATAATTGTTCCTGCTCTGCATATGCAAGCATACCAATTGCAGGGAAAGAAACTGGTTGTTTGGCATGGTATGGGGAATTAATAGATACAATATACCATATTGATTATGGATATGATTTGCATGTTCGTGTTGATGCTATTGAATTAGGTATTATATTCTTTCTTATCAATAAATTTGATGTGATTTACAACGTTCGATCATGGATTAAAAACCCAAATAACAATTGGGTATTCATTTTCTTTTCTACTTTCCTACTCATGCAGCTGAGGAAGCTAGAAAATCACACTCCTCTCTTAAAATGGAGGGGATGCTGCCCATTCTGGTATCGTCTGTTGCATCAGTATGGTTTGCCATTGCCATATTTGCCTATTTATGGCTAAGGAGGAGAAGAGGTACAAAGCAGCAAGCCTTCATCCTCTGTTTTGTGCCTTTCCATGCATACACACTTACCACATACGCATATATGAGACTTCTTGCATTACGGTCATTTTAGGGAGAATTTTATATTAAGCATCTGATTGAATTATTGCATTTTGTTCAAAAACAGTGAAGAATAAAAGGAACAGGAGATCAATTGATCTACTCAGTGGTTACAAAGATACTTTGATTGCAAATGAGGTAGAAGACAGTAGTAAGCATCCAGATTTGGCCTTTTTAAGTCTCAGCACTATATTAGTTGCCACTGACAATTTATCTCCAGCTAAAAAAATAGGACAAGGTGGTTTTGGCTCTGTTTATAAGGTAGAGTATCCTCACAATTTTTACAACTGAAGGGTTTCTGAGTGTGATGCACTGATGTATGTACATTATTTTCTTTCTTTCTATGTGTTATTGGGAAGTTCTGAACAATTTAAGTGCTTTAATTTGATTGAAAACCATTCCAGGGTCAGCTAAGAAATGGACAGGACATTGCTGTAAAAAGACTATCAAAAAATTCAGGACAAGGAATAGAAGAATTTAAAAATGAAGTTATGTTAATTGCCAAGCTTCAACACCGGAATCTTGTGAAACTTCTAGGATGCTGTATTCAGGGAGAAGAACGAATTTTAATTTATGAATACTTGCCAAATGGAAGCTTAGATTTGTTTCTTTTTGGTAAGTCTTTTAATGTTTCTATTGCCCTGTTTTAGACTGTTTATGGAGTATGCTATTTAGCTGACTCATATAACAATTGTTAAATTTTGTTATAGATCACACAAGAAAGTCTTGTTTGAGTTGGAGTAAACGCTTCAACATTATTGTTGGAATTGCTCGTGGAATTTTATATCTTCACGAAGACTCAAGGTTGAGAGTTATCCATAGAGATTTAAAATGTAGCAACATTCTCTTAGATGCAGAGATGAATCCCAAGATTTCAGATTTTGGATTGGCAAAAACACTCAAAGGTGACCAAATTCAATACAAGACAAGCAGAGTTGTTGGAACTTAGTAAGTAGTCTTTTGTTGTACAATGCATGACATGATTACTACTAGTGACATTCTTCATCTAGCAGCATATAAATTGAAAAGAAAGAAAGAGGTTATTTTCGTGGCTCGAACCCATGACCTTCAAGTTACAAATGTAGTAACTGTAATGTTACCCCAAAGGCACCCTCTTACACCATAAAAATTGGAATGATCATAAAACTCGTCTCTTAATTTCCTTCTTTTACAGTGGGTATATGTCGCCTGAGTATGCAGTATTTGGAAAATTTTCTACTAAGTCAGACGTCTTCAGCTTTGGAGTTATACTATTGGAGACTTTAAGTGGCAAGAAGAGCAATGGTTTTATTCAGGATCCTTCTCTGAGCTTGATAGGACATGTAAGTGATAGAAACTTCAAGCTGGCTATACTAACAACAATGGTTATAAATTTAATAAAATGTTGATAATTGGTTCTCTGAATTTCCCAGGTGTGGGAGTTATGGAGACAAGGCAAAGCACTGGAGATCATTGATTCATCTCTGAAAGATTCATATAATTCTGATGAAGCCTTGAGATGCATTCAAGTTGGACTCTTGTGTGTTCAAGAAGATGCTTTGGATAGACCAACGATGTTAAAAGTTGTTCTAATGCTGAATAGTGAAATTGCTCTTCCTTCTCCAAAACAGCCTGCCTTCGTTTTCAGAAAATCTCGCAGCAATTCTAACTCTTCACTAATGGGGGATGACGGATCTGCATGCTCTATTAATGATGTGACGATTACCGTTGGTAGCACTCGCTAATTTCATATCAATTCATTTTATAGAGATTTATTATTATCCAGGCATTAATTCATTTAATTTTTCTGTTTCATAAACGAGTCTGGTATAGTCGTGAACGTGCATTACACTTTATGGATCAATAAAATTTTTGATTCTTGAAATCAGCAACTTGGGGAGGATCTCATTTCAGTAAATTGAGAAGGTTTTGATGGGTTAAAAAAGTTTTGATAAATTACCTTATTTTATTTTAAAAAAACTTTGATACACTCTGTCCAAACATATTGTTGTTGACATGAGGGATCACTCAAGTCTAAAATGAAATTTATGATTTGAGTGAGGAAAATTAGAAATTTTGAGCCTGGAATGGTCAAAAGTCTCTGCTTAGCCTAATTGTCAATTATATTTTATTCTCAGATAAATATTAAAGAGAGTAAAAAAAAACTACAAAAATGCCAACATTTTTTTTTTTGAAATTCTAAAATAGTGTTCTTGAAAGGAGGAAAAGTATGAGATACCCTAATATTTTTTTAATAAGTTAGATTAAAAAGTTTAAATCTTTGCACTTATTAACTATTTTATCCAAATGTCTTAATTTTTAACTAATTGACCAATATTCTAAATCCATTTGCATGATAATTGAACTGAATTACCCTAAAATATTTATAAAAATTGATAATAAAAAAATTATAAAAATTGATGCTGACATTGATTATGGGGTGAAAATGTTGTATTGTCATTATTGAAGTTGCTGATCATGAATTATTCTTAAATTGATTTTAAATATTGGATAAAATATCTTTGAATTTTAAAATTTCAATAATTGGTCTAGTCAATAATGTTGGATTATGGAGGAGACAGTGGAAAAATTGAGATTTTTGTTATTTAATTTTTTTTTAATACACTGAAAATCTATATAAATATTATAAAGATAAGCATTGAAATGGGAACATAAAATCCAACTAAAATTTTCTGTAAAACTTACTAAATGATATTTTAATAATTAAGGCAGTAAAAGAATAAAGACAATAATTTGCATAACTATCACTAAGATTAAGATAATTTTCATCTTATGAGAATTTATTTTTATATATTTTATTTTTTTTATATTCATTTTTAATTTATTTTATATTTTTACAAATCCTTTTACAAAGATTTATTAGAATATTTCAAATAAATTAAATATAAATATAGGAAATGTGATATAATTATATTTATATTCAATTAATAATAATTATATCTGTACAATGCATAGGTAACACTCTGCTTGAAGAAGAAAGAATAAAATAAAGATTTATAAAATAAAGTTTTCTTTATATGATTTTTTCAAATCTCCAAAGTTTTTAAGTGTTTAAAAGAAAGGAAAAAATTTTTAAGGTATTTGAGGGTTTTATAAAAGAAAATTTTTTTAAATAATGAAAAATATAGATTTTCTTGGCTGGCGGCGGCAAATACTTGGAGAAAAGGCTAACTTTGACTTGAGAATATATATGATGTGGAGTGTGGACAGGTAGAAAACTGAATGCTCTAAATGTGTTAACTTGGACTCCACACATTCACATTTTGTGTTCCCACAGACACCATCATCATCAACCGAACCATCAGAGAAGGGGACCTTCTGATTTGCAAACAAAATAAATCTGCACTGGGATTTTTTAGCCCTGGCAATTCCAGCTATAGATATCTTGGAATTTGGTTTTATACACTCCCATTGCAAAGTGTTGTGTGGGTTGCCAACAGGAACCATCCAATCATTGGTTTTGCAGGTGTACTTTAACATCAGCCAATATGGAAATCTTGCTCTATATGGTAATAGAGATGAAAAGGTTCCAGTATGGTATACAAATGTTTCAATGGATGTAGCAGATGCTTGTGTAGCTCAGCTCTTGGATTCGGGAAATTTGGTTCTGGTCCAAGGTACAAGTAGAAGAATTTTATGGCGGAGCTTTGATTATCCTACAAATACCTTGCTACCAGGAATGAAATTTGGGTCACTTGCCATGTTGAAAAAAAATTCAGACAAGATCACTGATGAAGACTTCTTTGGGCTTGATGTGGTCGATTCTATTAATTCTCAAAACCAGATGGCGAGGCCCAATATAGGACCTCGGATCCACGAGTGGAGCAACCAAACTGCAGGCGCAATTTCGGTTTTTTCTTTTCTGAAACTTGCAATTTTGCCTGGGTCAAATGTTGAATTTCCACCTTTAGAGATTTTTTTTTTCTGGGCCGAAAAATTCTGTAGAATAATACACTGTATATACTTTGACCTCTATTGAGTTATACGATAAATTATAGATTATATCTTATATATTAAATTATACTGTATCGAATATTCATATAAAAGTAATTGTATTATAAAATTAAAAAGATAAAATTTATTACTTCAACACATATATTAAATATATTTAATAATTTATCAACTTAAATAAATTGTTATTTTAAAATTTCTTCAAATATTAATAGTGTTCCATTTTTCTCAAAATATTAAATTTCACCAAGTCCAATAAAAAATTCATGCAAGGAAGAATGAGAAGAGGTTTGGAAGGCAAAGAAAGAGGTGGATATACCGTCGTACAAGGCTTCATTATAATATTCAAAACCGTAAAAGAGGTTGATTGACTTTCGAAACTTTGATGACCATGATAAACAAGTAATGAAAAAATGATGATAACTTCAGTGACGGGATTGTAAAGGATGGATCCTGACATATTTCAATTTGTCTTCAAGGCTTTGTAATTGGGAAATATTTAAAGAAGAGTGAAATTCTTAGATTTGAAATATTGAATTATAAAATGGGTATTTGGTCAGCGAAAGAGGGGAAACATTTTGTTACATGAATATGACTTTTATACTATTTAAGAAAAGTATAAAGTAGAAATGTGGTGTTTGATTTGAAATATGTTTAGAAATTAAAATTGAATTGAAATTTTGATAAGGTTTTAGTTTGATTTTTTTATTGTTTTGATTTTAATTTAGTATGGTTATCGATTCTTTGATTTCATTTTAGTTCTGTGGTTTCAATTTAATTTTTAATTTTTAAAATAATTTAATATAATCTCTTACTTATAAAGTTATAATTGAATTAGCATATAAGTTTAGAAAAAAAATTAGCGTTTAAGTTTTGAATTAGATTATTAATGTATAAAATATCATATAATATATCTTTTAGCTAATTCTAAATTATATAATCTTTAACTATAAAGTGTATATATAATTTAAGTTTAAGTGTATATATATATATTATTTATTAATTATATATATTTAACTATTAGACACAAATATAATTATGAATTAATATATATATAGTATAGTAATATATTTATAATTAAAAATTATAAGGTAATTTAATATATTTATAACTAAAATTATTAAAAAAATATAAAGAAATAAAATATAATATTATATATATAATTATATTAAAATTATATATATATATATATATATATATATATATATATATATAAATTTAGTTTTTGATTCGATTCTGAGTGAAGAATTAGAATCGAATTAAAATATCAAAATAATTTTGATTTGGTAAGATTTTTTAATTTAATTCAGAACTCTAAAAAATAATATACAGTGTCAGTGTAAAATATGAAATTTCACAATCTATTTAGAACAAGGTAGAATAAAATAATTTTTTTTTAAGTATGATTTTTTTATAATTTTGAAATCCCCATAATATTTTTTTCATATTTAGAAGGAAGAGAAAATATTTTTTTAATTAGAGAGATAAAAAAAAAAGAGTATGATTTATGATAGAGAGAGTAATATCAACATCATCGCGACGACTACAAAATGAAGTTTTTTAAGTATGATTTTTTATGATTTTAAAATTTTAATGGTTTTTAAGTGAAAAGACTTTTAAGGCATTTGAAAGTTTTAAATGGAAAAATTTTAATCTAATGAGTTGAAAAACAGAGATTTTCCATGCTGGCGGCGGCAAATGTTTGCAAAAAAGGCTAACTTTGACTTGAAGATGATGTAGAGTGAGAACAGCTAGAAAAGTGAACGCTCTAAACCTCCCCATTCGTGATGACCTCAGCACAATAAACATCGAGAGAAGATATTATACTTTATTGCCGTAAAAATAAAAGATATTATGCTTTGTTATTAATAAAATTGTCGACTTCACCCAAAGTAAAGTTAGTATTGGCTTTAGAAAGATCTATAATTCATGGATGCTAAAACACTTTCTTTGTATTATGTTTTACTTGGACTCCACACATTCACATTTTGTATTTCCACAGACACCATTACCATCAACCAAACCATCAGAGAAGGGGACCTTCTGATTTCCAAACAAAATAAATTTGCACTGGGATTTTTTAGGCCTGGCAATTCCAGCTATAGATATCTTGGAATTTGGTTTTATACACTACCATTGCAAACTGTTGTGTGGGTGGCCAACAGGAACCATCCAATCATTGGTTCTGCAGGTGTTCTTTCCATCAACCAATATGGAAATCTTGTTCTATATAGTAATAGAGATGAAGAAGTTCCAGTATGGTCTACAAATGTTTCAATGGATGTAGCAGATGCTTGTGTAGCTCAGCTCTTGGATTCAGGAAATTTGGTTCTGGTCCAAGGTATAAGTAGAAGAATCGTATGGCAGAGCTTTGATTATCCTACTAATACTTTGCTACCAGGAATGAAACTTGGGCTTGACCGGAAAACAGGTCTGAACTGGTTCCTGACATCGTGGAGATCAACAGATGATCCTGGAACTGGTGTCTACTTACAGAAGCTCAACCCAATTGGCTCACCACAATTTTTTCTGTACGAGGGCTCCAAACCGTACTGGCGAGGCTCACCATGGCCATGGACAGGAATACCAAATATATACAACTACAGCTTCGTTAACAATGAAGAAGAGATATCCTTTTCCTACTCTCATGATGATAGTTCTGTTCTGTTTCGAATGGTGCTGGATGAATCAGGAATGCTCATGTGGCTTTCATGGCATGAAAGTGATGGTCAATGGAAGGAGTTCTGGTCAGCATCCAAGTATCGTTGCGATTCTTATGGTCGCTGTGGTGCTAATAGCATGTGTGATCCTAACCATGTCAACACATTTGAATGTTCTTGTTTACCTAATTACAAACCCAAGTCCTCAAGAAACTGGGTTCTGATGAGAGATGGATCAGGTGGCTGTGTTAGGAAGCGACTGAAATCTTCATCAATGTGTAGGCAAGGGGAAGGGTTCGTGAAAGTGCCTCAGGTTAAGGTTCCTGATACTTCAGTAGCAGTTTGGGTGAATACGAGCATGACTCGGGTGGACTGTGAACGAGAATGCTACAAGAATTGTTCATGCTCTGCCTATGCGAGCATAAAAATTCCGGGGAAAGAGGTTGGCTGCTTGGCTTGGTATGGGGATTTGATGGACATAGTGGATCTGAAGGACCATAGCGGCTACGATGTGTATGTTCGAGTTGATGCAATTGAATTAGGTATCACATTTATGCTCAGAATTGACTTAAAAACCAGTGGAATTTTTGTTCAAAATCTTAAGCAACTAGCTCTGCACTAGTTTTCTCCGCTGGCACTGTTCTGCTCTGTTATTCCTGCCTAGCTAGCCCCTTAACTTGAGCAAAAACTACCCAAGGGGAGGTAATTTTTTTTTCTTTGTACTTTCCTTCTCACCAATATAACGTCTTGTTTTACTACTTTTGCAGCTGAGATTGCGAGATCAAATGGTTTTCTTGAAATGAAGGGGATGCTGGCCTTTCTGGTAGTTTCAGTTTCATCAGCATGGTTTGCCATTATCATATTTGCCTACTTGTGGCTAAGGAAGAGAAAGAAAAGAGGTAAGATATAAGCTTTAATTTGTCAATCTTTTCTGTACCTTCCCATATGTTTGTTGTAAATAAATGTCTCATTTTCCACATGATTGTTCATAAGCATTTTGTTTTTATGTTGTTAAAAAACAGCGAAGAATAAATCCAAGAAAAGACTGTTTGATTCTATCAGTGGTTCACACTATTACAAAGATACTTTGGAAGCAAATGAGTTCCAGGCAAGCAGGAGTCATCCAGACTTAGCATTTTTCAATCTTAGCACCATATTTGCGGCCACTGATAATTTTTCCCAAGCTAACAAAATTGGACAAGGTGGTTTTGGTTCTGTTTATAAGGTAGTGTGTAACTCTCTATCCACACTCTCAAAATTGAAAGTCTTTTTAGTGTGATTTGTTCTTGTCATGTAGACTCTGGGGTTATGGATGAAAAAATTCAGACTAAATGTACATGATTTTTAGGGTCAGCTAACTAACGGAAAGAAGGTTGCTGTAAAAAGGCTATCAAAAAATTCAGGGCAAGGCATAGAAGAATTTAAAAATGAAGCTATGTTGATTGCCAAGCTTCAACATAGGAATCTTGTGAAACTTCTAGGATGTTGCATTCAGGGAGAAGAGCGAATTTTGATTTATGAATACTTGCCAAATGGAAGTTTGGACTTGTTTCTGTTTGGTGAGTCTAATTTATCTATTGCTATGTTTTATGTTAGTTGCCTAATTGTGTCTCCTTTAAGGGATATGATTGAGATACACAGATTATATATATAATTTAACACTAACTCGATGGAAAATTTCAAAACTTTGAAGATGCAACAAGAAGTTCATTCTTGAATTGGAGTAAACGCTTCGAAATTATAGTTGGGATTGCACGCGGAATCTTATATCTCCACCAGGACTCAAGGTTACGAATCATCCATAGAGACTTAAAAAGCAGCAACATCCTCTTGGATTCAGAGATGAATCCAAAAATTTCAGATTTTGGAATGGCTAGAATACTTGAAGGTGACCAAATACAACACAAGACACAGAGAGTTGTTGGGACATAGTAAGTACTCCAATAAATATTACCCTTGTCACTCACATCAAATAGATTGTCATAAAAGTCCAAGTCTGTCCTTGACATACAAATTCTTTTCTTTTGCAGTGGCTATATGTCACCAGAATATGCTGTGTTTGGAAAATTTTCAATAAAGTCTGATGTATTTAGTTTTGGAGTAATATTGTTGGAGATTATAAGTGGCAAAAAAAGTAATGGCTTCCATCCAGAGGATCCTTCCCTAACCTTGATAGGACATGTGAGTGATGGAAAATTTTGAATTTGTTAACTTCTGAACTGTACAAATGATACTGATAGTTCATTTCATATGTGGTGATGCTATGAACAAAGGTGTGGGAGCTATGGAAAGAAGGCAGAGCATTGGAGATAGTTGACTCAACACTAAAGGAATCATACAATTCCCATGAAGTCATGAAATGTATTCGCATTGCACTCTTATGTGTACAAGAAGATGCAATGGACAGACCAACTATATCAGCAATTATTCTCATGTTGGACAGTGAAATCGATCTTCCTTATCCAAAACAACCTGCTTTCATTTTCAGAACTTCTTGCAGCAGTTCACCAATATGGGAAGGACGAAGTTCTATCAATGAAGTGACAATCACTGAAACTGTAGGTCGCTGATTGAAGAGTAAATGCTTTCATAAACGTTAAAATTCTAATTGTGCAGAATTTTATGATACCTCATGTGACTTTTTGTTAGACTAGCATAACATCCATCATAATCACCTGTGTACCTATCCGTAGCAGTAAGTCTGATTCTTGAATTTTTTTTCTGGTTGTTTTCAGGGTTTTAGAGGCATTGAGGGGGAAAAGAGATCTTAAATGATTTTTTGTTTATATTATTATGGTGTAATTGGTCTTTTCTTTATTTCTTGCTTCCTATTCTTATATGAATTGGATGCTTCTAGTACACTGAAAATCTCTCTGGTGTCCTATCACAGATTTTGTAGACCTTGAAAAATCTTTTTAGAACTCTGATAAGTATGAACCTTTTGGCTTGGAGGTCAAGCTAGAAGAGGATTGGAGAATTGGAGAGCCAAGTTGATATGTTTATTATTGTCATTGACTACGATTTCAACAAAAGAGAAAACTCATTGTCTTTGCCACATATCATATAGATGGTTGTTGTAGACAACCTTGAATGCTGATGCTTGAGACAAAGCTAATGGTTTAGATGAGGAAAAGCCATTAATGGGAAAATCTGAGGATAATGATATTTAATCCAATAAACATTTCCCAGAAGAAAAATATAACTTCTTAGTACAAGGACAGCATGCCAAAGGGCTTATGTAGCCCTTGGAGAACACCAAGCCTGCTAAAAGAAAGTTTCTGCACATTTGCTTCTGTTAGAACACAGAGCATAAAAGAGAAAGAAATTGAACATAAATTTTCCTGGAATATAACATCAGCACTCTCACATTCACTAACATAAAGCTCCTTATAACAAAAAAAAAAAAAATGAATATTATGCATTGTAAGCAAGTGGTGTCTTTTGGTGAAGACGTACTAACAGTTAGTGAAGATTAAAAAAAAAAAATTAAGATCTAGAATATGCATTGAGTGCATGTTATGCATTGTAAGCAAGTAGCAGCTGCTCTTAATCTTCACCATCTTTTGTTGAGCTAACATCTCGTGGTGTCGTTAGTTTATTATAACTGGCAAAATTAAGAAGTTTTATAAATTAAGAAGTTCATGTGTTGATCTTCTTGTGGAAGTAATCAATATCTACTTTTGCTTGGATAGGCATAAGGTTCTTTTTGGGAAAAAAGGTTTTTTGTTTTAATAATTGTTCACTTACCTAAATACAATTAGAATATAATAGAAACATCTTTTGGGTATTTTCATAGTTTTGATTTAAACTCTTCTTTAGTTTTGGTAGTTTTATTGTATTAACTATTGGTATTAAAGTTTATTAATTAATTAGTATATAAAATTACATATAAAGGAAATTAAATTATAAGTGCATATAACAAGTATCAATAATGTGAATGCACAATAAAAAAAAAAAAAAAAAAGTTAGAAGGCCCGGCCTATGTAAGGGCCTGTTTTGAAGTGAAGGCTAGTTCATCCTCATGGGGCTTCTGGTGGAGAAGCATGAAATGATGAAAGTGAGAAAATTTATGTAATACAAGGCCCCAAAATACATACAAGCTTATGGTTATGGATTTCTCATTCTTTTCTTTGTTCTCTTCTCTCAGCAGTTGGTAAAAAAAATGAATAGTTTATCAAATTTTAGTATCTCAATAAAATAAAATAAAATTTCAATATTTGATTTTTTTATATATATAGATTAAGTTCTATAATTTCTAGATCCAAGAAGGAAGACAATTTTGTCAAAAATATTTATAAAGATGAAATTTCCAAGCAATTACCACAAACACATGGTAGGCAAAGAAAAAACTTTTGAATCTTCTCATCATACACAGCATAAACATCTTGGAATTTAGTTCCATCAGGTTTCTAAACAATCTGTTGTGTGGGTGGCAAAAAGGGACAATCTTATCACTGCCTCATCAGGAATTCTCTCGAGCAACCCATATGGGAACCTTGTTCTTTATAATGATCCTGACCAAAAAGTTCTGCTCTGGTCTGCAAATGTTTCAGGGGAAGCAACTGATTCTTGAGTGGCTCAACTCTTGGATTCAGGAAATTTGGTTTTGCTCCATGGCAGAAATAAAAGATTAGTGTGGCAAAGCTTTGATCATCCTACTGATACCCAACTACCTAGAATGAGACTTGGGCTAAATCGGAGGAGAGGTCAAGAGTGGATCCCAACCTCATGGAGATTAGAAAAGGGTAAATTTTAATAACTATCCCTGAACTTATATGGTTATAACTATACAGTCCTAAAACTTTAAAACGTAACATAAAACCCCCTAAACTTTCAAATTTTGTACAGTAAAATCCCTCTAATTTTCAATTACTGATTTTTCAGTTGAAAACTGATGTGAACAGCTCCCGCATGGCTCTTAATTAACATTTCTCTCTCCTCTCTTATTCAAATTGTAAAATTATTCTCTCTGCACCTGAAAAATCATTCTATTTACAGTGAGAAAAAAGTTTCAATTTACATATAACTTGAGAGAGAAAAGAGAAATATTGATTAAGCTCCACGCTAGAACTGTTCAGGTCAGCGTCTAACTGAAAAACCGACAATTAGAGGTTAGAGGGATTTTTATATTACATTTTTAAATTGAAGGACTATAATGTTATACTAACTAAGTTCAGGGACGGTTGTCAAAATTTATTCGATCAGAAGACGACCCTGGAGACTACTCGATTAAGCTCCATATGATGGGCATACGGCAAATCTTTCTATACAAGGGCTCGAGACCTCAATGGCGAGCCTCCCTGTGGCCATGGAAGATATTCTCAGATATATGCAACTACAGTTACGCATTCAATCAAGAGGAGATATACTTTTCCTACCATCTCAAAGATGCTCCTATTATCCTAAAAGTAATTGTGGATGATTCAGGATTCAACAAGTGGCTAAGGTGGCACAAGAGTGATAGCTAATGGAAGGTGTTCTGGATTTAGATGCATGGTGTGGTTCTTATAGTAAGTGCAGTCCTAGCAATCCTGATGTATATGAGTGTTCTTGTTTACCTGGGTATGAACCCAAATCCCCAAGGGAACAGATCATAAGGGTAACAATTATAATCTGTATGTTCGTGTTGATGCAACTGAATTAGGTATTTCAACAAATTTTGAAATGCAATACTAATCTTCATAAACAAGACTAATAGCCTGTTCTGAACAAATTCTGTGTACTGGTTCTGTTATATTCTTAGCTTTTACTTCTTGATTCAAATCCAAAGGAAAGGCAACATTTTTCGCTTTGGAGTAATATTATGTTCTTTTTTCCACTGATGCAGCTGCATATGCCTCGAAGTCAAACTTTTTTCTTAGAAAGGGGCTAGACATTCTAATACTGTCTGTCGTTATGGCTCTGTTATTTGCCTATTTGTGGATTAGGAGGAGGAAGAAAACTGGTAAGAAACAAACTTACCTGTTACATTGTGCTTTTCCATGTTTATTTAATCTGCTTAGGAAAAAAAAAAAAAACCCTCATCTGCATTGGAGAAGTCGCTTACTGTTCTCTACATGATATAAGGAACACAAAGGACTATCTTCCTAAACACTGCCTAAAAGATTTGTCTGAAACTTTATTGCTATTTACACAGCCCTAGAATCCATCAACAAGTAGATTAATCATTAGTATTTAATTTTTTCAAGGACAGTGATGAAGAACAAATGGGAAAGAAAACTCTTTGATCCTATCTCTAGTTCAATCTACCATAAAAATACTTTAGTGGCTAGTGAGCTTGATCAGAGTAATCATCCTCCTGACGTAGCATGTTTCAATGTCAGCACCATGGTTGCTACCACTAACAACTTCTCTCCTGCTAACAAACTTGGCCAGGGTGGCTTTGGTTCAGTTTATAAGGTGAAGTCTCTATGCAACATCTGAACGCTTATTAGCTTTATAGGGCCATATGTTTACATGGGTCTGCTTTACCGTGTGATTGTGAGATTCTTCAACTGCATGAACAAACTAATAGACATAATTGTTCACCGAAAATTGACTCTTGTGGACATGATTTCAGGGTCAGCTATCAAGTGGACAGGAGGTTGCTGTAAAATAACTATCCAAAAACTCAGGGCAAGGAATAGAAGAATTTAAAAATGAAGTTATGTTGATTGCAAAGCTTCAACATAGAAATTTAGTGAAACATCTAGGATGCTGCATTAAGAGAGCAGAGCAAATGCTAATTTATGAATATTTGCCAAACAAAAGCTTGGATTCATTTCTTTTTGGTAAGCATTTTTGCTCATCTGTTGCTTTGAGTTAAACTGCCAGTCCATTTTTTACTGTTTCAGAACAAATATGGTTGAGATGTACAACCATAGACTGCATGATTTAACACATTAACTCAAATGAAGAATATCTAAAATTTTGTGGTACATGGAACAAGAAAATCATTACTGGATTGGATGAGATGCTTCAATATTATAATGGGGATTGCTCGTGGGATCTTATATCTTCACAAAAACTCAAAGCTGAGAATTATTCATAGAGATCTAAAATATAGCAATATATTATTAGATAAAGAGATGAACCTAAAAATATTAGATTTTAGTATGGCTAAAATAGTCAAAGCCGACTAAATTCAAAAAAGGACAAATAGAGTTGTTGGAACGTAGTAAGTATATGATTATACAGTAGTTGATCACTATGAATGTCATGAATACTCACTTGCTCGGTCTAATTCAACAACTTTCTCAATACAGAGAGTACATGTCACCAGAATATGCAGTGTTTTAAAAATTTTCATTAAAATCTAATATATTTAGTTATGGGGTGATATTACTAGATATTGTGAGTGGCAAGAAGAGCAATGAGTTTTACCAAGAGGATTCTTCCTTGAGCTCGATAGGACATGCAAGTAATGGAAACTTTTAGTTTTAGATACCTATATTGGATGGTTCATCCTCGTATGCTAATGCTTCGAACTCTACAGGTGCGGAAGTTATGGAAAGAAGATAGGGTGTTGGAGATGGTTGATTCATCGCTAGAAGGGTCATATTCACCCCATGGAGTCTTGAGATGCACTCAAATTGGGTTCTTATGTGCTCAAGAAAAGGCTATGGACAGACCAACTATGGTAGAAGTTGTTCTGATTTTGAGTAGTCAAACAGCTCTTCCCTCTCCAAAACAACCAGCTTTCATTTTTATAGCACAATCTAGTAGCAATACTATATCAGTAGGAGGGGTGAGCAGATTTCGGTTCAAACTGAAAAACCGAACCAAACAGAATCAATTCGATTCGATCGGTTCAGTTTTAAAATTTAATCGGTTCGGTTCGGTTTTATTTTATAAAAATTTCAATTATTTTGGTTCGGTTCAATTTTGAAGAGAAAAAAATCAATTAAATCAAACCAAACTGAATATTAATTTTATATATTCAAATCGAATCGAATTAATTTTTGAATTGATTTATTTTTATGGAAAATTTATGAATTATATATATATATATATATATATATATATATATATATTGTTTAATTTCATTGATTAATGGTTATTAGGTTTAAATCAAAGTTAAAATTAGATCAAATAACTTAAAAATCAAGTCTAAATTAAAAAATTAAATAAAAATCAAAACCGATCAGTTTGAATCTAATCGAACTGAAATAGAGTGATTCGATTCGATTCGATTTAATTTTTCATCCATTTTGATTCGATTCAATTTTAAAAATATATAATTCGATGTTGTTCAATTCGATTTGAACCAAATACTTACCCCTTTCAGTAGGAATATGGGAGGAGGAAGGCTCGTCTTCCATCAATGAGGCTACAATTGTGACTTTTGTAACCCGTTAAAGATTATAGGCTCTCCTTAAATGTGTATGTGAATCGTAATTATAGACCCAACCAAGTCTATCTGGGATTTTCAGAAATCCTCCATCAAAGTTGGGTTTTGAGTTTGCATTCTAATTGTCTCCTCCCTGTTTAAGTTCAATGTTGCTCTTAAAATAGGTGAAGGAGACAATATCAGTACTAATGGTAGTAAAAGGATTACCGGATTTGACCAGCGAGCATAACTCGTCGTGAGAGAAAAGAAGAGACTGGCTGGCTAGCGACAAGCCATTTTCTACTCGGATTTCTCCAGAATCCAGACGCCAGGGAACTTTGACCACCAGGTATTTCTCCAACAGTAGACTGGATTTGTCGTATTGCCCAGGGCCCAGTTTTTGGGTCACTTGCCATGTTTAAAAAGAATTCAGACAATATAAATAAATAATGGGCTTCTCAGTGATGATTTCTTTGGGCTTTATGTGATTTCTTTGGGCTGGATGTGGTCGATTCTATTAATTTTCAAACCAGATGGATCGAGGCCCAATATAAGACTTGGGATCCACGAGTGAAGCAAGCAAACTGCAGGCGCACTTTCGGCTAGTTTTTCCTGAAACTTGCAATTTTGCACGCGTCAAATGTTGAATTTCCACGAAATTTTTTTTTCTGGGCCGAAAAATTCTGAACTGTAATACAATGGATAAACCTTGACTATTGTCGAGTTGTATGACAAATATATATATATATATATATATATATATATATATATATATATATAAAGGGATGATGTATTCTTAGGAAAATGATATAGCACATTTTTTGAAAATTTTACTACATATCATTTTTCATAAATAATTTCATTTATACTAATTATTATGTAATTTTTTAATTTCTCTTTTAATTATTATTATTATTTATAATACTATCTTATGATTTAAATTTTTTTTTAAAATTTTATTTTTAAAAATTAAGACTTTTATAATTAAATATAATATTTAAAAATTATTTATATTATTTTTTTATAAATTCATTTATATAAAAATATTATTTACCATGTGTTACTCTCAATAATAATAATAATAATAATAATAATAATAATAATAATAATAATAAGTCATTGATGACTATTAGTTTAAAGAAAATTGACTATTAATTTGTAATCTCATAATCAATTATCATATAATTTAATCAATATTAAATTATTTCATATCTTTAATAAATATTTTTATTATATTGTTATATTTTCTATTATTTTTATTATGAAATTTTTATTAAAAATTTTGAGAGACAAAAAGTATAATTTACATAAAAAGTTATAAAAATAAAATATAGAGATTTGACTTATTTATAATTAATATTTATTATTTTTTATGTTAATGATTTAATATTCTTTTTATTTCACTTTCCTAAAATTAATTAATACTTATTATTATTATCATTATGGCTAACTTATGACGATTCAATTAAAATGATCAAGTAAATAGGAAATATTTTATTGTTATAAAAATTAAATTTAAATGTTTATTACTGCTTTTTAATTAAATAATATTTAATTATAAATTAATTTTTTATTTAAATAGTTTTCATTTATTTGTCTATATATAATATGTCATATGAGACATTTAATACACATTAAGTACTATCTTCTTATCAAATATTTTCATTTTACCTACATGCTTTTAAATTTTTTTTATTTGCACTATTTTTTTATTATTTCTTTCAAAATTTATTAGTTATCATTATCAAAATTTATTTATTTAAATATATTTAATTGATTATTAATTTTTTATAAATTTCTTATTTAATATTTTATAAACTTTGAATATTTTATTTCATTATAATTATATATCAAAAGAAATGATAATTAATATTTTAATTATCCATATTTTACTATCATTGATTTTCAATAGAATTAATTTTAAATTTTAATTAAATATCTATATTTTTATGCATAAATTATCTCTTAACTATATTTTTATATAAAAGTAGAATTTTAAAAATAAATTACAAATATGATTGCATCAAAAATTTAACTATAAATAAAGATGATTCAAAAAAAATTAAAATGATAGTATCAAATTATAGAACCTGTTTTTAAAAAAATAATATATATTTTAATATTTATTATATTAATAAAAAATGATGATATTTTAAAATTTTAATTTTTATAAAATGTATTTATTTTATATTATAAATTTACAAAAAGTTATAATCTTTTTTGTCAAAGAATTATTTTATAAAATTATATTAGATTGATAAAAAAGAATTTACCAGTATTTTAAAAAAATAAAATAATAGAATGTTGTTTTTAATTAATAATAATATTATATATTTTCATTATTATTAACATTAAATAATGCATTTCATTATTAGTACTTTAATTTTTTATCATATTAATAATAAAAAATGTTATATTTATATACTTTTAAAATAATATTATTTTCTATTAATTTAATGTATTTTTTGTAATTTATAAAAAAATAAATATTGATTTATATAAATTATGAGATAAAATATAAAAATTTCATAAAATTTAAATTATTTTTGAATAAAATATTTTTATTACATTTTAAACAAAATAATCATGAAAACTAACATTTTAAATTAAATAATCATGAAAACTATTATTAATATATATATATATATATATATATATATAATTAAATAGGTATTTTAATTAATTATATCATAAATTAATTAAAAATGTATTATTATAACATGTAAAAATTTATTTAAATTAAATTAAATAAAGAAAAATTTTAATTTAAAATTAATTTTATAATAATTTATCTTATTTAAAATATAATTAAAAATTAAATTAAAAAATAAAATTATAAATTATCCATGCATAATATTGTATTATGCTATTTATAGAGTATATTTAATATATTAAAAGATAATATATTTAGTACTCAAAAAAAATAATTACACTATAAAATTAAAAAGATAAAACCCAATACTTTATAAATAAATGTGTAGATATATCGATTATACCTAATAATTTTTTGAGTTATATAAATTGTTATTTTAAAATTTCTTCAAGGATTAATAGTGTTCCTTTTTTCCAAAAGAATTTTTCAAGAAAAAATATTAAATTCCACCAAGTCCAATAAAAAATTCATGCAAGGAAGAATGAGAAGCAGGTTTGGAAGGCAAAGAAAGAGGTGGATATACCGTCGTACAAGGCTTCATTATAATATTCAAAACCGTAAAAGAGGTTGATTGACTTTCTAAACTTCATAACCATGACTAAACATGTAATGAAAAAGTGAAATGAAAGAATGGTGTAACTTCAGTGACGGGACTGTAAAGGATAGATCCTGATATATTTCAATTTGTCTTCAAGGCTTTGTACTTGGGAAATATTTAAAGAAGAATGAAATTGTTAGATTTGAAATATTGAAATCTTGAATTATAAAACGAGCCTCTGGTCAGCGAAAGAAGGGAAACATCTTGTCATATGAATATGACTTTTATATTATTTTGAAAAGGTGTAAAGTTGGAGGATGTGATTTTGGTTCGGATTAAAGTAAAATTAGAATGGAATCAAAATTTAGATAAGGTCTTAATTTTATTTTTTATTGTTTCGATTTTGATTTGATATAGTTTTTGATTCTTTGATTTTAATTTAATTCGATATGATTTCAATTTAGTTCTTGATTTTTGAAACAATTTTATGTAATTATTTTTTTAAAAAATCGTAATTGAATTAACGTTTAAGTTTTGATAAAAAAATTTTGGTATTTAAATTTTAAATTAAATTATTAATACATAATATATCATATCATATATTTTTTAGTTTTTTCTAAATTATATAATCTTTAATCATGATGTGTATATATAATTTAAGATTAAGTATATTATATAATATAATAGTGTAAGTATGTTATATATATACATTTGAATTATTTATTAATTATATAATGTTTAACTATACAATGCAAATATAATTATGAATTAATATATATAGTAGTACATTTATAATTAAGAATTAATAGATAATTTAATATATTTATAACTAAAATTATTAAGAAAATATAGAGAAATGAAATATAATATTAGATTATATTTAGCTTCTAATTATTTATGCACATATAAACATATATAATTATATTAAAAGTATATAATAAATTAAAAAAATAGTAAAACATATATATAAATTTAGTTTTCAATTCGGTTTTGAGTGAAGAATTAGAACCAAACAAAAAATATCAAAATAACATTAGTTCGACACGATTCTTCGATTTGGTTCGGGGCTCTTGAGAACAGTTTATCGCTCTAGTATAAAGTATGGACTTTTACACTTTATTTGTAAGAAGGTAGAGTAAAGTAACTTTTTTTATATTTTTGAAATCTTCATAATATTTTTTTCATATTTGGAAGGAAGGAAGGAAAAATTTTTTTAAGGTATCTAAAGGTTTTAAAAAGAAAACTTTATTAATTTACAATTTAATAGGTGAAAAAATAGAAAATCTTACTTTAAAAAATTGCATACTTTCCAAATGCAAGTTAAAAGTAATAAATTTATTTAGAGCAAAATTTTTCAAGAAAAGTAAAGATTTCGAAAGGTTTTTCATTTTATCAACCCACTAAATTGGAAAGATTTTTATACATTATCTTGTTTTATTTTAAAAACCTTAATACACTCTATCCAAACATATTGTTATTGACATGAAGGATCACCTTAACTCTAAAATGAAGTATATGGTTTGAGTGAGGAAAATTAGAAATTTTGAGCATGGAATGGTAAAAAATCCCAGCTTGGCCTAATTGTCAATTATATGATATTTTATACTCATATAAATATTAGAGAGATAAAAAAAACAAAACAAAAACAAAGATGATTTATGATAGAGAGAGTAAAGTCAGCATCATTGCGACGATTACAAAAATGCCAACATTTCTTTATAAAATAAAGTTTTCTAAGTACAATTTTTTATGGTTTTTAAATTTCAATAGTTTTTAAGTGTTTGAAAGAAAGAAAAGACTTTTAAGACATTTGAAAGTTTTAAAAGGAAATTTTTTTTAATTTGGTGAGCTGAAAAATAGAGATTTTCTTGGCTGGTGGCTGCAACTATTTGGAGAAAAGGCTAACTTTGACTTGAATACGTATATGATGTAGAGTGTGGACAGCTAGAAAAGTGAACGCTCTAAACCTCCCCATTCCTTAGTGGGCAAATTATTAAGAGTGTGTAAATGCAAAAATAATTATAAAAAAGAGGTGAGATATAAATTATTTACCAAAAGAGAGTGAAATTTGATGACTTGGTAGAGAGAGAGAGAGGGAAACTCAACTATTACTAGCGTCTAAGTATTAGGAAAAAATTAAATAAGTTTCTATGGACTCAAGTGTAAAAAAAATAATTAAAAAATCATTTGCCAGCAGGACGCTACTGTAAACCCTTATTTTGTGATGAGTATGTGCATTGTGGCTGTGGGAAACCCAATGATGAAAAAATTATATGACTGTAAGATGTAATTGGAGGCATGGAGCTAAATTATTAATTTCGTGGCATGATCTTGAAAAAATATATATATATATATATATATATTTTTGGAAGTGAATTTAATTAAATTTAAATAAATTTTATTTTGTTTAAATTTAATATGGATAGTTTTTAAATGTACCTAATTAAGTTTAATTAGGCCCCATAGGCCTAAGAAAGCCTAGTAGGAATTTTAATAGAACCCATTTAATTTATTTTTTTAAAAATTAAAATAAGAAAATATCTTTTTCTTTATCCCTCTCCCATACAATCTCTCTCTCTCCCTTTAGTCCCACTCTATTCCTCACTCCCTATTGGTGCCACCCTCTTTTCCTCTCTTCTTATTGGTTGAAACACCTCACCCATATCCCAATCTCACCCAAATTTCCCAATCTCAGTTATTTAAGTTATCTAAACCTTATCACACTAGGATTTCAAACCCTACCACACCTCTTCCTCACTCCTTATTGGTGCCTTCCCCTTCCCCTCTCTTCCTATTGGTTGAAACACCTCCTCCATATCTCAGTCTCACTCAAATTCTGCAATCCTAGTTGTTTAAGTTATCTGAACTTTATTACCCTATGACTCTAAACCCTATCATAGGACGGAATTTGATCAGGGAGAGTAACTCGTGAGAGAGAAGAGAGTGGCTGGCTCTGACTCTGAGTCCGGCGACAAGCCATTTTCCACTCGGATTTCTCTAGAGTTCAGACGACAGGGAACTTTGACCAGGGATTTCTCCAGCGGTTGAATGTATGGTATTGCCCGGGCCCAAGTTCATGAGCAACTTGCTGTATTTAAAAAGAAGCCGGACAAGAGAACAAATAATGGGCTTCTCACTAGCTGTTGTAATGAAAAATTCTTTGGGTTTCATGTGACTGATTCTATTAAGTTTCAGAACCATGTGGATCGAGGCCCAATATAAGACTTGAGATCACTTTTCGGCTAGTTTTGTCTAAAATTTGCAATTCTGGAAAAGACTGTTGAATTTCCTTATCAATCTTTGGGGGAAAAAATGTTGAATTTCTACCTTTAAAGAATGACATTCTGAAGAATAGTACAATGCGTATACTTTGACCGTTGTCGAGTTCTAAAATTTTTAGGTCTTAAAAGTTTCCATTTTTTTAAAGAATTTTTGAAGTAAAGAGTATTAAATTTCCACCAACTCCAATAAAAAATTCATCCAAGAAAGAATGAGGAGCAGGTTTGGAAGGTAAAGAAAGAGGTGGATATACCATGATGCAAGGCATTACTTAAAATATTCGAATTTCGAAACCGTAAAAGAGGTGGATTGCTAGTGACTACAATGAGCATGAGAGGAAGAACAAGTATGTGGTTTTTACGCTCGAGTCAAAGTGGTATTTATGTAAATTTCTCTCAATAATGATGATTCTAGAATTTAAACACTTGATTTTGCAAATAAAATTCACAGCAGGATCAGTTGCACGTCACTGATAACTTCAGTGACGAGATTATAAAGGATAGATCTGTCTATAAGGCCAAATTAAATAAAAGCTTTTCTTTGTATACAAGAAACATCATTAATTATTCTACAATGAATTGCTTCTTGCGAGGATGCATGTTATGGTGAATCCTTAGAAATTTTTCATTGCATTCATTTTGTTTTTACTCCTCCTCAAAGTTTGCATTTCTATTGATATCATTACTCCTAGCCAACCGATTGCTGATGGTGACATTTTAGTCTCTAGTGGACGCATCTTTGTCCTTGCATTTTCAGCTCTGGCAATTCTACAAATCGGCACTTGGCAATTTGTTATCTTGTTCACAACCAAACTGTTGTATGGGTAGGAAACAAAGATAATCCTGTCAATAACACTTCACGGCTCCTTTCAATTCAAAGCGATGGAAACCTTGTTTTATTTGACAGGAATAACAATATTTCTGTCTGGGCCACAAACACTTCAGTGTCAGTCAAGAAAACTTTCCTAGCTCAGCTCCTTGATTCAGGTAATCTTGTTGTATTCCAGGATGATGCTAAAAGGTTATTTTGCGGCAAAGTTGCGACCATCACACAAACACTATGATTTCCATCTTCAATAATCAATGCAGACAGACTGCATTCTTTTATCCTAGGAGGAAAGGTGTATCTTGCAACGTAAATATCTTCTTCAATTAATGACCTCTCAACCTCAATTTTTTCTTAGCATGCATAAGATTGGTGATATCAGTGTTTATAATTATAAATACCGTTGATCTCCTTATCTTACGAGAGAAAAAAACAGGTCTTACCGTTCAATGTTATTCTTAAATTCATGACTTCATGATTCCAATGCATATAGAATATTAAGAGTTAGATTAACCTTCAAGGCAAAACATCATGGCTAGAAAAGCATTTAAATTTGTCTATCCATTAAATTAGCTACTCAGGCTATAAATAATTAGATAATGAAACATTCATAATTTTTTTTTCAAAAGGCAGTGAAAACAGGTTTGCATTAGCACATTGGGGAATATGAGGATTAAAAACATAAATCTAATAAGGAAATAAATACCTCTGAAAATAAATAACTCTAGAAGCAATAGCTGGACAGTCCAAGAAAGTAGAATAACTCAACACGATAAAGGTCCTATTCTGCAATATTAGCTGTTCTAGTAGCTATTAGATGTTTTACTAGCTGTTAGATCTGTTTATATTATGATTTAAAACAAAAGTACTCGATAAATTATTGTTGGATTAGCTGTTAAATATAAAAATAGTAACATAATCTTGTTGACCCTTGTCAAAACGCTCACTCAATCTCTAAAAACTATGAGGAGTAGCTTTTCATGAAATATCTCCTAGTGTTTTGACTATGGTCAAAACTAGTCAAAATACTAATAGTTATTGCCTGACAAAGCCTAAATATATATACTAGTTATCTTAAATAAACAAAAAAAAAATCGAAAAAAAAAACAATAAATCGCAGGCTACAAAGCAATGTTTGAGTTGAAATTCAAAACCTCACATCCTAACTATAATTTTTTTTTTTTTAATTCCTTCTTGCGAAGCTCTCTAGGCATCAAGGGTTCATAACTTTGTCTGTTTTCATCTTCCTCATCTCGAAGAGAAGAGAGAGGAGAGGGGGGGGGGGGGTGGTGGTGGGGGGGTGTTTTGGTAAGAAAAAGAGCAACCCAATAGCCTGGAGAGCACAGAGACCATGGGCACTCCAACAATTATTCTACTGAAAGTAAGCTTGAAGACCATCAAATCAAAGTAAAAGGTAGTGAAAGAGTAGAAGAAAATCCCTTTCTCAATAAATACATGAATGAGCATTGCAAGAAAAGAGAAACATCATAAATTTGAGAACTAATCGTCTCAAAAAAGGAAGAGGAACCGTCAAAGCAACACTCTTTGCAATGAAACAATATGGTTTTGCGTGGATGGCATGTATAAAAGAAATGGTTAATCTGATGTGGCACGTGTAAAGTGGGGAAAAAAAACTGTGCGAAGGGAGACGGAAGACAAAATAAAACCTCAAAGGAAAAGACAATAACACCTCCAATTAAGCCCAAACCACAAAATCACACTCCAATTTTCACTGTACAAACAATAGTAAAATTTTTCGGATAACTTTTATAGCTAGTCTCTGAATTTTGTTTTGTATTTCAATTATATCTCTCTTTACTTTAATTTGTTATAAAAAAAATTCTTAAATTTTAATTTTATTTCGAAAAAATTACTTTAGCCTGTAATAACAACTTTTCATATTAAAAAAATTCCTTTATGCTATAGTATGACATCTGCAAATACAGATTCAATACTTCCTATTGAGGAGCAATCCTCCTCCTTTACTGGAAGCAGATCGTTGTGATAGCATTAACATTTTCGTGAAAAGTCCAGATGGTGGTTGAAATGGCCGGTGTTTTTTAGGTGTGAGAGGAAAGAAAGCAAAAAGGTAATTTCATTACTTTTTTTTAACCTAAAAAACCTTCTATAGCAGTTTAGAGGGATTTTTGTAAAATAAAAATAAAGTTCAGAGATTTTTTAGTAACAAATTAAAATTGAGAGACGGAAGTAAAACACGGAGCAAAGTTTAGAGATGGACTATAAAATTACTCAAAATTTTTCATAAAAAAATTATGTATTTTAATGCGTTTAATCATGTGAAAACAGGTGCATGAAAGAAGTAAATATGAGGAAAAATATTTCTGAAATGTATTTTTAATTGGCACAAACTTGACTATAATCCATTGGGTTTCAACGTGAAACTTGGCCAATCCTTCCTTCCAAGATCAAATATTCAACATTTCTATTTCCATCATAGGTAAATTATTTTGCATGAATCAACGGGACGGTCGGACTCAGATTTCTAAAGTCCATACTCTTTCTTTTCCTCTGTTATGCTCTGCTTTTCCTCTGTTAAGTATTACATTCTCATGTACTATTACTAGGCTAAAATTATCTCCGAGTTTGAGTCTGCTTTAAGCTAGGCTTATTTGCTGGTCTGTTTGGGCTCTAGATTTGGTGCATTTTGTTGTTTGGGCTTCGGCCTCATCACAGCCAGCTCATGTATCACTCTTCAAATTAAAATCTAATATCAGTTCAAAAAAGAAAAAAAAAAGAAAAGAAAAAGAAAAAGAAGAATTGATGCCTTCAAAATTAGGCTCTGTTTCCACTAATTGCAACTTGATTATGTAAAAACATATGAGGAAAAAAAAGTTATAATGTCACATCTCATGTGGGCTAGATGTTCATGGAATCCAGTGTGCAGGTGTCCATTTCTCAATGAGAACGACAAGAAGTGTACGTCTAGACAATTGGATTAATTTTGAAGTGTACGTCTAGACCCAGTCAAATCCCATTAGGACCGCTTCTAGTTCAAGGCTATAATGGCAGCAAAACTTCAGTTTCATATCATTACTCCTTGTGGGGAAACAATGTTGATATTGATAATGGCTGCCGCCCAACTGTTTATGTATACATTCTCTCACAAGATAAGAAGTTGCTCCTGGATTCAGGTAATCTTGTTCTAATCCAGGATGATGCTGAAAGGATTATTTTATAACAATGCTTCGACCATCTTGGGCTCTACCAGGCTCTTGCTTAATATGGCACATTCCCTTATAGGGTAAATTATTATTTACTTTTCAAATTACATCATAATTAATAAATTATTTTTTATATCTTTAAAATTACTTTTTTATTATACATATAAAGAAAAAAAATTAAACTTAAATCTTTCAAATATATATATATATATATATATATATATATATATATATATATATATATATATATATATATATATATACATTTACTATATAGCCCCACTAGCAGCAGGAGGGGATATATTATTAATAGATTGAATTGATTGGACAAAACATGGATTTTATATCGGGCAGGTGTCTTGAGCTGCCGGCATTCTTTTGTTCTTTATCCATAATTTTTAGAAGCTAGCCAGCTAAACAAGATGGAACTGGTCTGGTCCTACTACACCTCTACCTTCGCGTTGGGCATGTGCCTAATAATTCAATAGACCAACCTAATTATCGTAACTACTACTTTATAATTAAATAAATACAAATTTTATAGCATGTTAAATATATATATATATATATATATATATATATATATATATATATATATATATATGGTCTACGCGTCTATTAATTAGTGGTAAGGCCTTTATTCTCAAGGGATGGGATATCCATCGATGATCAGCTACTATATAATAAAAATGATATTAATAAATTATAAATACATATTTGCAAAAAATATTGATAGTCTAGCAATTAAATATTTATCTTAAAGTGGTAAAAAAAATTAATAATTTCTTCTATAAAACTTGGGCTCTACCAGAGAACAGGTCTTAACCGGTCTCTAACATCTTGGAAGAATTCGCAAATGATCCAGGAACTGGGAACTGGTCTTACCAGTTAGACCACAAGGGATCCCCTCAGCTGTTTTTGTTCAAAGAATTAGGGGTAAAATTGTAATTTCATTTTGACATTTGGCAAACCTATTATGACAAGTCAAAATGACATTTTTTAAATGTAAATTAAAATTGAATGATATTATTTTAACGAATTGAAAATGAATGACTAAAATAAAATAATTGAATGATAATTGATAAAATTTATTATATCTCAATATCTGATTGCTTCGTTAGTTAACTCTTTAGCATGGATTTATTTTAGTGGTTATCAGTAATTAACTTATATAATATTATTGATAAAAAATTTTATACATAAAAATAAATTAAAAATTTTCCTTCTAAATATGAGATTGACAAAAAAAGAAATTAAATTAAATTGAATTATTACCAAATTTTAATTTTCAAATAAGAAATTTATGAGGTTTTCAATTTTAAAATGAATAGATGGAGGGATTTTAACTTAAAACATCCCTCTTACTACACTTTGATGGCGAAGGAAGACCATGCTATTGGCCCATAATAAATATGACAACAAAGCAGAGAAAAATTCAATGTCAAAACTTCATCCCTGGTACCTTAAAGCTGACAAAGAAATCAATAAAATTAAGTGTGAGGCTTATTTTTCAAAGTTTGAATGATTCAACCTGTGGCACATCTACCATTAATTTTTTTGGTTCCAAGAAGCATCAACCATTATTGTTATCAATTATTTAGATGATTTAATCCTCGCATGGACAAAATATAAGTTTTAGTCTAGCTCCAAGATTTTCCACGTGTCATGTCATGGTGGCGCAAAGTGTTGGGAATCTGTTGGGTTAATTTTATTTGTGGTTATACAATATAGGTGGTTATATAAGTGAAGTACCTTAACTACAATTTATATTATTAAAATTTTTAAACTTTAATTTGAGTATTATTAAAAATTTTGTAATTTGATATTATTCATTTGAAGATTAACTTATGATTAAATTTCACTCATTATCCCTTAACTTAGATAAGCATACCACATACGTCTCTCAATTTTAATTTACATCATAAAAATTTCTAAATTTTAATTTAATATATAAATAATTTTTAATACAAAATGTGTTAAATAATAATTTAAATTTGAATATATTATTTGGCATATGTAAGAAAGAAAGACAAAAACTATATAATATCAACCCATGCAATCCATTTTTAATTAGAGTGTGAATATCATTAAAATAAAGTAAAATAATATATTATCAATTTTCTTCCATTAAAATAAAATCAAAGAATGAAGATAAATTATATGTGAATTATTTAGACATCAACCTAAAATTGAATTAAAAAGTAATACAAGTAAAAATAATATTATTAATTTTTATTTAAAATAATAATATTAATTATATAACTTTTAATAAAAAATTAAATAATTGATCAATTATAATTATTTATAAAAATATTATACCATTTTCTAAAGTATGATTTTTATTTCAAAATAAGTCAAAAATAAATAAATTTTTAAAATTTTAAATTACCTATAAAAGTTTGAAAGAAAATTTATATAATCATAATTTATGATTTACTGTAAATACTTTTATAAATTTTTTTTAACAAATAAATTAAGGTATAAATTTTTATGATGCAAAACGAAGTTCAGGAATAACTATGATACACTCATTTAAGTTGAGAGACAGTAAGTGAAATTTAGTCATTAGTTAACCTACATATTGATATAGTAAGTTACATGGATTTTGATACACTAAAATTGAAATTAAGGTATTTTTATTACACAAATTAATTGCTTTTTCTTTGCATTTTTTGCTCTTTCGTCTTTTTTCATCTGAGGAGGCCGACCTCTATGTGATTGCTGTTCAGTGATTCCCTCTACCCCCTTTGGGCCGAGAGAACCTCCATCCCTGTCCAATACGTAGGTTGTGTCCTCTCCTCCTTCGGATGGGGTTTTGTTTATAAATAAGGTTTTGAGTGGATTTTTTGGTGGTAGACCATTATTAATTAGCGAGGACGTCTTGTTAGTCTAGTATGTTGGGTTTTGCTTCTTTGGTTGGATTTCTTGCATGCAAGAGATTGTTTTATATGTGTGATATTTTTGCTCTAGGAGAGGAACACATTTTTAGAATAATGACATCTCAAGGGTGCTTAGTGGGGTTCGCCTTCACAGCCGACCCTCAAGGCTTTCATTGCCATTTTGAGCTCTGCCTCATCACCCTCCATGAGCTGTTGACCTTACCTGCAATGGTGATCTGGGTTACACGATCTTCTTCTCTTTGGTGCTTCATGTCTTTTCTTTTGCATTGCTTGATCTTGCCGTTTGTGAGTTTATTGATTAGGCAATGGTTTTGCTAGGACTTCCTCAGGAATCGTCATTGTTTTCTTATCCTTGATTTGGAAGGGCTTTGCCCCTATGATCCACTTGATCATTGTTTCTTCCCCAAACGGTGTTGCAACATTCAATTTGTGGTTCAACCTATTTTCATTTGGGTTACTTGAATAGATTAATTAGGGTTTAGTTATCTGATGGGGCTTGGGCTCTTATCTTTTAAGTCTCTTTGTTGCTTTGTAGATTGGACTACTTTTGATGGGCCTATTATTGTATAACCCCTTCTTTTTATTAATTAAACTCTATATTATGAGGCAAAAAAAAAAAGGAAATTTATTATAGAAATTAAAGTTGGACATCATTGATACAATCAGCAAATTGAGGGACAAGTGGTGAAAATAATCCATATTTGAGAGTAAGCACTGGTGTCTGGTCTTCCATGTCTCATAATATATGTATTGGTAAATCCTATCTACTGCAATTACACTGTCATGTTTGGTATGATATAATCAAAGTTATAATATAATTATGATTATATTTCATATTTTATTATGTTGTTTGGTACAAAAGAATTTGACATAATAGAATGACAATTACATAATATAATCAATTATACTAAAAGTAACATAATGATCATTACATATAAAATTAAATAAAATCATGATTACTTATTTTGATCTTTTTTTTTTTTATATATATTGTCAATACTGCCACCACCATTACCACTACACGCCCATCATTACTACTACCACCACAACCACTACTACCACCACTACCATTCTGTTACCACCATCGCTATCACCGCTACCACCATTATTGCCACTTAGCTACTATCACTTATACTACCACTTAGCCACTACCACCACTACTATCTCATCTTGCCACCACCACCAGCTAACTATCGTTGTCACTGTCACTACCACCACTTAGCCACCACTACCACTCAACTACCAATCACTAGCACTAGCACCATTATCATCACTTAGTCGCTATCATTTCTATCATCACTTAGCCATTACCACCACTGCTATTTCACCTTGCCACCACCACCATTTAATTATCATTGTCACCATCACCACCCCCACTACCACTTGATTACTAATCATTTCAACCATTAATACTTATTATTAACACTATAAATAAAGTAAATATTAATTAAAAATTATTATTGTATTACACTATTTAGATTTTTATTTTGCAACCAAACACGGGAATGTAATAACAATTATATTACATTAAAACTTTGATTGCATTATGTAATTAATTATATTATATTGCACTATGCTTTATCAAACATAACCATGCAATTGTCTTAATCAGTGGAACTATCATCAAAAGTGTAGTTAGTTTCTTTCCATTAATTAGGCCAAATTACAAGAAAAATTTGCTAAATTTGTGCTACGTGTATAATTTTAATCATATGCTTTGATTTTGTTAATTATCAATTTTAAACTTCCAATTTGCTATATTTTCCAATAATTCTTGGGAACATCCTCATTTCTATCACTATTCAAGAAGTATTTCCTGCAAGATACAAATTATGAATCATGTGAAAACGCTTCCCATTATATTGCTGATTGTCTTTATGCATCAATTTTGCACTTCACTAGACACCATAACCATTAACCAACCCATTGTAGATGGAGACGTTATAGTTTCTACAGGGGAAACCTTTGCACTTGGTTTTTTCAGTCCAGGTAAATCGAGCTACCGTTATCTTGGAATTTGGTACAACAAAATTTCCGAAAAAACAGTTGTTTGGGTCGCAAATCGGGATTCTCCTATCAATGATACATCTGGTGTCCTCTCAATCACCAGTCACGGAAACCTTGTCCTTAACAGCAGAAACCAAACGACTCCCCTATGGTTCACAAACGTTTCGGCTTTGCCAACAAACAATTGTGTAGCTCAACTCTTAGATTCGGGAAATCTTGTATTGTTTCACAGCGGAAGTACCATATGGCAGAGCTTTGAACACCCGACAAATCATTTGCTTCCCAACTCAAAATTCGGGCTAGACAGAAGAAAAGGTCTGAACCGGTTCCTAACATCCTGGAAATCTTCAGATGATCCTGGTACTGGCAATTTCTCATGTAGGATCAACCCTGAAGGTTATCCGCAATTTTTCTTATACGAGGGTCATGTTCCAAAGTGGAGGGGTGGTTATTGGAATGGCGTTAGATGGTCTGGAGTACCTTTTATGCAGAAAGCTGGATTTATCTTCAGCTACAGCTATGTGAACAATGAGAACGAGATTTCCTTCTCGTGGAACGTTGTATATGGCTCAATCTTGACAAGATCAGTGGTGAATGAGTCCGGCATTTTCCAACGGTCCAAATGGCATGATAACGAAGGTCGATGGGAAGAGTTCGCGTCTGCGCCCAAGGACCAGTGTGACAGCTATGGATTATGTGGAGCCTATGGTAACTGTGTTCGGTACAATGGTGAATTCGACTGCACTTGTCTTCCCGGGTACCAGCCCAAATCACCTCAAGAATGGCATCGGAAAGGTGGGTCAGGCGGGTGCGTTAGGAAGAATCAGACGCCACTCTGCAGAAACGGTGAAGGGTTCGTAGAGGTGACAAATGTGAAGGCTCCGGATACTTCAGTTGCCCGTGTATTGGCAAATTTGGATATGAAAGCTTGTAAAAATGAGTGCTTGAGGAATTATTCATGCACTGCATATGCAAGTCTAGGTACGACAGAAGGAAGTGGATGTTTGACATGGTATGGTGATTTGCTAGATACAAGAGTATTTACAGAAGGTGGACAAAGTATATATGTGCGTGTGGATGCACTTGAGTTAGGTATCTTCAAGCGAACTGTCATTAGAAATTCGGGTTCTTTTTTTCTATTTATTTTGTTGATGATGTGCTTAAATCTATTCTTCTGCTAACTCTAGATGAATGGTTGACTATCATATTAATAGTTGCAGTGTTTCTTTTTCTGGTCTTCCCTTTTCAGCTCAATATGCAAATAAGCGCAAGGACCTTCTTGCAAGGAAAGGGATATTGGTAATTATGATACTGTCCGTAGCTACAGCAGTTTCCTCTCTAGTTCTTTTCTCATACTGCTTGGTGAGGAGGCAGAGGAGATTATGTAAGCAAATAATTAAATTCCTTTCAGATAGTTTCCTATTTCCTTGTTATTTTTCACTTTAATAATCGTTAAACTACAATTTATCAATTCAAAATGCTTGATGACAAAAAGTTTAGAAACTATTTCCTAGATTTGGTTGTCAAGAAACTGAAAGAATGGATATAAAAGATTATTATATCCAATTCTAATTAGTTTAAAACTGAGACCTAGTTGACACATGTTCAGCTTCTTTCTTTTTTTTTTTTTTTTTTTTTTTTCCTTTATAAGCAATTCATTTTATTAATAAAAAAATAGCCAAGGAAAAACTTAGCATTAGGACATCGACTAATCCAAAATGGACAACAATGCTAGTAAATCTCATCCCTAATTATCCGTTTTCGTTCTACTTACAGCACAAAATGGGCAACATGAAATGTTTATCTGTAGTTCGAGTACTCTCCTAGATGATCATCCAAGGGAAAAGGAGCTTGACAGATCTGGAAGTGATCCACATTTACCTTTCTTCGATATAGACACAATAGTTGAAGCAACTGACAATTTTTCCAACAAACTTGGAGAAGGTGGTTTTGGCTCAGTGTATAAGGTAGTATCCCATGAAAAGTAAAATTGTCAACTCCTTCATAAAATTTAATGTGAATATTTGGCAAGTCACAATTTTAGTACTGTAATGTGATATATGCGGCCATTGTAGCACATCTGTGCAATAAGTCTAGAAATGCACTTTCAGGGTCAACTATCAAATGGACAAGAAATAGCAGTGAAAAGATTATCTAAACAGTCAGGACAGGGGATAAAAGAATTCATGAATGAAGTACAGTTGATATCAAAACTCCAGCACAGAAACCTTGTTAGGCTTTTTGGTTGTTGCATTCATAAAGAAGATAAGATGCTAATCTATGAATATTTGCCAAACAAAAGCTTGGACTACTTCATCTTTGGTATGGCTCTCCTTCTATTTGCTTTCACCCATCTTTAATTTGCACTTCTTTCCATAATTCCTGTAATCTAAGGATCTCCAAAACTCAAATTGACTATAGAAAAGTCAAGGAAGCAACTATTGGACTGGAAAAAGCGTTTTGAAATTATTTTTGGGGTAGCTCGAGGAGTTTTATATCTACATCAAGATTCAAGATTAAAAATCATCCATAGGGATTTGAAAGCAAGCAATATTCTATTAGATGCTTCAATGGAGCCAAAAATTTCAGACTTTGGGTTGGCTAAATTGTTCAAGGAACATCAAATTGAAGCCATTACAAAGCAAGTGGTTGGAACATAGTAAGTTACTTAACTCCAACACCATCTCCCTGCTTGGAAACATTAAAAGGTCACAAACCACCAATAAATTGTTTCTTTTTATCTACTTGTAGTGGCTATATGTCTCCGGAATATGCAATGGATGGTCTATATTCAGAAAATCTGATGTCTTCAGCTATGGTGTCTTAATACTAGAGATCATAAGTGGCAAGAAAAACACCGAGTATGACAAAGAAAGCCCTTCTCTGAATTTGATAGGAAACGTAAGTTGATAGACATATCTTTCTTAAGATTAATTTCCTATTAGATTCACTACTAAAGTAGTAAACGATTTCCTCAACTATGTTTCAGGTTTGGAAGCTATGGAGGGAAGGAAAAGGCTTGGACATAGTTGATTATTCATTGTTGGAACATTCATACCCTTGTGAAGAAATTTTGAGATGCATTCAGATTGGACTTCTATGCATTCAGGAACACCCACATCATCGGCCAACCATGCTTGAAGTTGTGTTCATGTTAGGCAATGAAACAAGTCTTCCTTCTCCTAAAAAACCAGCATTTGTTTTCCGAACTCAAAGTGGGCAAGAATCTTTAATAACTAGAGGAGAAGTGTGTTCTATAAATGATTGCACAATTACTATGATTGAAGGTCGATGAAATTCTAGTAGGATTTTTGACGGAGAAAGGGTCACGTATGTAAATTCTTTGGATCAAACATGTTGTCAATCTTGCAATGGATGAGGCCTTAAGGTCGAACCATATAAATCTTATCTCCATTTTTCTTCTCTTTTGTATATTGTGTGTTTATGCGATTGTATAAGAGATACAGATATACAAGTGGATAGATATAAAATAGTCTTATCACATTTAAACTGTTATTGTAATTATATTGAATTCTGCGTAATTTTTAAGTTTGTGCCAATATATTTTTAGACCCAACCAAGTCTGTCTGGGATTTTCAGAAATCCTCCATCAAAGGAGGGTTTTGAATTTGCATTCCAGTTGTCTCCTTTCTTTTTAAGTTCAATGTTGCTCTTAAAATAGATGAAAGAGACAAATTCAGGTGAGGTAGAGGTTTCATTATGAATGCAAATGGAAGAGAAATGCTGGTAGTAAGAGGATTACCGGTTGAGAACGGAATTTGACCAGGGAGCACAACTCATGAGAGGGGTCAGAGAAGAGACTGGCTGGCTTTGATTCTTGAGTCCAGGACAGACCATTTTTCGGTCGGACTTCTCCAGAGTCCTGAGGACAGGGAAACTTTGACAGCTGTGGACTGGATGCAAATTGCCATGTTTAAAATGAATTCGGACAAAATAATTGATAATGGACTTCTCACTAGCTCTTATAACGAAGAATTCTTTGAGCTTTTTGTGACTGAAACTATTAATTTTCAAAATCCAGGTGGATCCAAGCTCAATATATGAGGCTTGGGATCCGCCAATAAGCAAGCAAACTGCAGCTTACTGTTTGCACTATTACAATATTGTTCTTTAGAGACACATATCTTCAGACAAATAAAATATTTATTGCTAATAACTTCTATTTGAGGTAAAATTTTGTTAGTCTCTAAATATTATATTATTTATTTCTAATGACTCATTTTTTTTAGACAAAAACTTATTAGTCTCTAAATATTATAGTGATTTGTTTCTAATAATTAATTTTTTGAGGTACAAACTTATTGTATCTAAATGTATAATCATTTATTTATAATAATTAATTTTTAGAGGCAAAACTTATTAGTCTCTAAATGTTATATTATTTATTTTTAATAATTAATTTTTTGAGACAAAACTTATTAATCTCTAAATGTTATATTATTTGTTTCTAATTCATTAAGATTAACTTTATTTATATAAGAAGTTTTAAGTTTTTTTTTTTTTAATTTGTCACTAAAAAATTCCTTTTTTTCATATTAAAAAAATTGTAACAAATAATTAAACACACAGTCATTCACTCTCTCTCTCTCTCTCTCTCTCTCTCTCTCTCTCTCTCTCTCTCTCTATATATATATATATATAAGGTGTTTTAAGTATATATAGATTATATTTAGTCAAATAAAAAAGTGATTTTAAAAATTAAACATGCAAATATTGACACATATATTGTATTATGTTTGTTTGTATTAAAATTAATATATATATATATATATATATATATATATATAATTTTAATACAAACAAACATAATACAATATATGTGTCAATATTTGCATGTTTAATTTTTAAAATCACTTTTTTATTTGACTAAATATAATCTATATATACTTAAAACACCTTATATATATATATATATATATATATATATATATATATATATATATATATATATATATTGATGCATACATTTTGCATAATCATTTAGGTTTAAATTCATAGCCATTTTATTTGATTATTAGTCACTTTTAGCTAATTTCATTAGTTATTTAGTTAGTTTTTCATAATTGTCAATTTTAGATTAATTTGTAAATTTTACTTTGTTTTGTAGGAAAAATGGTGTTTTTGGAAGGACTGAAGAGAAATTTTGCCACTGAGGAGTGACTTCTACAGCCAAAGATGTCAAAAACAAGTTTTCAAGCTGAAATATGCATTGACCAAACTGTGCATAACTTGCCGCATAAGCTATGCAGATCTGCATAAGGAGAAAGATCACTGTTCCAGAACCAACCGAAATGTGCATAAGGAGACTGCATAGCTTATGCACATTCTCGCCTCCCTTATGCACCTTCACGGAATTGTGCATAACCTATGCACCAAGTCATGCGCTCGCATAAGTGACTCGTAACCAGTAAAATCGCATAAGGGATCGTGATAACTTATGCAGTCCACTTATGCAGTCCCATAAAGAGTTCATTAATGAGCTGGCAGGAGATTCCCTTAAATAATTCCTCCTAGAACATACCATTTTAGGGCTCCATGTCAGAAAAATGCTATAAATAGTCTCATTATCCCATTTTAGAGGGGAGACAAGGGAGCAGAAAAGGAAAGGAGGGGCTGAGCAGAATTTGAAGAGTCACTTCCACCTTCCACACCATTTTCAACCAAGATTTGCTGATTTCTTTCTTTCCTTACATTTTTCTACATTTCTAGTGTTTAATTTCTTACTTCTTAGCTTAGATTAAAGCTTTATTTCCATTTAAACTCATCATATCTTGTAAGCATTATGGATAGAGAGTAGTTTACTTTTGATTCTGGAGTAAGGGTTGTAATATTTGAGATATTTTGTGGATTTTGATTGGGTAATCCATATTTTGTGGTCTTAATGAGTTTTATTCATTTCTTGTATGCTTAATGACATGCTTAATGTAGGATCCCATTAAGTGATGTTCTTAATCCATGGTTGAAGCACCGAAATGAGAAGGCCTTGTGATAGATAATCAAGAAATTGGACTTAATTAACTTAGACCTAGAAATAGGCTAAGGATTAAGAGGATTCACAGATTAATTAAAGAACTTAATGGGTCTTAATTAATTCTAACTCCACGAAAGTAGGATTAGTTTGATTAAGGCACTCTTTGTCTCGCTCGAAAGGGAATTCAAAGGATTTAAGAATTAATCTCCTTAAAACCCATAAGTTTCATAAAATTGGATAACCGATCTAAAATCCCAAAATAGCTTGGATATGAAATCTCGAACTCCAGAATCTCGTTTTTACCATTGTTAATTTCTAATCGAATTTAATTACTTGCCATTTTGAATATTGCCATATTTGAACTTGCTTATTTCAATTTGATGCAATTTTAGTTTAATACAATACATTGTTGAATAGAATATTGATTTTGCACATATAGATTTCACACTCCATTACCCATCAATTCATTACTTTAATTTCATAAATACTTCGATTTAGTCAACTTTTATATCAAAAATTCAATCATTAACACGACTCCTCGTGGGATCGATATCTTTTCTATACTACTTGTACGGCCCGTGCACTTGCGGTAGGGACGCATCAAGTTTTTGGCGCCGTTGCCGGGGAGTTGTTTGTTTAATATTGAATTTTTGATTATTTTAGTTGTTTATAGTTTTATCTTTGTTATCTTTTCATTTTTTGTTTGTTTGTTCTTTTTCAAGTATTTTTAACCTTTTATGAGAAGAGCTAGAAGCACAAGTGACACATCCTTACTGTTTAATCCTGAAATTGAAAAGTTTTGTAAGGCCAACAAGAAAGAAACCAGAAGAAGGAAAGAAGCATTGAGAGAAACTGAATTAGAAGCAGACATGGCTGATGAGAGGATTAGAATTGGTGTTGGTAATGCTGGAAATGATCGAAACAACGAAAATGGAGCCCAAGGAGAAGAAGTTGTTAATGCTAATTTGCCTAGGGGAAGTATGATGGATCATGCTTTTCCACGTTTTGATGACTTGAGAGAGAGTATAGCAAGACCAAGGATTGATGCAAATAGTTACAAGATGGATTTTGGAGTTCTTCAAATGATTCAAAATTCTCAATTCGGAGGTCATCCTTCTGAAAATCCACACACACATCTGAAGAAGTTTGCTATGATCTGTGACATGCAAAAACAACCTGGAGTGTCTGATGATGCAGCAAGATTGAAGCTATTCCCGTTCTCTTTAAAAGATAGAGCATTGGATTGGCTTGATTCTTTACCTCACAACTCCATTACAAATTGGGAGCAACTCACTGATGCATTTCTTGCACAATATTTTCCACCTGGAAAAACTCAAGAACTGAGGAATCAAATGACAGCTTTCAGACCAAGAGAGGATGAAACTCTATATGAGTCATGGATGAGATGGAAAGAATTAGAGAGATTATGCCCACATCATGCCATTCCGAAATGGATGATAAACTAGAATTTTTACACAAATGTCACTCCTGCAATCAGAGGAATTATTGATGCTCAAACAGGAGGAGAATTTATTATTAAGCATGAAGATGAAGCTTATGAGCTATTGGAGAAAATTGCAAAGAATACTCATCTTTGGAGTAGTCCAAGAGGACCAGCTCAAACTCAAAAGAGGCAAGCTGCTAGAATGTATGATCTTGACCCATTCAACATGATTAATGCAAAATTTGATGCACTTACTAATGTTTTGGCTAAGAAGATGGAAGACTTGAGTATTTTGGTTAGTTCAACATCATCAGCTGGAAGTTCACAACAAGTGGCTTACGCAGAGGAAACTACCAGCTGTGGAGTAGACTATGGAGAACAAGCAGCATATGTTGGTAATTATGGAAACAAGCAAATGGGGAATCCTTACTCTCAAACTTACAATCCAAATTGGAGGAATCATCCCAACTTTTCATGGGGAAATCAGCAAAATCAAGTTCAAAATCAGAATTTTCAACCACATCAGCAACAAGGAGTTCCATATCAGCAAAATAGGCAACCACTGCCTAATTTTCAGCAGAAAAATATGAACTCTCCACCAAAACAGCAAGAACGAAATTCCACCACTGAAGCTTTATTGCAACAGATTCTTGCTAACCAAAATAAGCATGATGAGGAGATGAGAGAGATGAAAGCAAGGCTGGAACAGATGCAAACACATAACAGAATGCTGGAAAACCAGATTGCACAACAAGCATCTTCCTCAAGTGCTAAATCTTTTGGAAAACTGCCAAGTCAACCAGAAAACCCAAGAGAGCAATGTCAAGCTATTACTTTAAGAAGTGGGAGAGTTGTAAATAATGATGGGAGTGAAAAACACGAGAAGAGTGAAAATGGTGAGAAGAGAGAAAATGAGAAAGGAACTGATGAGAGTGAAAAACAAGAGAGTGCAGAAAAATGTAAAGAGGAATTTGAAGAGAAGGAAGAGAAATATATACCTCCTGAACCCTACAAGCCACAACTTCCCTTTCCACAAAGATTTCACAAAGCCAAGCTTGATAGGCAATTTGGGAAGTTCTTAGAGGTTTTGAAGAAACTTTACATAAATGTGCCTTTTGTTGATGCTCTTTCACAAATGCCCTCTTATGCAAAATTCTTGAAAGAAATTCTCTCAAACAAGAGGAAACTTGAAGATGATGAAACTGTAGCTTTGACAGAAGAATGTAGTGCTATCCTCCAAAGGAAACTTCCTCCAAAGCTCAAGGATCCAGGGAGTTTTTCAATTCCATGCCACATTGGAGAGTCTTGTTCTACAAAAGCCTTATGTGATTTAGGGGCTAGTGTTAGCCTTATGCCCCTTTCCATTTATGAGAAGCTCAACATGGGAGATCTTAAACCAACCCACATTTCTCTTCAGTTAGCTGACAGATCAATTAAGTATCCTAAAGGGATTTTGGAGAATGTGCCTTTGAAGGTTGGGAAGTTCTACATACCTGTTGACTTTGTCATCTTGGACATGGAGGAAGATTTTAATATTCCAATTATCTTGGGAAGGCCTTTCCTGGCTACAGCAGGAGCATTGATTGATGTGAAAGGAGAAAAATTGACTCTTAGGGTTGGTGAAGAGCAATTGGTTTTCAATATTAATAACACTATGAAAAAGCATCATTCTGAAGCTGATACTTGCTTGAGAGTTGATATCATTGATGAGCTGGTTGATGAACACTTCAGAAAGAAATATCCAGAAGATCCACTTGAAAATTGTTTGGTTCATGGAGGAGGCATAGACTATGACAACCCTCATGTAGCTGCATATGCTCAACACTTAGAGGGAAGTCCACCATTCACTTCTGCTCCAGTTTTTCAACTCACACAAAAGGAAAAAGTCGAATTTAAGCAACCATCATTCAAGGAAGAAGATGCACCTAAGGTAGAACTTAAGCAACTTCCTTCTCAGCTCAGGTATGAATTTCTTGGCACTAATAACACTTATCCAGTAATTGTAAATGCAAACTTGAGTACCTTAGAGGCTGATAAGTTGTTAAGAGTGTTGAGACAATTTAGAAAAGTCTTAGGATACACCATAGATGACATTAAGGGAATAAGCCCACACTTTTGCATGCATAGAATCATTTTGGAAGAAAATTGTAAGCCATCTATTGAACATCAGAGGAGGTTGAACCCAAATATGAAAGAAGTTGTTAAAAAGGAAATTTTGAAGTTGCTTGATGCAGGGATCATTTACCCTATCTCAGATAGTACTTGGGTGAGCCCAGTACATGTTGTCCCAAAAAAGGGTGGAATGACAGTGGTCAAAAATGAAAATAATGAATTAATTCCCACCAGAACAGTGACTAGTTGGCGAATGTGCATAGATTACAGAAAATTAAATGTTGCCACTAGAAAAGATCATTTTCCACTTCCCTTCATTGATCAGATGTTGGAAAGACTAGCTAGGCATTCTTACTTTTGCTATTTAGATGGATATTCAGGTTTTTTTCAAATCCCTATCCATCCAAATGATCAAGAGAAAACCACTTTTACTTGTCCATATGGAACCTTTGCTTATAGAAGGATGCCATTTGGGTTGTGTAATGCACCAGCCACTTTTCAAAGGTGCATGATGGCAATTTTCTCAGATTTCATTGAAGACATAATGGAGGTTTTTATGGACGATTTCTCTGTTTATGGATCTTTATTTGATATATGCTTGGCTAACCTTTCTAAAATTTTGCAGCGATGTGCAGATACTGACCTTGTGTTAAATTGGGAAAAGTGTCATTTCATGGTTCAGGAAGGGATAGTGCTTGGACATTTGGTGTCTAACAGAGGAATAGAGGTTGATAAAGCCAAGGTTGAAGTGATAGAGAAGATGGCTCCTCCTACCAATGTCAAAGGAATTCGAAGTTTCCTAGGACATGCCGGGTTCTACAGACGCTTTATCAAGGATTTTTTTAAAATAGCAAAACCTTTGTCTAATTTGTTAAGTAATGACACACCATTTGTATTTGACCAAGAGTGTTTGGATGCCTTTTGCAGGTTGAAGCAAGCTCTTATCACTGCACCAATCATGCAACCACCTGATTGGAGCCTACCTTTTGAAATTATGTGTGATGCTAGCAACTATGCAATTGGGGCTGTTCTTGGTCAAAGAAAGGACAAAAAGGCTTATGCTATTTATTATGCTAGTAGAACCCTGGATGAGGCTCAAACAAATTATGCAACAACTGAAAAGGAATTTTTAGCAATTGTCTTTGCATTGGAAAAATTCAGACCTTACATTATTGACTCAAAGGTGGTTATATTTTCAGATCATGCAGCCATCAGGTATTTGCTCCGTAAAAAGGAGGCTAAGCCTAGGCTAATTAGGTGGATTCTGATGTTACAAGAGTTTGATTTGGAGATTAGAGATAAGAAGGGAGCTGAAAATGTAGTTGCTGATAATCTTAGTAGGTTGAAATTGGATGGTGAAGAATTGGATGAAATCCCTATTGATGAATTTTTCTTGGATGAACAACTTTTCTCTCTTGTTGCTAAACTACCTTGGTATACAGACTTTGTGAATTATCTATCTTGTGGAGTTTTACCTCTAGGTATGACATGGCAACAAAAGAAAAAGTTTTTGCATGAAGTAAAATTTTATAGATGGGATGATCCTTTACTCTTTAGGAGATGTTGTGATGGTTTAATAAGGAGGTGTATTCCTGAAGAGGAGATACAGAGTATTATGCATCATTGCCATGCTTCTGATTATGGAGGACATTTTGGAATCTCTAAAACAGCTAGTAAAATTTTGCAAGCTGGTTTCTTTTGGCCAAATCTTTTTAAGGATGTGAGGAAATTCGTGCTGGATTGTGATAAATGTCAAAGGAGTGGAAATTTGTCAAAAAGAGATCAAATGCCCCTAAATAATATTCTTGAAGTGGAATTATTTGATGTTTGGGGAATAGATTTTATGGGGCCATTCCCTCCTTCATATGGTAATAGATACATCTTAGTTGGAGTTGACTATGTGTCAAAGTGGGTGGAAGCTATTGCAACTCCAACTAATGATGCTAGAGTGGTAGTGAAATTCTTGAAGAAATTTGTCTTGAGCAGATTTGGAGCTCCTAGGGCTATAATTAGTGATGGGGGTTCCCATTTTTGTAATAAGCAATTTGAGAGCCTAATGAGGAAGTATGGTGTAGTGCATAAGATAGCTACACCATACCACCCTCAAACTTCAGGACAAGTTGAAATTTCTAACAGAGAGCTCAAGCATATTTTGGTTGGTCTATCAAACTAGATGATGCTTTATGGGCATATAGGACTGCCTACAAAACCCCTATAGGAACTACTCCCTTTAGGTTGGTGTATGGTAAGTCTTGTCATTTACCTGTGGAGCTAGAACATAGAGCATATTGGGCCATTCAAACCTTGAATTTTGATCTTAAGCACGCTGGTGAGAAAAGGTTGTTACAACTTAATGAGCTTGAGGAATTGAGGATGGATGCTTATGAAAGTGCCCGTATTTACAAAGAAAGAACTAAAGTTTGGCATGATAAGCATCTGAGAAAAAAGGAATTCAAAGAAGGTGATTTAGTTTTGTTGTTCAACTCAAGATTGAAATTGTTCCCTGGAAAACTCAAGTCAAGGTGGACTGGTCCATATAGAGTTTCTATGGTTTTCCCTTATGGAGCAATTGAAATTTGGAGTGAAAAATCTGGGAATTTCAAGGTCAATGGGCATAGATTGAAACATTACATAACTGAAGACCCAATAATAGGAGCAAGCTGTTACAAGCTCTCCAATCCCTCACCTCTTTTCAGTGAAATTCATGAAAAGTCCAGCTAAGGACTATAAATTAGCCCTCTTGGGAGGCATCCCAAGTCCTTTTATTTTGCTTTTGCTAATTTACTCTCATTTTCATTGATTTAGTTTTTATCTTAAATCTCCCCAAATTCAATTTTTGACATTGTTAAATCTTGTCCCTTGTAGATGTAATTCCATGAAGAAAGGCTGGTGAACTGTTGGGGAAGTAATTCTTAACTTGAGAATTTTGTTCTTTAAAAGAACTGATTTGGTTTTTGCTGCATAACCTGTGCAGGAGCTGCAATCTGGTTTATGTAGAGGAAAAGTGAAATCTGAAGCAAAAAGGTTATCTGCAGCAAATGGCTTGTGTTTTTGGTGAGGTTGGATGTATTTCAATGGAGGAAGGTTGGTGAACTGCTGAAGTTGCTATCTGGTTTATGCAGAGCAGAAAAATAAAATCTGCAGCAGATCACTTAAGTTCTTGGTGAGGTTGGGTGTGTATTTTTTTTAATACTTGTGCTTATAATGTTAATATGGTGGTAAGTGAGTCATTTTTGCAGTTTTGAGCTTCTTTGGGTTATAGGATACAAGGTAGAAATACTGCATTTTCTTGGCAAAACTTGGAAAGTTCATTTCTCATTTGTGGTTAGATGCAACTTCATGCAGATTTTATGGAGTTTTATGTGCTAAATGTTGATTTGCAGAATTTGACTTAAAATGGCATAGTTCTCAAAGGTCTTTTATGTAGGATCCATTTTTACATGCTTGTGTGATGCCTTTTTGATACACTTTGTATATATTGATGTGTTTTTAGTGAAAATTTCTCATGGTTTATGCTTCATGGAATTATATTTCTTCATTTTAGGGTATTTTTCACACTTGCAAATCATGTTCCATTGCAATCTTAATTTTGTTGAATTGTGCATAAGCAACTGCATAGCTTATGCAATCCTGCATAACCACAATTCTTGCCATTTTCCACCTTTATTGCAAGTGCATAAGGAGAGTGCATAGCTTATGCAACTCTGCATAACCTCATTTTGTCAAATTTCATATCTGTCAAAACTTGCATAAGGTGAGTGCATGACTTATGCACATTTGCACAACTTCAAATTCTGCATTTTCTCTCTCTGCCGAAGTCTGCATAAGCAGAGTGCATAACCTATGCACTTCTGCATGACCAGAAACTCCAAAATTCAAACCTGCCGAGGGGTGCATAAGCAACGTGCATGGCCTATGCACTTCTGCATGACCAGAAACCCAGAAAAACCAAAGTTGCCGAGACCTGCATAAGCAGAGTGCATGGCCTATGCACTTCTGCATGACCAGAAACTCCAAAATTCAAACCTGCCGAGGGGTGCATAAGCAACGTGCATGGCCTATGCACTTCTGCATGACCAGAAACCCAGAAAAATCAAAGTTGTCGAGACCTGCATAAGCAGAGTGCATAACCTATGCACTTCTGCATGACCAGAAACTCCAAAATTCAAACCTACCGAGGGGTGCATAAGCAACGTGCATAGCCTATGCACTTCTGCATGACCAGAAACCCAGAAAAACCAAAGTTGCCGAGACCTGCATAAGCAGAGTGCATAGCTTATGCACTTCTGCATGACCTCATACTCAGAATCTCAAAACCCACCGAAGAGTGCATAAGCAGAGTGCATAGCTTATGCACATCTGCATGACCACCAACCCAAGTTCCAAAAAATTGTCGAAGAGTGCATGAGCAGAGTGCATGGCCTATGCACTTCTGTATGACCCGATTTTCTGAAAAACCAATTCTGCCGAGAGGTGCATAAGGGGAGTGCATGACTTATGCACTCCCGCATGACTTCACTTCCCAATTTTCAAAAGTTGCCGAAACCTGCATAAGCAACGTGCATGGCCTATGCACTTCTGCATGACATATTTTTCTGCACTTCAAAACAAGGCAACACTTGCATAAGCTGGTGCATAAGCCATGCACATGCACTTTCCCCTTATGCAGTCTTTCACAAAACCCATTTAAATCAAATTTTTTTTCCTTTTTCTTTCCCACCTTCACCCCGATAAACCTGTTCACTGCCCTTCTTCTCTCACAATCCTCATTCCGGCATAACTCCTCCTCATGCCTTCTTCTCCATTTCGATTCTCACTACATTTGCCCTAATTCTCATTCTTCTTCGATTTTCTTCTTTCCCCATTATCTTTTCCATCTTCTTCATCGGCAATGGAGTCACCTCCCCACTCCCGTCCAGCTTCTCCTCTCGAAGTCTCTCCATTGTCATCGATACCCCCCACTTCCAATTCTCCTCCACAAGCGACACCCCCACCACCTCCCCCAACCACATACAAACGCAAAATCCGGTCCAAATCTGTGCGACCCATGTCCTCTGCCCCTCCTCTGTCCAAACGCAAAGACCCACCCACCCCATTATCGGAACCGCCACCCAAAAAGCCAAAAGCTCCAGCCTCTACACCCTCTTCCAGCAAAAAGACAATTTCGGCAGCCTCACATGTATCAAAGCTACCCTGGCCTCTTCCTGATACAATTCAAAAGGCAGCTTTTAAGCGACTCAAGGATAGGAGGGTCCAACCCACTAGGTATATATCTGCCGATTCTCTACAATCCCTTGGTTTATTTGACAATATAGTTGCATATCTTGATGGGATGGGTTGGATGGAATTTGTGCATAAACAGGAGATAGTTTATCCAACTCTAGTTTTGGAGTTTATTTCTTCATTCTCTGCTACCCTTAAATTGCATGATGTAGACCATAAACCAATTATGAAATTTAGATGCTTGGGGCAAAATAGAGAGCTGTCATTGGACCAATTTCATAGCATTTTTGGTTTTGCTATTGATGGGTTATTTAGAGTACCACATACTGGAGTAGAGGTAGCCAACAAGGGCATTTGGAATGCTGCCCAATTTTGGAGAATCATCACAAACCAACCTCAAACTTTCTCTGCTGGAAGATCAAAAACATCCCAAATACTTGACCCTGCACTTAGGTTTATTCATAGGCTGATTGCTAGCACAATATTGGGCAGAGGGACTAGTTCTGGTGCTGTAGGAAAATCTGAACTATTTATGTTATGGTGTGCATTTCACATTGTCATCGATACCCCCCACTTCCAATTCTCCTCCACAAGCGACACCCCCACCACCTCCCCCAACCACATACAAACGCAAAATCCGGTCCAAATCTGTGCGACCCATGTCCTCTGCCCCTCCTCTGTCCAAACGCAAAGACCCACCCACCCCATTGTCGGAACCGCCACCCAAAAAGCCAAAAGCTCCAGCCTCTACACCCTCTTCCAGCAAAAAGACAATTTCGGCAGCCTCACATGTATCAAAGCTACCCTGGCCTCTTCCCGATACAATTCAAAAGGCAGCTTTTAAGCGACTCAAGGATAGGAGGGTCCAACCCACTAGGTATATATCTGCCGATTCTCTATAATCCCTTGGTTTATTTGACAATATAGTTGCATATCTTGATGGGATGGGTTGGATGGAATTTGTGCATAAACAGGAGATAGTTTATCCAACTCTAGTTTTGGAGTTTATTTCTTCATTCTCTGCTACCCTTAAATTGCATGATGTAGACCATAAACCAATTATGAAATTTAGATGCTTGGGGCAAAATAGAGAGCTGTCATTGGACCAATTTCATAGCATTTTTGGTTTTGCTATTGATGGGTTATTTAGAGTACCACATACTGGAGTAGAGGTAGCCAACAAGGGCATTTGGAATGCTGCCCAATTTTGGAGAATCATCACAAACCAACCTCAAACTTTCTCTGCTGGAAGATACAAAACATCCCAAATACTTGACCCTGCACTTAGGTTTATTCATAGGCTGATTGCTAGCACAATATTGGGCAGAGGGACTAGTTCTGGTGCTGTAGGAAAATCTGAACTATTTATGTTATGGTGTGCATTTCACAAAGTTAAGGTTTCTCCTGGTTATTTCTTTTGTGAACATGTGCTGCATATTGCTACCAAATCCATAGGTGACATTGTTTTGGGTGGGCTCATCACTGTCATACCCAAGCATTTTGGTTTTAATCCTGCAGAGCACTCAATACCAGCACTTGTGGACACTTTATATTTTGATACTGCACACTTAACCAAAACAGGGTTCAATTTGTCATATTTTGATACTGCCCACCCTGCAGCAGAAACTGAGCCTATTGCACAACCAGAAACCCAACCTTTCACACCAGTCCCACAGCACCCTACTACACCTACCCCACCCTCACCGCTTCAGACATTCCAAAGACCTCTCACCCATTCCTCCTACAGCTGAACCTATCTCATCCACAGCCCCTCCTGCATTCAACACTAAAGCCTTATTCACCTACCTTGACAGGCTTAGTGATGATATCTACTTTGTGGATAGGAAGCTTGACACTGGTCTTGACACACTCAAGGATCGTCATGATCACCTATTTGACCTTGTCATGGAATCCAGGGACAAGCAGAAAGAACTGAAGGAGATGGTGAAGCAACTCATGATCTTTCTGGGCATGCCACCCCCACCTCCATCACCTCCTCCAGCACCATCATTTCGACAGCCAGCAGCAGCCACCAGCCCCTTAGCAACATCCTTGGACAAAGGCAAAACAATAGACATAGATTAGCTTCTGTTTTACTTTTGTTCAATCTTGTAGGACCTTTTCTTTGTAAATATGTTCAAACATTTATAGTTTGTTTCAAATTATGTTTGTTTGTTTTGAATTAGTTTGTTTTAAATTCTGTTTTTCTTGAAGTTTTATTGAATAGCTATTACATTAGTCTTCTTTAATTTTCATTGCACTTATTGCCCTTTTGTACATATTTGCCCATACTCTATATATATTTCAATACTTCTACTGCTGGTTGTACATTTCCCTTGCCAATTCCCATGCAGCAGCTTTTGTATACACTGCACAGGTTATATTTCCCTTATGCAACTGTTTTGCATAGCCTGTGCAACCCTTTCTGCTACTTATGCAGCACTGCACAGGTTGTATTCCCCTTATGCAACTGTCCTGCATAGCCTATGCAACATATATTGCCTCTTATGCAGCACCGCACGGCTTATGCACCTTACTTATGCACATGCTCTGGACAAAGACTTAACTCTGCATAACCTGTGCAGTTTCTTATGCATCCCTTTATCTTGAATTCTCATCTGCTACATACTAGGTAACTCTTTCTTTTTGCTCTTAATCTTTACAATTCCTGGTAATTACCATTTACTTTGACTTTTGATCACACATTGCATGAGACATTGAGGACAATGTCCAATTTTGAGTTTGGGGGTGCACATTCTGATTTTTGCTTTATTTTTGCTTCATTTTTCACATTTTGAGTATAGGAACATCTCATCCCATTTCATTTTCATATATTGTAAATATTTTACATATACATCCATACATACATATACATAACACATTTACACACACATTATACATCACTTAGAAATTGTACACATTGCATACAAATAGACTTCCTCCATTTAGTTAATGCATTACTCATTTTTAGGAATCATGCATCATGCATTAAACTCTTTTGCCAAATCCCTTGAGTATTGAAAAGTTGCCTATGAGAGTGATTTGACTTACCTTTAGTTGGGTTTGTGGATTGAAAGTTTCCTAAAAGATGCAAGGTTTTGAAGTGTCTATCCCTTGCCTATATCTTCTTAGCCAAAAAGCCACCCAACTAGTCATTTTGAGATGGAAGTGTTTAGAGGGAGTTATTGGATATAAGGTAGTCAAATGATGTCTCACCAATCCTAGAACAAATTTTCTAAACCTTTCAAGGCGAAATACCAGCTTATACTTGAAAAGAGAAATGATTAGGCATTCTTTGATTTAAACCTTCTCATTTTGAACCTTTGGCCCTTTTTCCTAATTAAAATTTACCCTTGCAAACCCCTTTGAGCCTTTTTATCCCTAATTTTTCTTGAAATCCTTATTACCACCTAGCCAATGAACCAAACACTCCAACCCTTTTCATGAGAATAATTATTCATAATATTAGGTACATAAAAAAAAATAAAAAATAAAAATAAAAAAAAGAAGAAAAAGAAAAAATATACAATAACTTGTCATCTTGTAAAAGTGCTAGTATATGTGCTTTTCACTATTGCCATTCAAAATGAAAGAAATCCACCCAAAGTATTAAAGAAATGAGTTTGGGGGTGGCAAATTTTAGGGACAATCATCAAAAGAAAATACAAAATGCAAGTTTAAAAAAATCAAATGTCCCTCATTTTTATGTGTTTTGTAAACTATGCTAGCACTTGACAATTCTCATTGTGTATTTCTCTCCTCCACTTATATATATAAAAAAAGAAGAAAAAAAGAAAAAAAAATGTAATAAAATAAAAAGGTGTACCTTATGTTGTCAAAATTGAAAATATTCTCATGCTTTGAACCATTTTTACCCATTTTTCTTCTTAGCCTCATTTTGAACCCCATGGCCCCATTACATCCCTAAAAAGACCTTTGATCTCTTAATAGTACTTGCTACATTAGTGGAGATGGGAGTAGGGAATTTGCCTATGGGATTGGAAAACTATTCATCTATTCATTCAATTCTATCATTCCGTGTTGAGATACTTTGGTTATTGATTGTCCTAGAATTCCTTTTGAGCATGACTATCTCTTTTGATTTGTTGGTTTGGGGATTTTGAATGATAATTGACTTGATGGCTAAGCGGTGAAAGCTTGGATAAGCATTAAATTCTTTGCATTTTGAAGAATGGGTATATGGATTGTTGGTATGGCTAAAGGTGTGTTAAGTTACTTTAATGGGTAATTTTCATAGCTCTTTGGATAAGGCACCCCTAAAAATTTTGCATGTCATTTTAAAGTTTGCTTGAGGACAAGCAAAAGCTTGAGTTTGGGGGTATTTGATGCATACATTTTGCATAATCATTTAGGTTTAAATTCATAGCCATTTTATTTGATTATTAGTCACTTTTAGCTAATTTCATTAGTTATTTAGTTAGTTTTTCATAATTGTCAATTTTAGATTAATTTGTAAATTTTACTTTGTTTTGTAGGAAAAATGGTGTTTTTGGAAGGACTGAAGAGAAATTTTGCCACTGAGGAGTGACTTCTACAGCTAAAGATGTCAAAAACAAGTTTTCAAGCTGAAATATGCATTGACCAAACTGTGCATAACTTGCCGCATAAGCTATGCAGATCTGCATAAGGAGAAAGATCACTGTTCCAGAACCAACCGAAATGTGCATAAGGAGACTGCATAGCTTATGCACATTCTCGCCTCCCTTATGCACCTTCACGGAATTGTGCATAACCTATGCACCAAGTCATGCAGTTTCGCATAAGTGACTCAGAACCAGTAAAATCGCATAAGGGATCGCATAACTTATGCGATCCACTTATCTGATCCCATAAAGAGTTCATTAATGAGCTGGCAGGAGATTCCCTCAAATAATTCCTCCTAGAACATACCATTTTAGGGCTCCATGTCAGAAAAATGCTATAAATAGTCTCATTATCCCATTTTAGAGGGGAGACAAGGGAGCAGAAAAGGAAAGGAGGGGCTGAGCAGAATTTGAAGAGTCACTTCCACCTTCCACACCATTTTCAACCAAGATTTGCTGATTTCTTTCTTTCCTTACATTTTTCTACATTTCTAGTGTTTAATTTCTTACTTCTTAGCTTAGATTAAAGCTTTATTTCCATTTAAACTCATCATATCTTGTAAGCATTATGGATAGAGAGTAGTTTACTTTTGATTCTGGAGTAAGGGTTGTAATATTTGAGATATTTTGTGGATTTTGATTGGGTAATCCATATTTTGTGGTCTTAATGAGTTTTATTCATTTCTTGTATGCTTAATGACATGCTTAATGTAGGATCCCATTAAGTGATGTTCTTAATCCATGGTTGAAGCAATCGAAGGAGAAGGCCTTGTGATAGATAATCAAGAAATTGGACTTAATTAACTTAGACCTAGAAATAGGCTAAGGATTAAGAGGATTCACAGATTAATTAAAGAACTTAATGGGTCTTAATTAATTCTAACTCCACGAAAGTAGGATTAGTTTGATTAAGGCACTCTTTGTCTTGCTCGAAAGGGAATTCAAAGGATTTAAGAATTAATCTCCTTAAAACCCATAAGTTTCATAAAATTGGATAACCGATCTAAAATCCCAAAATAGCTCGGATATGAAATCCCGAACTCCGGAATCGCCTTTTTACCATTGTTAATTTCTAATCGAATTTAATTACTTGCCATTTTGAATATTGCCATATTTGAACTTGCTTATTTCAATTTGATGCAATTTTAGTTTAATACAATACATTGTTGAATAGAATATTGATTTTGCACATATAGATTTCACACTCCATTACCCATCAATTCATTACTTTAATTTCATAAATACTTCGATTTAGTCAACTTTTATATCAAAAATTCAATCATTAACACGACTCCTCGTGGGATCGATATCTTTTCTATACTACTTGTACGGCCCGTGCACTTGCGGTAGGGACGCATCATATATATATATATATATATATATATATATATATATTCTACAAAATTAAAGCTTTTAATTAATATATTGTTATTAATCATTTAGCTAACAAGTGTTACTAATTTTTTAAGAAAAAAACTCAAAATTTTGATAAAAATACTTTTACCATTATACTACAAATATTTTGATAATTTGAATTTATTAATTATACATATTAATATATTTATTTTTTATTTATTATTTTTAATTAAATTTGTTCTTAAAATATATATAAGTACTAAAATAAATAAAATACTTTTTTTTTCTATTTTGAAGTGTACGTCTAGGCCCAATCAAATCCCAATAAGATAGTTCAAGGCTACAATGGCAGCAAAACTATGCTTTGACCATCCCACAAACACTATGCTTTCTTCTGTGAAACTTGGGAACCGGTCTTAACTGGTCTCTAACGTTTTGGAAGTTCGCAAATGATCCAGGAACTGGGGACTGGTCTTACCAGTTAAGACCATAGCTATGCTTTCTTCTATGAAACTTGGGAACTGGTCTTAACTTATCTCTAATGTCTTGGAAGTTCACAAATGATCCAGGAACTGGGGAATGGTCTTACTAGTTAAGACCATAGCCATGCTTTCTTCTATGAAACTTGGGAACTGGTCTTTATTAAGGAAAGTTGACAGCCAATCTCCTAAATTATAGTCATTCAATTATACAATCCCATTTTAGAGGGATTCTGTTGTAACATTTCAATGTATACAGGGATTTGATTTAGCAAGTTAATCATTGTAATCTATATATATTTGTTGACAATGGCAATCAAAGATGATGAGCCAATTACAAATCATCTGTGCATCTTTTTATGGCATTAGAGCAGCAAATCACGGTTTAAACACCTTTTTTTTTTTTTTTTCGATCCTCACCATGGCCACCAATTCATCAGCTTCTTCTTCTTCTTCTCTAATGCCTCAAATAATAGTCAAACTCACTTCTACCAATTACCTTCTCTGGAAAACACAAATGATTCCACTTCTTTGCAGGCATCAATTGATTCATCACATTGATGGCTCCAAACCGACTCCCCCTAAAGAAATTGACAATGCTCCGAACCCAGAATATACCACCTGGTATATCAAGGACCAAACAGTACTAAGTTGGATTCTTAGCTCCCTTTCTGAATCTGTTCTCTCCCAAGTTGTTGGGGCCACCACCGCCTATGTTGCCTGGTCTCGACTATAAACCACTTATGCTTTAGGTTCTCGAACTCAAATTCACACTCTTAAAAATGCTCTTCATGCCTTGTCTAGGGACAATGATTGCATTGCAACCTACATGGATCGTGCCAAGTGCATATTAATCAACTTGTTGCACTTGATGCTGCCATCTCCGAAGATGATCTCATTGATCATATCTTGCATGGTCTTGGTCTAGATTACAGACCATTCACACGCAATATTGAAGCAAGGTTAACCTGGATCTCCTTTAATGATTTATTTATCTTACTTCTTTCCAAAGAAATGTAACTTAAAAATTCCAATGACTCTCTCAACACTCATGGTATTGCTCACTATACCACTCGCCAAAACACTGCTGGTGGTACAGAGGTAGAAGTCGTGGATCTAGACGTGGGGGCCATCAATCCAATTCTGGCTGTGGTCGCTCCCCTTCCTGCAACAATGAATCCTTCGCACTCATTTCTTATAATTGCCGAGGCCAAGGGCACACCTCCAAACAATGTCCTAGTCCCAAATATAGCACTTACACTGATCATAGCTCCAAACCAATAGCCAACTACACCTCATCTCCCACTGCGCCCACTAAACCGTGGATCATCGACACTGGAGCTACCCATCACTTAACCTCTGAACTAGAAAACTTGGGCATTCACTCCGAATATTCAGGCACTGACGAAGTTTCTCTCACCAATGGTAAAAGCTTACCCATTACTCATATTGGTTCTAATAATATTTCTCTCAATTCTTGCACTTTTTCATTAGATAATATTCTTCATGTTCCACAATCTAACACAAATTTGTTATCTGTTCGACAGTTCACCAATTCTAATAATGTCTCACTTGAATTTTTCCCAAATTTTTTTGTGATTAAGGACAGCAAAAGGAAGCAGCCACTACGCTAGGGATGCGTTAAAGATGGACTCTATTACTTAGCTGCTGATTCCATTTCTCTAGTTTGCAATTCAGTTTCCTTATCCACTTGGCGTGCTAGATTAGGCCATGCCTGTTCAAAAACTATCAATAAAGTGTTATCCTTGAATAAATTATCTACTACTGCTAAGACTGATAAATCTTTGTGTGAAACATGTTGTGTTAGCAAATCTCACATGCTGCCTTTTTATGATTCTACTTTTCATGCCAAAGAACCATTAGAACTAATTTGTTCTGATTTATGGGGCCCTGCTCTCCAATTACTTCTTCTGATGGTTATTTATACTATGTTCTCTTTTTTTATCACTTTACCAAATACACATGGATTTATTTTCGTCGTAAAAAATCTGATGTCTTCAATTGCTTTGTTAAATTCTGGGCTATAGTTGAAATTTTTTTTGGTAAATCCATCAAACAATTTCAATCCAATTGGGAAGGAGAATGCCAAGCACTAAAACACTACCTAGCTGAAAATGCCATTATACAAAGAAGCTCTTGCCCACACACACCCGAACAAAATGGGTGTGTTGAATGTAAACACCAACACAACACCGAAACTGGTTGAGCCTACTTACACCATTTATTCGTACCATCAAAATATTGGGATCATGTCTTTACTGCTGCCGTTTACACAATAAATCGCTTACCCACTCCAAAGCTCAACCACAAATCACCTTATCAAATAATTTTTCAACGTAACCCGGAATATCAATTTCTTCGTATTTTTGGTTGTTGCTACGTCCTTACACTCACAAAAAAATTGAACCTCGTTTTGCCAAATGTGTGTTTCTTAGGTATAGTCTTCTTCACAAGGGTTATAAATGCTTGTCTTTATCCACTAATAAAATTTTTTACTCACGTCATGTCTTATTTGATGAACAAGTGTTTTCGTTCAAAGAAAGTAATGGAAAATCCTCCATTCTCAATCCACCACCATTGCCAATTCATATTTTCTCCCTAGGACAGCCTACCCCAACATTGTCCTCCCAACTAGCACCAAATCCCATGCCCCCTCCATAGCCGCAAAATCCCCAAGAACCACCATGTCACACCTTACCCCTCTGTAAGGCATAACATGATCCCGTAGAATACCTAATGAACTACCGAACTTCACCTATAGATAACTCATTAAGTATCCTACAAGGGATTTTAAAACAATTTTCTTACTTTTATAAGTGGTGAGCATTTTCTAATAAGTATTAAAATCATTTATTCAAAGTTGAAAACTAGTTAAAATTTTTGGCTCATTTTATTTTTCCGCAAATTTTATAAAAATTTCGGCAGAGTGCTGTCTGTATTTTGAGAAAACAGTTCTTCAAATACCTGTAAAAAACACTTCTAATAATTTGTCTCAACAACTTCTTCAAATTCAGAATCATCCCAATCAATTTCAACATCATTTATCAACTTCCAAAAATTCAAATCCACAATTTCCAATATTCGACAATCATCAAAATACCATTCATCAATTTCATTCAATTTAAAACAAAATACTTCCATTAATATTTCATTAAAGATAAAACAATTTATATACATCATTACAAAAATTTACATTAAAAGAAATTCGAACTAAAATTTATTACAAACTTTATACAAGCTTTATACAAACTGCTCAAGACCAGTATTACATGTCCATACCTTTACATATATTACATACATCAAAATAAATTTCTACAGTCAGGGTATAAAATATACTCGATAACTTCAAGCAGGTCGGTCCTCAATCCTTAGCAGCTCAGTCTGCTGCTCCTCTAGTCTCTAAATCTGTGACAGCAATAACAGCCATCGCTGAGTACTAGGACTCAGTGGTGCACAACATACTAAAATAATCTTTATACAGAATTTAAATCATATTTATTCAAAAATTGGACTGAACATGAGAGTTAAACACAAAACATGAATTATGAGATTTTAATCCAAACAATTTCATTTCGAAGTGTCAAAACCAATTTCATAAAACCCACAGTTATATCATGTCATTCGAAACAAATATAATCTCAATAGCCAGAGGCTAAGGAGAAGTCACATCACAAGGCTAGCTAGCTAGCTCAAATATATGGATATCCATTCAATTTCTTCTTCTACTGGCACACACCTCAACACTTCAGCCAGAGAAGGAATCAAAATTCGAAACTGATTACCCCCACTAGTCATGCTAGTGAGGTGTTCAAATATATGGTCATGACACTGTGGTTTCAAAACTTATCTTAACAATTTACTAAACATTTTTGCCATCTCAAATATATACAAATAACTTCCAACAATTTAAATCAAAAGCATCATAAATACTTCATCATAATAATGTCACAATTCAATATTTTAAATTATTCAAAACAATATGCAGAAGATAATTTACAGAAATTATACGTTGTGCACAAACCTTATGTGAGTCACCTTTTTGGCCTTGACTCGACACCTCGGGTTCCTTCCCGGTATTCTTTTCCACTGAAACACACAGTTTCACAGTGTTTCAGTATAATAACTTAGTATAAATCCAAAAATAAATTTAAATTCACTTTTACCTAGCTCTAATATGCTAAAATTGACGTTCTTTAAAATTTGTGTTTCCGAGTTACTATTCACAACATTATTCAAGTCAATTTGTTGACTTTCTAAGGCTTAATAGGTATGGGAACTCCAACTTCACCCACATACCACATTTTGGTTACTAAATTTGTTGGTTTTGGTTTTTTACTCAAATTCTAAGTCTTTTAGGCAAATTTGCAAATTTTCAGTTTTGGTGTCTTATGTTGCACTGTTCCATTGATTATTTTTCTGTTAGAATTTAATAAAACTTTCTTCATAGAAAATGTTCCCTATTGTCTTAACTTTATTCTCCTTTTTGAATCACTCCATTTGGAGTTTTGTAGCTCAAGTTATAGCCATTTGAATCATGGTTGCCGGATTGGACTTAACCCAGATTTCTGGGTACCAAACTGGTTCTGGCAGTTTTAGGTCACCAAATTTGGGTGGCCAAATGAATTGGTTAAGGGCATAATTTGGGTTTGTGTTCCTCATGAAAGTTTTAGGTCTATATCTCAGCTGTCTACTGGTAAAATTTCAGGTCAATTAGACCTACTTAGCCCAAGTTATGGCCACACTGTTCATTTGGTCATTTTTGTACAGGTCAGACTGCAGAATTCCGGATTTGGTCAATTTGTTCACTAGGTTTTGGTCACTTTTTGGGCATGATTCCTGAATGAAAATTGTGTCATTTTGTGTCTATTTTCATTCCCAATTGGCCTCATACCAATTGGACTTGTAAATTTTCAGTTTTGGTCCCTCAAAAGGACCTTGATCCTGCTGCCTGCAGCATGACTACATTCAATCCGAATTTAAACTCAATTCCAATACTTCTAACATACTCCAATTGGTCATAAATGACCATTTCTCACCTCACACAAGGTCAAACACATCATTTGACAAATTTCACATTTTTGCATTCCAAACCCTAGGTCCCCAAAACCCTAACTAACTAATTTGTTGCATTTAGCTAATTCAAAGCATATAACCATAATCATTCAACTCCTTCATGTTCATATTCACCTCTAATTCAATCAAACCCATGCAAATCATGCCCCCACACATACTGGCCAAATTTCCCTTTAGTCCCCCTAAGATGTTTTCTTTTCATTCTAAAGTTAAAATCTAGGTTAGTTAAGCTAAACACACAAAGTATAAAGTGAATTTTTTAAACTTAAATTACTAACCTTAATTTGGATGTTCCCTTCTTCAATTTCCTCTTTTTCTTCCTTCTTTCTTTCTTTGCTAAATCTCCTTCTCAAGTGAGGGTAGTAAGGTTTTATAAAATAATTGTGGTAGAAATTAAGGTTAAGTGAGGAAACAAAAGCTTGAGTGCAAGCTTCAATGGAGTTTTGGTGAGGGAGAGGGAGAGAGAGATGGTTCACGTTTTTTTTAAGAAAATGAAGTCTTTTTTTTTTCTTTTTCTTTTATGAATTTGGTCTTATGGAAGACCATAAATCAAATTAAATAAATTTTTAATTATAGTATTTATGGCATCATGCATGATGTCATGCATGATGTCATCTCTTTTCACTTTTTCAATTTTCTTTTTATTTTTCTATTTATTTTTTTTCATTAGTTCTTTAATTTAATTCTCGATTTCGAAATTTTCTTTTCTCCAATTTTATTTAACAATTAGGTCAGGAGTCAGCTCTCGGGGTCAATTGACCAAATTGCCCCTCGCTGGTTCAACCCGATTTGCAAATAATTCAATATTTCTTCTGGCTCCCTGACCTAATTATTTGACTGGCTTAATAATTCTTTTTTGTGATTTTCTCTTTTCCACTGTGTTCGTAATAGTCCTAAGGACCGCGGCATCACATTTTACGGTTCGAAATTTGAGTTTAAATCGACCTTGCAATCCTTCCCGAGAAGGTCACCCATCACTGTGACTCTCAGCTCATTTAACTTCTTATATTCTGTTTTTCTTCTTCATACTTAACTAATTGACAATTACTAATTATTTGTATTCAGGGCTTATCTAGTTGTCTTAGACATGGTTCTAATCCTCTTAATTGTCCGGACCGACACCGATCACCGGAATAGTGAAATATACCAGGCTATGCACATAGGGGTGTTACACACCACCACCAACCAGCCACACCGATTCCTCTACCTCCAATAGCATAACAAATCAACCATCTCCTACACTTACCATTGACCTGACCTCATACCCAAACACCCATACCAATAATCAAAACCAACACCCCATGGTCATAAGATCCAAAACCGGCAGCTTAAAACCTAAAGCTCATCGTACTACACCCACCACTCTCACCACACCACCCAGGTATCAAGAGGCAGCACAACAAGAAATTTGGCGACAAGCAATGTCAGAGGAAATAGATGCCTTAATGGCCAATGGAACCTGGGATTTAGTGCCAAGATCACAAGCAACAAATGTAATTGGTTGCAAATGGATTTATCGTATCAAGACCAAACCGGATGGATCCGTTGATCATCACAAGGCCAGACTCATAGCTAAACGTTTCCATCAATGACCTGGCATTGATTATGTTGAGACTTTTAGTCCTGTCATCAAACTAGCCACAGCTCGGCTCATTCTATCTATTACTGTAAACTCTAAGTGGCCTATCCGTCAACTAAATGTCTCAAATGCATTCTTGCGCGGGACAATTGAAGAGCCAATTTACATGGTGCAGCCCTAAGGCTTTCTAGATCGCACCAACTCAAATCATGTGTGTCTATTAAAGAAGTCCCTATATGGTTTAAAACAAGCCCCATGGACCTAGTATTTTTGTCTCTCACAGGCATTATAAAAAATTGGGTTCAAAGGATCTAAAGTTGATAGCTCTCTCTTTTTCTATTCCTCTGGCAAAAACACTGCCTACTGTCTTGTATATGTTGATGATCTCATTTTGACAGGTTCCACTGCTCCTCTTCTTCATGATATCATTAAACAACTTGGGTCAACTATAGCACTTAAGAATTTGGGTCCGCTCACATATTTTCTAGGTGTGGAGGTCACTTGGCTAAAGACTGGACTTCAACTCTCCCAGTCCAAGTATATTTGGGATCTTTTAAGGCGTGTAAATATGCATGAGGCTACTTCTATCTCCATGCCATCTTCTCCACAAGCAATAGTAGATAATGATTCTTCCAATAACTTTGAAAATGCTTCCTTATTTCAGCAAGTAGTGGGCTCTCTACAATATTTAGCACTCACTCGACCGGACATCACCATGGCAGTCAATAAAATAGCTCAATTCATGCACTCACCCTCAGTCAATCGTTGGCAAGCTGTCAAATGCATACTCTGATATTTAAGAGGAACAATAGACCACGGTCTTATTCTCAAATCTTCACAATCTCCATGTCTTTTTGCTTTCTCTAATGCGGATTAGGGAGGTGACAAACTTGATCTCAAAAGAACCTCAGCTTATGCCGTATTCCATGGTTCCAATCTCATCTCATGGTGTTCGAAGAAACAAAAAAAAGTGGCTCGGTCAAGCACTGATTCAAAGTATCGGGCTTTAGCATCGACAGCCTCTAAAGTTTACTGGTTACAATGCCTTCTTCAAGAACTCCAGCAACTGCTTACTGCTATACCAAAAATCTGGTGTGATAATGTCTCAGCCACATCTTTAGTAGCTAACCCAGTTTTCCACTCTCAGTCCAAACACCTTGAACTTGATTTTCATTTCGTTAGAGATCAAGTTCGACATAAAAATCTTTAGGTATCTTACATTCCTACTGCTGATTGCCGATGTCTTAACCAAACCTTTATCCAAACAATGGTTTCTTGACTTAAAGGGCAAACTAATAGTAGTTCCCCCTATTTGTTTGCGCGGGGGGGGGGGGGGGGGGGGGGGGGGGGGGGGGTGTATTAAGGAAAGTTAACAACCAATCTCCTAAATTACAGTCATTCAATTATACAATCCCATTTTAGAGGGATTCTATTGTAACATTTCCATGTATACAGGGATTTAAGTTTAGCAAGTTAATCATTGTAATCTATATATATATTTGTTGACAATGGCAATCAAAGATGATGAGCCAATTACAAATCATCTGTGCATCTTGTTAGTCTTAACCTATCTCTAACGTCTTGGAAGTTGGCAAATGATCCAGGAACTGAGGACTGGTTGTACTAGTTAAGACCATTGCTATGCTTTCTTCCATGAAACTTGGGAACTAGTCTTAACTTATCTCTAATGTCATGGAAGTTTGCAAATGATCCAGGAATTAGGGAGTGGTCTTACCAATTAATACCATAGCTATGCTTTCTTATATGAAACTTAGGAACTCGTCTTAACCTCTCTCTAATGTCTTGGAAGTTTGCAAATGATCTAGGAATTGGCGAGTGGTCTTACCAGTTAAGACCATAGCTATGCTTTCTTCTATGAAACTTGGGAACTGGTTTTAACCTGTCTCTAATGTCTTGGAAGTTCGCAAATGATCCAGGAACTGGGGACTGGTCTTACCAGTTAAGACCATAGCTATGCTTTCTTCTATGAAACTTAGGAACTCGTCTTAACCTCTCTCTAATGTCTTGGAAGTTCACAAATGATCTAGGAATTGGGGAGTGGTCTTACCAGTTAAGACCATAACAATGCTTTCTTCTATGAAACTTGGGAACTGGTTTTAACCTGTCTCTAACATCTTGGAAGTTCGCAAATGATCCATGAACTGGGGACTGATCTTACCAGTTAAGACCATAGCTATGCTTTCTTTTATGCAACTTGGGAACTGGTCTTAACCTGTCTCTAACATCTTACTGATGTGGCCCAACCGCAAGTGCATGAGTTGTATAAGTAATATAGAAAAGATATTGTTCCCTCGAAGAGTTATGTTAATGATTGAATTTTTGATATAAAAATTGACTAATTCAAGCAAATTTTGTAATTCAGGTGATAGATTGATAGAATTTGAGGTGAGGAATCTATATATGCAAAATTAACAATCTAATTACCAATATGAAGATTTAACTAAATTTGTAGTAAATTAAAATGAGCAAATTGAAATATGGCAAGAGTTAAAATGACAAGCAATTAAATTAGATTAAAATTAACAATGATAAAAGGCTGATTCCAGAGTTTGGGAATTCATATTCAAGCTATTTTGGGATTTTTAAGTTGGTTATCCAATCTTATGGAAATTATGAGTTTCAATGAGATTAATTCTTAAATCCTTTGAATACCCTTTCGAGTGAGACAAAGAGTGCCTTAATTAACCTAATCCTACTTTCATGGAGTTAAAATTAATCAAGACCCATTAAGTTCCTTAATTAATCTATAAATCCTCTTAATCCTTAGTCTATTTCTAGATCTAAGTTAATTAAGTCCAATTTATTGATTATCTATCACAGGGTTTTCTCCTTTCAGTGCTTCAACCATGGATTAAGAACAATACTTAATGGGATCCTACACTAAGCATGTCATTAAGCACACAAGAAATGGATAAAACCTCATAAAACCATAAAATATGGATTACCCAATAACAGATCCACAAAATATCTCAAATATTACATTTCAACTCCAGAATCTATGAAAAACTACTCACTATCCATAATAATTACAAGAAATTCTGAGTAAATATGGAAATAAAACTTGAAACTATATTAAGAACTAAGAAACCCAATACAAGAAAAATAGAAAATAGTGAAGAAAAGAAGAAAACTCCAAATCTGGTCCAGAAATGGAGAGTGATGCCTCTGCTCTGTTTTTCTGACATTTTTCTCTGCTTTTGCTCTTTCTTCCTTCCTTTCTTCTTATAAGGACACTATTTATATTCTTCTAACAAGTAGCGCTAAAATGGTGTGTTTGAGGTGAAGTTCATGTGAGAGAATCTTTCTGCCAGCTCATTATGAAGAGTTGCACAAGTTGTGCAATTTCTTATGCAGGTTCCATGCAAAATCAGTGGTTCCAAGTGCTTCCCGTGATATTGCATAAGTTATGCAGGTTGGTTGTACAGGTTTTTCAAGCTTTCGAATCCTCCATGAAACTGCATAAGTGGACTGCATAAGTTATGTAGCTGGTTATGCAAGTTCGGTAGGTTTGGTGCTTTTTTCGTTGTGCTACATAAGCAAGGAGCAGATATGCATAAGTCATGCAGCTGGTTATGTAGGTTTCCGTGAAGCTGCATAAACAAGGAGTGAATCTGCATAAGTCATGCAGTAACTTATGAAGGTTTTGGCAGGTTTGGAAAATTGCTTCTTCTCCCTAAGCAGAACTGCACAACTTATGCAGTAGGTTATGCACATTTCGGCCATTTTGCATTCTTCAACTTTCAAGCTTTATTTTGATAATTTTGGCTCTGAGAATCACTGCTCAGTGGCACAAATACTTTGTAGTCCCTAAAAAACACCATTATCACCTACAAAACAAAACAAATTACAAATTAACCCAAAAATCGATAATTACGGAAAATTATCTAAATAACTAATAAAATTAGCTAAAAGTGACTAACAAATAAATGAAATAGCCATGAAATCTAACCTAAATGACTATGAAAAATGCATGTATCACTTACCAGTTAAGACCATAGCTATGCTTTCTTCTATGAAACTGGAACTAGTCTTAACCTGTCTCTAACGTCTTGAAAGTTCGCAAATGATCCAAGAACTGGGGACTGGTCTTACCGGTTCAGACCATAGCTATGCTTTCTTCTATGAAACTTGGGAACTAGTCTTAACCTGTCTCTAACGTCTTGGAAGTTCGCAAATGATCCAGGAACTGGGGACTAGTCTTACCAGTTATGACCATAGGGGATCCCCTTAGCTGTTTTTGTTCAAAGAATCAGGGGTAAAATGATAATTTCATTTTGACAATTGGCAAACCTATTATAACTAGTCAAAATGACATTTTTTAAAGGTAAATTAAAATTGAGTAATATTATTTTAATAAATTAAAATTGAGTGATTCAAATAAAATAATTGAATGACAATTGATAAAATTAGTCTATTTCAATATGTAATTGCTTGGTAGTTAACTCTTTAGCATGAATTTATTTTAGTGGTTATCAGTAATTAACATATATAACATTATTTATAAAAATTTTATACATAAAAATAAATTAAAAGAGAAAAAAACAAAATTGCACATGAAATTATCATCCACTATAAGAATGGTGATTTTGTATCTGGATAATGATTGGTTTTCAACTTTCTATTTTTATTTTAAAAAATAAAAATAAAAAAGCAGAAGTATAGTTGTTTTCATTTTAAAAGCTTTTCTCATAATCATTTTCAAAACAAAAGCCATAATTGAGAAATCAAAATTCTTGATTTTATCTTCAATTTTTCTATTTACATCCATTAAAATTTATTTAATATATTTTTTAGTATGAATCATTACAATATTAATAACAAATTATATGAAAGAGTGAAAACTGTGCTAAACGAGTGCAAATTACATTTAATGAACTATAAATTGTAGTTCTCTATACTAATAGAATGCTTTAATTGAATGTTTTACACCCATTAGAAAAACTTTTTTATTTTTTAATTTATGCTTCTCAAGAGTTGCATGTGCTCCAAAATCCTTTCATTTATTCTTTGTGTCACATTTCGTGTTCCCCTCCTTCTCATCCTTTCTTTCTTTAAATTTTCCCACTCCTCCTCACCATACTCTTATACTTTCCTGCTCTAATGGCTGCTCATCACTCTCAGGCAATGTGTTTTTGGTAGATTTGCCAAAACTTTGATACCTTATGTCTATGATTTTCCCAAATATTAAAATGAAATCTGTGTGAAAGTCAAAGTGCTGAACAAAATTAATTAATTAAATTGAATTTGATTTCCATGAGTTTGTGCAATTGATTTTTGAAGTTGATTAACCCAAATCTTTTTAATATTTATGAAATGTTAAGTGTATATTAAAAAAAAATCAACATATTAGTTTATATATATATATATATATAATGAGTAATTTTATAGAGAACATGTTATGTTATTCCATATTACATGGAATAATAACCCAATTAAAGAATGACAACTGCACGACTACACTTTGTGGGATCCATGATCACTGATTTGGCATTTCATCACTGGTTTGCCATTCCACATATGCAAACCTATATGAAATCACCGGGTTAAAATATAATTGGACTTTAAAAACTTTTGATTTCCTTTGAAATAAATTATTCGGAAGAAAAAAAAATCAATTGAATTCTCAAACAATTATTTTTTATTTTTATTTCTCTTAAAATGAAAATTTTTTAAGTTAAAAAGAATTAAATTTTTTTTCATTCTAAATATAAAATTGACAAAAAAAGAAATCAATTAAATCGAATTATTAAAAAATTTTAGTTTTTAAATAAAAAAAGAACAATAAATCGCAGGCTACAAAGCAATGTTTGAGTTGAAATTCAAAACCTCACATCCTAACTATAATTTTTTTTTTTTTTATAATTTTTCATCAACATGTATAGACCATTTCTGAGTGGTATCCGAGCAGCATCATGACTAAACTTCATAGACAAAGCCTCAGGTGGTATCCAAGCAGAGAATGTGTTTCTTCTTCAATAGTTTGATCGAAGCAAAGTTTAACCAAAATAAAAAAATTCAAATTTTTTGCTATTGCTAATTTTTTTTCCCCTATATACTCATCAATACTATTCAATGATTAACCAACCCACCCATCTTTCAAATTTAAGAAAAAATGGGAAAATAAAAATGAATTACCCATTTTAATTCCTTCTTGCGAAGCTCTCTAGGCATCAAGGGTTCATAACTTTGTCTGTTTTCATCTTCTTCATCTCGAAGAGAAGAAAGAGGGGGCGTGGCGTGGTAAGAAAAAGAGCAACCCAATAACCTGGCGGGCGTGGCGTGGTAAGAAAAAGAGCAACCCAATAACCTGGAGAGCACAGAGACCATGGGCACTCCAACAATTATTCTACTAAAAGCGAGCATTGCAAGAAAAGAGAAACATCATAAATTTGAGAACTAATCGTCTCAAAAAAGGAAGAGGAACCATCAAAGCAGCACTCTTTGCAGTAAAATAATATGGTTTTGCGTGGATGGCATGTATAAAGGAAATGGTTAATTTGATGTGGTACGTGTAAAGTGGGGAAAAAAACTGTGCGAAGGGACACGGAAGACAAAATAAAACCTCAAAGGAAAAGACAATAACACCTCCAATTAAGCCCAAACCACAAAATCACACTCCAATTTTCACTGTACAAACAATAGTAAAATTTTTCGGATAACTTTTATAGCTGTTCTCTGAATTTTGCTCTGTATTTCACTTATATCTCTTTAATTTGTTATAACAAAATTCTTAAATTTTAATTTTATTTGGAAAAAATTACTTTAGCCTGTAATAGCAACTTTTCATATTAAAAAAATTCCTTCAAGCTATAGTGTGACATCTACAAATACAGATTCAATACTTTCCAGTGAAGAGTAATCTTCCTCCTTTACAGTAAGCAGATCGTTGTGATAGCATTACTGTTGACCCCGTGTAGCTCAAAATGAGCATTGATTTTGATGATAACAAAACTCAAAGAGAATCTATCTAACCCAACTTTAAAGTGATGTGTAGATTCTTTGTCTTATTGCTAAAGAACCTTTGAAGTTACACCTAAGGAGAAATGATACTCAAAGGCATTTCAAGACAAATCCAAAATGAGAAAAGAACAAGACTATGGAAGCCAAGACTCAAAGAAAAGGTATGAAAGGGATAGTATTAGAGATTGAGTCTTAGGTCTTTTGTAAAAAGAATGGATGAGAATTTAGTCAAATGGAGCTCAAAAATGAAATTTTATTCTCTGATTTTTTTTTTCCTCATCATGACCTTGGACACTACTATTGAAATATTTTTTAAGGTCTAAAACATTTGACATTGCAAATTGAGATATGCAGCTGTTGACTTAGTTTGCTAACTGGTTTGCTAAAGTTTTTAGTTTGCTAATGAGTTTGCTAAAAAAGTTAGTTTACTAACCAGTTTACTGACTGCTCCTAAAATTTCATTAGTTTGCTAATTTATCAGAGCTGCTCAACTTCGCACAAAAGGACAAAATAACGGCTATTTTGTCTTGGGCAGTGTGTGTAACATTCCAAAAGGGTTTCAAACGGTCTAAAATGATTTAGGACTATAAATACACATTCTTCACTTCATTTACACTTGATGAAAGCCTACATTTGAACTCCAACATTGATTTTTCATTTATTGCTTTCATTCAAGAGCTTTAAAGATTTTGAGCTACCATTGGCAAATCAACTCATCTCTTCTTTATAGTTTGATTTGTATTGAGTAAGAGTGAGTGTTGAAATATTGAATTGCATTTAAGAGAGGTTGTACAAGCACCTATTGAAGCTTGAGAGAGAAAGTGCTTGTGATAGCACTTGTGAAGGTTTCAAGCTACCTTGGTGAAAGCTTGGTGTTGAAAAGTTGTAAAGGGCTTTTGGTCTCTTGCCTTCAAAAGAGCAAATAGTGGAGTGAAGACTCAAAGAGGGTTCTTTGAGAGAGTGGATGTAGGCTAGTTAAGCCGAACCACTATAAAAATCATTGTGTTTGATCTCTCTAACCTTAACCTCTTTACTTTTGTGCAATTTAAATTTTTCCTTATATACATGATATTGAATGTTGGTTAAATAGATTGAGTTGATAAATTTGTGGACATATTGAGTGACTTGAAAAATTAGTTGTATATTGTATGATGAATGCTTTGTCAAATATTGCCATATACATTGATTGAGACTTGAATTGCAACTTAGGAACACATTGTTGAAGCACATATTACTTTCATTTTATATAGAAAAGCACCTAGTTGAACAAAGCCACAATTTTTCATTAGGCTACAAGCAAGGGCCGAAAAATTGTTAAAGTCCAATTCACCCCCCTCTTGGACTATTTTGGGACAACAAATTGGTATCAGAGCCTGACTCTCTTGCTTAGGGAATTACAACCTTAGAGTGATCCATAATGGCTAGTTCATCTAGTAGTACTGCTGGTATACCCGCACCATTAGTTGAAGGCTACTCAATCACTAGACCACCACTCTTCAATGGCACTAATTATTCATTTTGGAAAGTAAGAATGAGAAATTTCATACAATCTGTGGATATTGATGCATGGAGAATTATTAAAAATGGTCCACATGTTCCTCAAAAGAATGGTCCACGAACTACAAAAGTTCCAAAACTTGAAGATGAATATGATGACAATGATTGGAAGAAAATCTCTATAAATGCTAAAGCTATTAATATTTTGCATTGCTCACTTGACCTTAATGAATACAATCGTGTTTCAGGATGTCAATCTGCTAAGGAAATTTGGGATAAGCTTGAAGTCACTTATGAAGGAACTGATGTCGTCAAAGAGTCCAAAGCAAACCTTCTTATTCGAGATTATGAGCTGTTTGAAATGAGGCCAGGAGAATCAATTGCGGATATGAGTACAAGGTTTACTAATCTTGTGAATCTTCTCAAAGCACTTGGTAAAAGATTTGAGGAAGCTGAACTTGTGAAGAAAATTCTTAGATCACTTCCAAAATCTTGGGAAGCAAAGACTACAGTTATCCAAGATACCAAGGATTTTAAAACTTTCACCTATGATGAACTCATTGGCTCTCTCATTGCACATGAGATGGTATATAAGAAAGATGAAGTTGAAAATGAGCAAAAGAAGAAGAAAAGCATTGCTCTCAAGTCAAACAAGGATGAAGATAAGAAGAAAGGAGTTGCATTCAAAGTTGACTCAAGTGACAACTCAAGTGCTTCTAGTGATGATGATGATGAAATGGTTATGCTTGCAAGAAAATTTAAAAGAGCTTTCAAGAAGGGAGGAAGCAAATACAAGAAATTCTTGAAAAAGTATACTCCCAAGGATAAACACTTCAGGGATTTAAAAGAAGAAATTGTATGTTATGAGTGTCACAAACCTGGACATATCAAGCCCAAATGTCCATTACTCAAAAAGAAGAAAGGAAAAGAAGATAGGAGCAAGAAAGCTATGAAAGTAGTATGGAGCAACAGTGAAGAATCTTCAAATGATGAATCAAGTGACAAAGAGACTGCTCTTCTTTGTATGATGGCACTTGAAGAGAAAGTCGAAAGTCCACAAAAGGAAGAAGAAAGTGACAATGAGGTAAATTCTTATGAATCTCCTAATGTAGAAGAACTTGAACTTGCATTTGCTAGAGTATATGATAAGTATAGAAATTACAAGAGAAAATGCACTAAATTGAATTTAGAGATTGAATCATTGAGATCACAAAATATTGCCATGTCCAATGTGCACAAAGAAAATGAATTTTACAAAGGACAAATTGCCTTGTTTAAAGAACTAGACTTAGAGTTGAAAACCTCAAAAGAAACTTGTGAAATGCTTATTGAGAAAAATAAAGTTCTTGAGGCTAAAGTAGAATCTTTGATAAATGATTTGGCAAAATTTACAAAGGGAAAAGAAACTCTAGATGTACTTCTTGGAAACCAAAGAATTTCAAATGAAAAATATGAAATTGGTTTTGATGGTTTCATGAACTATGACAAGTACAAGAATTATTTCATTAAAGCATCTACATCTTCCTTGCCTAATGTTACATGTTATTATTGCAACAAAAGAGGTCATATGATTAGTTCTTGTGCATTTAGAAAAGGTCTTTTTAAGGTAAAAAAGGTATGGGTACCAAAGGGAACCTTACCTAAGGTCACTAACCCCCAAGGACCCAAAGTTGCTTGGGTACCTAAAGCTCAATTATTAAATTTCAGGTTTGTTTCAAAGGGATGAAGGAAAATGATAAATGGTATATAGATAGTGGTTGTTCAAAGCACATGACTGGTGAGAAGGACAAGTTTTCAGAAATTACAAAGAAAGATGGAGGATATGTAAAATTTGGAGATAAAGGAAAAGGAAAAATAATTGGAAATGGCACAATTGGAACCAAACCTTGTATTGAAGATGTGTCGCTCGTTGAAGGACTGAAATACAACTTGCTAAGTGTAAGCCAACTTTGTGATAAAGTTTTTGAGGTAAAGTTTACTTCTTCCCTATGTACAATCAATAATTTAGATAATGACACATTATTCATTGCCAATAGATCCAATAATGTTTACTTGCTTGACATGAATAATTTTGAAACTAATCATGGTACATGTCTAGTATCTCTTGATAACTCTAGTTATTTGTGGCATAGAAGACTGGGTCATGCAAGCATGCATACACTCTCAAAATTGTCTAAGAAAGAGCTTGTTAATGGTCTTCCTAAAATTAATTATGAAAATGAATTTCAATGTAGAGCATGTGCACTAGGAAAGCATACTAGAGCATCTTTTAAATCTAAGAATATTGTGTCTACCACTAGGCCATTAGAATTGCTTCATCTTGATTTGTTTGGACCTGTAACTCCTACTAGTCTAGGTGGAAAGTCATATGCTTTAGTTATTGTTGATGACTATTCAAGATATACATGGACATTTTTCCTTGCTCACAAAGATGAAACTTCTGAAAAATTCACCTCTTTTAGTAAAATGGTTCAAAATGAAAAAGGCTTTTGCATCTCATCTATAAGAAGTGACCATGGAACTGAATTTGAAAATCACTTATTTGAGAAATATTGTGATAAATATGGAATCAACCATAATTTTTCAGCTCCTAGAACACCACAACAAAATGGGGTAGTAGAAAGGAAAAATAGGACTTTGCAAGAAATGACTAGAACTATGTTGAGTGAAAATAATTTGCCAAAGTACTTTTGGGCTGAAGCTGTTAATACATCTTGCTATGTGTTGAATAGAGTTTTGATTAGACCAATTTTGAAAAAGACCCTCTATGAGCTTTGGAAAGGAAGAAAACCAAATATCTCATATTTCAAAGTATTTGGTTGTAAGTGCTATATTTTAAATAACAAGAAGGATAACTTAAAGAAATTTGATGCTAAATCCGATAAAGGAATCTTTCTTGGGTATTCAACAAAGAGTAAAGCCTATAGAGTGTTCAATAGAAGAACTTTGGTTATTGAGGAAACTATTCATGTTTTGTTTGATGAGACTAACCCTTCTATTAGAAGGAAAAATGCTTGTGATGATAATAATGAGCAGGTTTTTGGAAAAGAAAATTTAATATCAAGTCAAGAAATGGAACAAGTTGATGACAAAGATGAGGAAACTCAAGGAGAAACTACAATAGATGTCCATGATGCCAATGAACATCAAATCAATGAAGAAATGCCAAATTTGGAAGAATTACAAGTAAATGAGCCCCAACATGAAGATTTACCTAAAGAATGGAAATTCCATAGAAATCATCCTCAAGAAGACATTATTGATGATCCATCTCAAAGGATGATGACTAGAGCACAATTGAGAAGATATTTTGGTAATGTTGCTTTTGTTTCACAAATTGAACCTAAATGTTTTGAAGATGCTCAAAATGATGAAAGTTGGATTCTTGCCATGCAAGAAGAACTAAATCAATTTGAGAGAAATAAAGTTTGGAATTTAGTGCCTAAACCAAAGAATCATTCAATTATTGGTACTAAATGGGTTTTTAGAAACAAAATGGATGAAAAAGGCAATGTTGTTAGAAACAAAGCTAGACTAGTGGCTCAAGGCTACAACCAAGAGGAAGGGATTGATTTTGATGAAACCTTTGCTCCGGTTGCTAGAATTGAAGCTATTAGAATGTTGTGTGCCTTTGCATGTTACAAGGATTTTATGCTTTATCAAATGGATGTCAAGAGTGCATTTTTAAATGGTTATATTGATGAAGAAGTGTATGTTGCACAACCTCCAGGCTTTGAAAATCATGAGCATCCAAATCATGTTTATAAACTTACTAAAGCCTTATATGGTTTAAAACAAGCTCCTAGAGCATGGTAAGAAAGGCTTAGCAAATTCCTTTTACAAAATGATTTTCAAAGAGGCAAAGTGGATACAACACTTTTTGTTAAGAAGCATCATAATGATATGCTCATAGTGCAAATTTATATTGATGATATAATTTTTGGTGCTACTAATGAATCTCTTTGCAAGAAATTTTCTAAGATTATGCGGAATGAATTTGAAATGAGCATGATGGGTGAGCTCACATTCTTCCTTGGACTTCAAATTAAGCAAATGAAAGATGGCATCTTCATAAATCAATCAAAGTACATCAAGGATATGCTAAAGAAATTTAAGATGGAAGATTTGAAGAGCATGGGCACCCCTATGAGTTCAACAATTAAAATGGACAGTGATGAAAAAGGTAAAGAAGTAGATACCAAGCTTTATAGAGGTATGATTGGCTCTCTTTTGTATCTTACTGCATCTAGGCCAGACATACACTTTAGTGTTTGCTTGTGTGCAAGATTTCAATCATGTCCAAAAGAATCTCATCTAAGTGCAGTTAAAAGGATTTTTAGATATCTCATTGGCTCACAATCAATTGGTTTATGGTATCCAAAGTGTGAATCATTTAATCTTGTTGGCTATAGTGACTCTGATTTTCTTTGGAAGTAGACTGGATAGAAAAAGTACTTCAGGTACTTGTCAATTTCTTGGTCTTGCACTAGTTTCTTGGCACAGTAAGAAACAAACTTCAGTAGCTTTATCTACAGCTGAGGCAGAATATATAGCTGCTGGTAGTTGTGTTGCTCAAATTTTATGGATGAAACAACAATTGGAAGATTTTGGTTTAAAATATAATCTTGTTCCAATTAGGTGTGACAACACAAGTGCCATAAACTTGATCAAAAATCCAGTCCAACATTCAAGAACAAAACATATTGAGATCAGACATCACTTTATTAGAGATCATGTTCAAAATGGAAATATCAAGATAGAGTTTGTTGCCTCTGAAAATCAACTTGCTGACATTTTTACAAAACCTCTTAATGAAGAAACCTTTTGTAGAATTAGAAGGGAAATTGGTATGTGTGAACCACCTGCTTAAAATTTAAGTCATAAAAATTTCATGTTTTACATCTTGTTTAATGCGTGTGTGATTTGCTGTGATATAAGTTTGCTAAGAAATCTTTAAAGAATATTAGCTAACTTGTTTGTGTACTCGTAAAATTAGTTTACTAAGTTATATGCTAATATTGCGTGACTAAAATTAGTTTGTTATATCATGTACTGTTCAAATTTCAAACCGAAAGGTGATTGTTCTTGAAATTTTCTGCATGTCCACTAATGCATTTATCTTTTCACATTTGATATCACATTCTCAGTGCTGTGTCAGACATGTAGAAATGTTTATTTATGCATATAGGGATAGATAGACTTGTTTGAAATATAAAATAAAGTAAAAAAAAAGAAGTAAGAAAACAAGTTCAGTTGAAAGTACAATGAAAGAGAAAAGCGCGGGACTCAAGAGGACTTAAACCCCCTGCCACACGAAACCCTCACGCTCTCTTTGCTTTGCATCGGTTCATGACACAACCTCTAAACCAGACCCATTTTCTTCCCGACAAAAATTCATCCAAACCCATCAGACTTCTCATCTCACCTCTCTTCTCCACTCCTAAGACACTGAAAAACTAGTATTCACATACATTTTTTTTGGCAATGGCTCGTGCTAAACGGAAGTCCCCTGTTGCTGCGACTGCTTCATCTTCCTCGTCAGCCTCCGACGATGTCCCTATCGCGGCATTGCGAAAGAAAATGAAAGGAAAGCAAAACTTACCTGGATCAAAATCAGCTAGTGAGTCTTCAAATCCATCTAAGGGTGTCGAATCCCCTATACCGACGCCAGAAAAGAAAAAGAAGGGACAGAAGCAAGGGATGGATACCCAACGAAAAATGCGTACCGTAAAATCTTCGGGTTCAGTGGATAAAGCACTGTTGGATTGCAAATTCATCAAATGGGAGAACTTTAATCAGGTAAACTTTCAATTCAAAGAGCTTTTTGAGTTTCAAGGATGGTTGAATGTGTGTGAATGTGCAAATGAGTATTACCCTAGGCTTGTTCAAGAGTTTTATAGAACCATGAGAACTGTTGATGATGAGGACAGATTTGAAGTGATTTTGAATAACAGTACATATGGTGTTTCTATTGAACTGATAGCCACGGCTTTGAAATTGCCCAATGATGGAAATAAAATTTCCATAGATAAGGATGTTGCTAGGGTGGCAGGATTCAATTTGGTTGAGTTTGAAAACGAGGTGTTCCCTGCTAACACTGCCAAAAATGAGAAGTCCACTAGCACAAAAGCATTTCAACATATCAAAATCATTCACAGTATGGTGAACTACATTTTCTGTCCCAAATCTGGTAGCTATGGTTATTTGAGTCACTTGGACATGTGTATTATGTGGCACATTATGAATAAAGTTAGGATGAATTTAGCTTATTTAATTTTCAAAAACATGTGCAAAGCTTATGGGATTGGAAAACTGCCGTATACACATCTTTTATCTACTGTGTTTAAAGAGCTACATGTGAATGTTTCTAAGGAAAGCTCTAGAACTGATTTGATAGTGCTTCGAGAAATACACTCAGACACTGATGGGAGAAAGAAAAGATTTGAAAAGGGTGGTTCCTCCTCTGCTAAGGTTGATTCTGAATCTGCTAGTGAATTTTTGAGTGAAATTCAAGGGATAAAAGCTACTGTTAATGAACAATTTAGTTCAACAAATTAGTCCCTTGACATTCTCAAAAAATTTATGGATGTGGTTGACTACAAAGTGAGTCACCTGCTCACTCAAAATGAGGAATTGAAAAGGCTGATTATGGATCTTCAGCAGGCTAAGGAAACTGGTGTTCCAACTAAAGTTGAGGCTGCTACTCAAGTCTCTGCTGATAAGGGTGAAAGTAATAAGGTTGATGAGTCTCCTGCTGCTATGGCACATGAAAGTGACCAAGTAGCTGAACCTGAGCTTGAACCTGTAGCAGACGCCCCTGTTGAGCATGCTGGTGACCAGGTCATTGAACCTGAAATTGGCCTTGCAGCTGATATACCTACTAAGCATGATATTGAAAAGGTTGTAGAACCTGAAGGAGAGCTGCCTGTTGAACCTCCAACTGCACCACCAGTTGAGACTGCTGCTGCCCCTACGCAGCACCAGGAAACTTCTTTAAAAGATCACCAAGCTAGTACTCAAACTCAGCTATTTGCAGCTGCTGCCCCTGCAGCCAAGAAAGGTAAGAAAAGGTACAAGTCATCCATGTCAAATCCATATCAGACATTAGTTGCTGCTCTTGAACCACCATCTGAAGAAGATGAGCCCGAGAAAGATGATCAAGTGGCTGACCAAGCACCTCAGCCCCCTGTTATTAAACTCCCTAGGAAGAAAATGGTGTCTTCAAAATCCACTCGCAGAAGTAAAAGACTTAAATAGCATCTTATCTGGTTTTTTAGTTTACTATCTGCATATTTAGTTTACTAGTCTGTTTGCTACTATTGGTTTTTAGTTTGCTACTGTTTACCTTACTGCATTTAACTTTGGGATAACATGATTCTTTTTGGGTTGTTTTCTCCTGTTTCCTTTTTGATTGATGACAAAAAGGGGGAGAATAGGATGATGGATATGGATATGTGAACATGTGTGTGAATATGTGTTTATAGGATGGATATGAATGTGTTGATATGAATGTGTTGATACTTGTGTTGATGGATATAAATGTGTTGATATGAATGTGTTCATACTTGTGTTTATACTTGTGAATTGTGAATATGCTTTATAGCATAAACTCAGGGGGAGCTTATGTACAGAAAATAGATTTCTTGGAAATTATGTGCATATATTTAGGGGGAGCATTTTCGGTATACTATACTGCTTGGATTTACATACTCACATAAACTTTCACACACTTTTATTTTTTATTGTTGATTCAGTTGAGTTTTGTCATCATCAAAAAGGGGGAGATTGTTGACCCCGTGTAGCTCAAAATGAGCATTGATTTTGATGATAACAAAACTCAAAGAGAATCTATCTAACCCAACTTTAAAGTGATGTGTAGATTCTTTGTCTTATTGCTAAAGAACCTTTGAAGTTACATCTAAGGAGAAAGGATACTCAAAGGCATTTCAAGACAAATCCAAAATGAGAAAAGAACAAGACTATGGAAGCCAAGACTCAAAGAAAAGGTATGAAAGGCATAGTATTAGAGATTGAGTCTTAGGTCTTTTGTAAAAAGAATGGATGAGAATTTAGTCAAATGGAGCTCAAAAATGAAATTTTATTCTCTGATTATTTTTTTCTCATCATGACCTTGGACACTACTATTGAAATATTTTTTAAGGTCTAAAACATTTGACATTGCAAGTTGAGATATGCAGCTGTTGACTTAGTTTGCTAACTGGTTTGCTAAATTTTTTAGTTTGCTAATGAGTTTGCTAAAAACGTTAGTTTACTAACCAGTTTACTGACTACTCCTAAAATTTCATTAGTTTGCTAATTTATCAGAGCTGATCAACTTCGCACAAATGGACAAAATAACAGCTATTTTGTCTTGGGCAGTGTGTGTAACGTTCCAAAAGGGTTTCAAACGGTCTAAAATGATTTGGGACTATAAATACACATTCTTCACTTCATTTACACTTGATGAAAGCCTACATTTAAACTCCAACATTGATTTTTCATTTATTGTTTTCATTCAAGAGCTTTAAAGATTTTGAGCTACCATTGGCAAATCAACTCATCTCTTCTTTATAGTTTGATTTGTATTGAGTAAGAGTGAGTGTTGAAATATTGAATTGCATTTAAGAGAGGTTGTACAAGCACCTATTGAAGCTTGAGAGAGAAAGTGCTTGTGATAGCACTTATGAAGGTTTCAAGCTACCTTGGTGAAAGCTTGGTGTTGAAAAGTTGTAAAGGGCTTTTGGTCTCTTGCCTTCAAAAGAGCAAATAGTGGAGTGAAGACTCAAAGAAGGTTCTTTGAGAGAGTGGATGTAGGCTAGTTAAGCCGAACCACTATAAAAATCATCGTGTTTGATCTCTCTAACCTTAACCTCTTTACTTTTGTGCAATTTAAATTTTTCCTTATATACATGATATTGAATGTTGGTTAAATAGATTGAGTTGATAAATTTGTGGACATATTGAGTGACTTGAAAAATTAGTTGTATATTGTATGATGAATGCTTTGTCAAATATTGCCATATACATTGATTGAGACTTGAATTGTAACTTAGGAACACATTGTTGAAGCACATATTACTTTCATTTTATATAGAAAAGCACCTAGTTGAACAAAGCCACAATTTTTCATTAGGCTACAACAAGGGCCGAAAAATTGTTAAAGTCCAATTCACCCCCCTCTTGGACTATTTTGGGACAACAATTACCATTTTCGTGAGAAGTCCAGATGGTGGTTGAAATGGCCGGTGTTTTTTAAGTGTGAGAGGAAATGAAGCAAAAAGGTAATTTCATTACTTTTTTTAACCTAAGAAACCTTCTATAGCAGCTTAGAGGGATTTTTATAAAATAAATATAAAGTTCAGAGATTTTTTAATAACAAATTAAAGTTAAAAGACAGAAGTGAAACATGGAGCGAAGTTTAAAGATAAACTGTAAAATTACTCAAAATTTTTCACAAAAAATTACGTATGTTAATGCGTTTAATCATATGAAAACAGGTGCATGAAAGAAGTAAATATGAGGAAAAATATTTCTCAAATGTATTTTTAATTGGCACAAACTTGACTATAATCCTTTGGGTTCCAACGTGAAACTTTGGCCAATCCTTCGTTCCAAGATCAAATATTCGACATTTCTATTTCCATCATAGGTAAACATGGATTTTATATCGGGCAGTTGTCTTGAGCTGCCGGCATTCTTTTGTTCTTTATCCATAATTTTTAGAAGCTAGCCAGCTAAACAAGATGGAACTGGTCTGGTCCTACTACACCTCTACCTTCGCGTTGGGCATGTGCCTAATAATTCAATAGACCAACCTAATTATCGTAACTACTACTTTATAATTAAATAAATACAAATTTTATAGCATGTTAAATATATACATATATATATATATATATATATATATATATATATATATATATATATATATATATATATATATATAGTGTCTACGTGTCTATTAATTAGTGGTAAGGCCTTTATTCTCAAGGGATGGGATATCCATCAATGATCAGCTACTATATGATAAAAATGATATTAATAAATTATAAATACATATTTGCAAAAAATATTGATAGTCTAGCAATTAAATATTTATCTTAAAGTGGTAAAAAAAATTAATAATTTCTTCTATAAAACTTGGGCTCTACCAGAGAATTGGTCTTAACCGGTCTCTAACATCTTGGAAGAATTTGCAAATGATCCGGGAATTGAGGACTGGTCTTACCAGTTAGACGACAAGGGATCCCCTCAGCTGTTTTTGTTCAAAGACTTAGGGGTAAAATGGTAATTTCATTTTGACAATTGGCAAACCTATTATGACAAGTCAAAATGACATTTTTTAAATGTAAATTAAAATTGAATGATATTATTTTAACGAATTGAAAGTGAATGACTAAAATAAAATAATTGAATGATAATTGATAAAATTTATTATATCTCAATATCTGATTGCTTCGTTAGTTAACTCTTTAACATGGATTTATTTTAGTGGTTATCAGTAATTAACTTATATAATATTATTGATAAAAAATTTTATACATAAAAATAAATTAAAAATTTTCCTTCTAAATATGAGATTGACAAAAAAAGAAATTAAATTAAATTGAATTATTACCAAATTTTAATTTTCAAATAAGAAATTTATGAGGTTTTCAATTTTAAAATGAATAGATGGAGGGATTTTAACTTAAAACATCCCTCTTACTACACTTTGATGGCGAAGGAAGACCATGCTATTGGCCCATAATAAATATGACAACAAAGCAGAGAAAAATTCAATGTCAAAACTTCATCCCTGGTACCTTAAAGCTGACAAAGAAATCAATAAAATTAAGTGAGGCTTATTTTTCAAAGTTTGAATGATTCAACTTGTTACTCCGTGTGGCACATCTACCATTAATTTTTTTGGTTCCAAGAAGCATCAACCATTATTGTTATCAATTATTTAGATGATTTAATCCTCGCATGGACCAAATATGATTTTAGTCTAGCTCCAAGATTTTCCACGTGTCATGTCATGGTGGCGCAAAGTGTTGGGAATATGTTGGGTTAATTTTATTTGTGGTTATACAATATAGGTGGTTATATAAGTGAAGTACCTTAACTACAATTTATATTATTAAAATTTTTAAACTTTAATTTGAGTATTATTAAAAATTTTGTAATTTGATATTATTTATTTGAAGATTAACTTATGATTAAATTTCACTCATTATCCCTTAACTTAGATAAGCATACCACATACGTCTTTCAACTTTAATTTACATCATCAAAATTTTTAAATTTTAATTTAATATATAAATAATTTTTAATACAAAATGTGTTAAATAATAATTTAAATTTGAATATATTATTTGGCAAATCTAAGAAAGAAAGACAAAAACTATATAATATCAACCCATGCAATCCATTTTTAATTAGAGTGTGAATATCATTAAAATAAAGTAAAATAGTATATTATCAATTTTCTTCCATTAAAATAAAATCAAAGAATTAAGATAAATTATATGTGAATTATTTAGACATCAACCTAAAATTGAATTAAAAAGTAATACAAGTAAAAATAATATTATTAATTTTTATTTAAAATAATAATATTAATTATATAACTTTTAATAAAAAATTAAATAATTGATCAATTATAATTATTTATAAAAATATTATACCATTTTCTAAAGTACGATTTTTATTTCAAAATAAGTCAAAAATAAATAAATTTTTAAAATTTTAAATTACCTATAAAAGTTTGAAAGAAAATTTATATAATCATAATTTATGATTTACTGTAAATACTTTTATAAAATTTTTTTAACAAATAAATTAAGGTATAAATTTTTATGATGCAAAACGAAGTTTAGGAATAACTATGATACACTCATTTAAGTTGAGAGTCAGTAAGTGAAATTTAGTCATTAGTTAACCTACATATTGATATAGTAAGTCACATGGATTTTGATACACTAAAATTGAAATTAAGGTATTTTTATTACACAAATTAATTGCTTTTTCTTTGCATTTTTTGCTCTTTCGTCTTTTTTCATCTGAGGAGGCCGACCTCTATGTGATTGCTGTTCAGTGATTCCCTCTACCCCCTTTGGGCCGAGAGAACCTCCATCCCTGTCCAATACGTAGGTTGTGTCCTCTCCTCCTTCGGATGGGGTTTTGTTTAAAAATAAGGTTTTGAGTGGATTTTTTGGTGGTAGACCATTATTAATTAGCGAGGACGTCTTGTTAGTCTAGTATGTTGGGTTTTGCTTCTTTGGTTGGATTTCTTACATGCAAGAGATTGTTTTATATGTGTGATATTTTTGCTCTAGGAGAGGAACACATTTTTAGAATAATGACATCTCAAGGGTGCTTAGTCGGGTTCGCCTTCATAGCCGACCCTCAAGGCTTTCATTGCCATTTTGAGCTCTGCCTCATCACCCTCCATGAGCTGTTGACCTTACCTGCAATGGTGATATGGGTTACACGATCTTCTTCTCTTTGGTGCTTCATGTCTTTTCTTTTGCATTGCTTGATCTTGCCATTTGTGAGTTTATTAATTAGGCAATGGTTTTGCTAGGACTTCCTCAGGAATCGTCATTGTTTTCTTATCCTTGATTTGGAAGGGCTTTGCCCCTATGATCCATTTGATCATTGTTTCTTCCCCAAACGGTGTTGCAACATTCAATTTGTGGTTCAACCTATTTTCATTTGGGTTACTTGAATAGATTAATTAGGGTTTAGTTATCTAATGGGGCTTGGGCTCTTATCTTTTAAGTCTCTTTGTTGCTTTGTAGATTGGACTACTTTTGATGGGCCTATTATTGTATAACCCCTTCTTTTTATTAATTAAACTCTATATTCTGAGGCAAAAAAAAAAAGGAAATTTATTATACAAATTAAAGTTGGACATCATTGATACAATCAGCAAATTGAGGGACAAGTGGTGAAAATAACCCATATTTGAGAGTAAGCACTGGTGTCTGGTCTTCCATGTCTCATGCCTTATGTATTGGTAAATCCTATCTACTGCAATTACACTGTCATGTTTGGTATGATATAATCAAAGTTATAATATAATTATGATTATATTGCATTTTTTATTATGTTGTTTGGTACAAAAGAATTTGACATAATAGAATGACAATTACATAATATAATCAATTATACTAAAAGTAACATAATGATCATTACATATAAAATTAAATAAAATCATGATTACTTATTTTGATCTTTTTTTTATATATATATTGTCAATACTGCCACCACCATTACCACTACACGCCCATCATTACTACTACCACCACCACCACAACCACTACTACCACCACCACCATTCTGTTACCACCATCGCTATCACCGCTACCACTATTATTGCCACTTAGCTACTATCACTTATACTACCACTTAGCCACTACCACCACTACTATCTCATCTTGCCACCACCCCCATCTAACTATCGTTGTCACTGTCACTACCACCACTTAGCCACCACTACCACTCAACTACCAATCACTAGCACCAGCACCATTATCATCACTTAGTCGCTATCATTTCTATCATCACTTAGCCATTACCACCACTGCTATTTCACCTTGCCACCACCACCATTTAATTATCATTGTCACCATCACCACCCCCACTACCACTTGATTACTAATCATTTCAACCATTAATACTTATTATTAACACTATAAATAAAGTAAATATTAATTAAAAATTATTATTGTATTACACTATTTAGATTTTTATTTTGCAACCAAACACGGGAATGTAATAACAATTATATTACATTAAAACTTTGATTGCATTATATAATTAATAATATTATATTGCACTATGCTTTATCAAACATAACCATGCGATTGTCTTAATCAGTGGAACTATCATCAAAAGTGTAGTTAGTTTCTTTCAATTAATTAGGCCAAATTACAAGAAAAATTTGCTAAATTTGTGCTACGTGTATCAATTTTAATCATATGCTTTGATTTTGTTAATTATCAATTTTAAACTTCCAATTTGCTATATTTTCCAATAATTCTTGGGAACATCCTCATTTCTATCACTATTCAAGAAGTATTTCCTGCAAGATACAAATTATGAATCATGTGAAAACGCTTCCCATTATATTGCTGATTGTCTTTATGCATCAATTTTGCACTTCACTAGACACCATAACCATTAACCAACCCATTGTAGATGGAGACGTTATAGTTTCTACAGGGGAAACCTTTGCACTTGGTTTTTTCAGTCCAGGTAAATCGAGCTACCGTTATCTTGGAATTTGGTACAACAAAATTTCCGAAAAAACAGTTGTTTGGGTCGCAAATCGGGATTCTCCTATCAATGATACATCTGGTGTCCTCTCAATCACCAGTCACGGAAACCTTGTCCTTAACAGCAGAAACCAAACGACTCCCCTATGGTTCACAAACGTTTCGGCTTTGCCAACAAACAATTGTGTAGCTCAACTCTTAGATTCGGGAAATCTTGTATTGTTTCACAGCGGAAGTACCATATGGCAGAGCTTTGAACACCCGACAAATCATTTGCTTCCCAACTCAAAATTCGGGCTAGACAGAAGAAAAGGTCTGAACCGGTTCCTAACATCCTGGAAATCTTCAGATGATCCTGGTACTGGCAATTTCTCGTGTAGGATCAACCCTGAAGGTTATCCGCAATTTTTCTTATACGAGGGTCATGTTCCAAAGTGGAGGGGTGGTTATTGGAATGGCGTTAGATGGTCTGGAGTACCTTTTATGCAGAAAGCTGGATTTATCTTCAGCTACAGCTATGTGAACAATGAGAACGAGATTTCCTTCTCGTGGAACGTTGTATATGGCTCAATCTTGACAAGATCAGTGGTGAATGAGTCCGGCATTTTCCAACGGTCCAAATGGCATGAGAACGAAGGTCGATGGGAAGAGTTCTTTTATGCGCCCAAGGAACAGTGTGACAGCTATGGATTATGTGGAGCCTATGGTAACTGTGTTCGGTACAATGGTGAATTCGACTGCACTTGTCTTCCCGGGTACCAGCCCAAATCACCTCAAGAATGGCATCGGAAAGGTGGGTCAGGCGGGTGCGTTAGGAAGAATCAGACGCCACTCTGCAGAAACGGTGAAGGGTTCGTAGAGGTGACAAATGTGAAGGCTCCGGATACTTCAGTTGCCCGTGTATTGGCAAATTTGGATATGAAAGCTTGTAAAAATGAGTGCTTGAGGAATTGTTCATGCACTGCATATGCAAGTCTAGGTACGACAGAAGGAAGTGGATGTTTGACATGGTATGGTGATTTGCTAGATACAAGAGTATTTACAGAAGGTGGACAAAGTATATATGTGCGTGTGGATGCACTTGAGTTAGGTATCTTCAAGCGAACTGTCATTAGAAATTCGGGTTCTTTTTTTCTATTTATTTTGTTGATGATGTGCTTAAATCTATTCTTCTGCTAACTCTAGATGAATGGTTGACTATCATATTAATAGTTGCAGTGTTTCTTTTTCTGGTCTTCCCTTTTCAGCTCAATATGCAAATAAGCGCAAGGACCTTCTTGCAAGGAAAGGGATATTGGCAATTATGATACTGTCCGTAGCTACAGCAGTTTCCTCTCTTGTTCTTTTCTCATACTGCTTCGTGAGGAGGCAGAGGAGATTATGTAAGCAAATAATTAAATTGCTTTCAGATAGTTTCCTATTTCCTTGTTATTTTTCGCTTTAATAATCGTTAAACTACAATTTATCAATTCAAAATGCTTGATGACAAAAAGTTTAGAAACTATTTCCTAGATTTGGTTGTCAAGAAACTGAAAGAATGGATATAAAAGATTATTATATCCAATTCTAATTAGTTTAAAACTGAGACCTAGTTGACACATGTTCAGCTTCTTCTTATTATTTTTTTTTTCTCCTTTATAGGCAATTCATTTTATTAATAAAAAAATAGCCAAGGAAAAGCTTAGCATTAGGACATCGACTAACCCAAAATGAACAACAATGCTAGTAAATCTCATATCTAATTATCCATTTTCGTTCTACTTACAGCACAAAATGGGCAACATGAAATGTTTATCTGTAGTTCTAGTACTCTCCCAGATGATCATCCAAGGGAAAAGGAGCTTGACAGATCTGGAAATGATCCACATTTACCTTTCTTCGATATAGACACAATAGTTGAAGCAACTGACAATTTTTCCAACAAACTTGGAGAAGGTGGTTTTGGCTCAGTGTATAAGGTAGTATCCCATGAAAAGTAAAATTGTCAACTCCTTCATAAAATTTAATGTGAATATTTGGCAAGTCACAATTTTAGTACTGTAGTGTGATATATGCGGCCATGGTAGCACATCTGTGAAATAAGTCTAGAAATGTACTTTCAGGGTCAACTATCAAATGGACAAGAAATAGCGGTGAAAAGATTATCTAAACAGTCAGGACAGGGGATAAAAGAATTCATGAATGAAGTACAGTTGATATCAAAACTCCAAAGACGAAACCTTGTCAGGCTTTTTGGTTGTTGCATTCATAAAGAAGATAAGATGCTAATCTATGAATATTTACCAAACAAAAGCTTGGACTACTTCATCTTTGGTATGGCTCTCCTTCTATTTGCTTTCACCCATTTTTAATTTGCACTTCTTACCATAATTCCTGTAATCTAAGGATCTCCAAAACTCAAATTAACTATAGAAAAGTCAAGGAAGCAACTATTGGACTGGAAAAAGCGTTTTGAAATTATTTTTGGGGTAGCTCGAGGAGTTTTATATCTACATCAAGATTCAAGATTAAAAATCATCCATAGGGATTTGAAAGCAAGCAATATTCTATTAGATGCTTCAATGGAGCCAAAAATTTCAGACTTTGGGTTGGCTAAATTGTTCAAGGAACATCAAATTGAAGCCATTACAAAGCAAGTGGTTGGAACATAGTAAGTTACTTAACTCCAACACTATCTCCCTGCTTGGAAACATTAAAAGGTCACAAACCACCAATAAATTGTTTCTTTTTATCTACTTGTAGTGGCTATATGTCTCCGGAATATGCAATGGATGGTCTATATTCTGTAAAATCTGATGTCTTCAGCTATGGTGTCTTAATACTAGAGATCATAAGTGGCAAGAAAAACACCGAGTATGACAAAGAAAGCCCTTCTCTGAATTTGATAGGGAACGTAAGTTGATAGACATATCTTTCTTAAGATTAATTTCCTATTAGATTCACTACTAAAGTAGTAAATGATTTCCTCAACTATGTTTCAGGTTTGGAAGCTATGGAGGGAAGGAAAAGGCTTGGACATAGTTGATTATTCATTGTTGGAACATTCATACCCTTGTGAAGAAATTTTGAGATGCATTCAGATTGGACTTCTATGCATTCAGGAACACCCAGCTGATCGGCCAACCATGCTTGAAGTTGTGTTCATGTTAGGCAATGAAACAAGTCTTCCTTCTCCTAAAAAACCAGCATTTGTTTTCCGAACTCGAAGTGGGCAAGAATCTTTAATAACTAGAGGAGAAGTGTGTTCTATAAATGATTGCACAATTACTATGATTGAAGGTCGATGAAATTCTAGTAGGATTTTTGACGGAGGAAGGGTCACGTATGTAAATTCTTTGGATCAAACATGTTGTTAATCTTGCAATGGACAAGGCCTTAAGGTCAAACTACATAAATCTTATCTCCATTTTTCTTCTCTTTTGTATATTGTGTGATTATGTCACGACCCAAATTTTGAACTGTGACCGGCGCATAATTTAAGTATTCTTAAATCATGCAAGCCTTATCAGAGTATCTTGAATGAATATATTGTCACTTACTAATCCCAAAAATAGACAAAATCCAAATAAACAAAATGCTGAATAAACATCATAAATACCCCATAGGTAAACTGCGGAGTCTCTACAGATTTCAAATAAAAACTTAAACTGTTCAATAAACTAAACTAATTATTAGCCCGAGAAAGCATGAATTCGGGCATACCATGAGAACAAAATCAAAGTTGTCCCTCTCCAGAAAATGGACTGAATATTTGGATCAGCTGCAGAATTCTCGATCCGAGCAGATAACATGAGAAAACGTGGTTTGAGCTAGATGCTCAGTGAATGATAATTATAGCACACAACGGAATAGGAACAGGCAGACGCTTGATTAATTTCACAATAATTTTTCTATTCAATAAAATCATGCTCATGCTGTCAAAATCATTAATAAAATAACTTAATAAAACATATATATAAAAGAAATTCATTCAAATAAAATTTTATGGTACAGTGCACCAAGGTGATGATACCCCACATCACCAAAGGCCAGATGGTAAGCGCGCTACCAGATATTAGATACCTTCCTCCTCCTTCACAGATATCAATGCATATGATACTAATGCAAGCCATAAACTGCAATGATGCATGACTCGATAATGCAACCTAATACCGTGATAGTCCACACGGCGGGGCCAGATAACAGAAACAGATACTGGGCACAGGTACTAATTCAAAACAGAAAATCAATTTGTACAAATCAATCAAAATCAATAAAAAATTTCAGATAGCAAATAATAACTGATAGTGCAATTCCAATAGTATATTTCAATAGTTTCAGAGAGTCAATAAAATCAAATCAATCTCAAATCAATTCAATAAAATCAAATCAATATCAAATCAATTCAGTAACACATCAGTAAATTTATAGTCAAATATCAATCAATATAAATACATTAAAGGCCTGTTCCCGGAATCCTAATGGGTCTAATGTAGAGATAGTTAGCAAAATCAATTATTTAATCAAAATCGAGATAAAATTCAATAATAAAATAAAACTCTAGAAAATCACATATAAAATCATTGTTAAAATATTGATTTAAAATTTCATTTAATAACAAACTTAATGCTAAGAAATTTTAAAAGGGACAAAAATGGTGCCATGTACTATAATTACCACTCACCTGGAACCTCCAAGACAATAGTTATTTTCAATGGAAGATAGACAATTTCAACTGACTGATTGAATATTTGAATCTCCTACATACCCAAAATATAAAAGAAAAATATTAAATAATAATAAAATATAATAACTCTTGTTTATATATATATATATATATATCAATTATTATCCAATAATAATTATGATGAACACAATTTAATACCAATGATCAAAAAAATAATTTTCTAGAGTAGTTGTAACAGATCAAGAAAATAAAATAAAATTAGATTCACTCATTATTGAATAAGGAATGAGAATTCTTACCTTGAAAACAGAATCGAATGTGATGAATAGAGAAGTAAAAATTTAGGGATTCTCTTTTGAGAGTATTTGATAGAAAAAAAAAAGAGGTGACAAACAGGTTTTGAGAGCAAAGTTTAGCAGAAGAGATGATTAGGGTATATATATATTTCAAGAGTTCTATTAGGTGTAGAATGTGATAAGAGTTATTATTGAACTGGGTTGTTCAGATTGCAGATATATATTTAATTTCAAAAATAATATATATATCTAAAAATAAATAAGTAGACCATCTAATAAAAAAATATATTTTTTTTATAAATATATTAAATTATTGTTAGCTAATTAAAATAAAATAATAATAAATAATAAATGTATATGGGTTTTCACAGTTTATGCGATTGTATAAGAGGTACAGATATACAAGTGGATAGAAATAAAACAGCCTTATCACATTTTAACTGTGATTGTAATTACTTTGAATTCTGCGTAATTTTTAAGTTTGTGCCAATATATTTTTAGACCCAACCAAGTCTGTTTGGAATTTTCAGAAATCCTCCATCAAAGGAGGGTTTTGAATTTGCATTACAGTTGTCTCCTTTCTTTTGAGTTCAATGTCGCTCTTAAAATAGATGAAAGAGACAAATTCAGGTGAGGTAGAGGTTTCATTATGAATGCAAATGGAAGAGAAATGCTGGTAGTAAGAGGGTTACCGGTTGAGGACGGAATTTGACCAGGAAGCGCAACTCATGAGAGAGATCAGAGAAGAGACTGGCTGGCTCTGACTCTTGAGTCTAGGACAAGCCATTTTCCACTCGGACTTCTCCAGAGTCCTGAGGACAGGAAAACTTTGACCAGGGATTTCTCCAGCGGTGGACTGGATGCAACTTGCCATGTTTAAAAAGAATTCAGACAAGATAATTGATAATGGGCTTCTCACTAGCTCTTGTAACGAAGAATTCTTTGAGCTTTATGTGACTGAGACTATTAATTTTCAAAATCCAGGTGGATCCAAGCTCAATGTATAAGGCTTAACATCCACCAAAAAGCAAGCAAACTGCAACTTACTGTTTGCACTTTTACAATATTATCTTTTAAAGACACATATCTTGAGATAAATAAAATATTTACGGCTAATAACTTTTATTTGAGGCAAAATTTTATCAATTTTAAATATTATATTATTTATTTTTAATGACTCGTTTTTTTTTTTGACAAAACTAATTAGTTTCCAAATATTATATTGATTTATTTTTGATAATTAATTTTTAAGGTAAAAACTTATTAGTCTCTAAATGTATAATTATTTATTTATAATAATTAATTTTTTGAGGTAAAACTTATTAGTCTCTAAATGTTATATTATTTGTTTTTAATAATTAATTTTTTGAGACAAAACTTATTAATCTCTAAATGTTATATTATTTGCTTCTAATTCATTAAGATTAACTTCATTTATATAAGAAGTTTTAAGGTTTTTTTTTTTAATTTGTCACTAAAAAATTCCTTTTTTCCATATTAAAAAAATTGTAATAACTAATTAAACTCTCTCTCTCTCTCTCTCTCTCTCTCTCTCTCTCTCTCTCTCTCTCTCTATATATATATATATATATATAAGGTGTGTTAAGTATATATGGATTATATTTAGTTAAATAAAAATGTGATTTTAAAAATTAAATGTATAAATATTGACACATATATACTTACATTGTATTATGTTTGTATGTATTAAAATAAAAAAAATTATATATATATATATATATATATATATATATATATATATTTTAATCAACAAAATTAAAGCTTTTAATTAACATATTGTTATTAATCATTGAGCTAACACGTGTTATTAATTTCTTGAGAAAAAAATTCAAAATTTTGATAAAAATACTTTTACCATTATGCTACAAACATTTTGATCATTTGAATTTATTAATTATACATATTAATATATTTATTTTTAATTATTATTTTTTATTAAATTTGTTCTTAAAATATATAAGTAATAAAATAAATAAAATAAAATTTGATTTATTTTGAAGTGTACGTCAAGGCCCAATCAAATCCCAATAAGACCGCTTCGAGCTCAAGGCTATAATGGCAGCAACACTTGAATTTCATAGCATGTAATGATTATTACGTTACTTAAAATATAATTGATTACGTTATATAATTATCATTCTATTACATCAAATTTTTTTGAGTTACCAAAAAATATAATTAAATATGTAATATAATTTTAATTACATTATAATTTTGATTATGCTATGTCAAACATAGCTTACATTTAGTATGATCGGTTTTCAATTTTTTGTTTATTTAAAAAAATAATAAAAAGGCAGAAGTATTGTTGTTTTCATTTTAAAAGCTTTTCTCATAATCATTTTCAAAACAAAAGCCATAATTGAGAAATCAAAATTCTTGATTTTATCTTGAATATTTCTATTTACATCCATTAAAATTCATTTAATCTATTTTTTTAATATGAATAATTATAATTTTAATAATAAATTATATGAAAAAGTGAAAAATGTGCTAAATGAGTGCAAATTACATTTAATGAATTATAAATTGTAATTCTCTATGCTAATAGAATGCTTTAATTGAATGTTTTACACCCATTAGAAAAACTTTATTTTTTTTAATTTATGCTGCTCGAAAGTTGCTTGTGTTTGTCTTACATTTCGTGTTCCCCTCCTTCTCATCCTTTCTTTCTTTAAATTTTCCCACTCCTCCTCACCATACTCTTATCCTTTCCTGCTCTAATGACTGCTCATCACTCTCAGGCAATGTGTTTTTGCTAGATTTGCCAAAACTTTGATATCTTATGTCTATGATTTTCCCAAATATTAAGATGAAATCTGTGTGAAAGTCAAAGAGTTGCACAAAATTAATTAATTAAATTAATTTTGATTTCCATGAGTTTATGCAATTGATTTTTGAAGTTGATTAACCCAAATCTTTTTAATATTTATGAAATATTAAGTATATATTAAAAAAATAACATATATTTATATTAAAAAAATAATGGAAGTAATTTAATAGAGAACATGTTATTCCATATAAGCACATTACATGGAATGGCAACTCAATCAAAGAATGACAATTAAGTTAAAAAAATAGTTATTATTTTTAAAAGAAAAAATTGCTTTTAACAGGTAATATATAACTACACTTTGTGGGACCCATAATCACTCATTTGGCATTTAATCACTAGTATGCCATTCCACATGTGCAAACCTACATGAAGTCACCGGGTTAGGATATAATTTCTCATATGAGGTTTTCAAATAGAAGCTGGTTTATGAGGTTTTCAAACTTAAAATAGGTAGATGGAGACGTTAATGGTGGAGGAAGACCACACCATTGATGCATAATAAATGTGAAAACAAAGCACTTTTGTTTTCTATGGAGAGAAGAATTCAAAGTCAATAAAATTAAGTGTGAGGCTTATTTTTCAAAGTTTGAATGATTCAACTTGTTACTCCATGTGGCACATCTACCATTAATTTTTTTTTGTTCCAAGTAGCATCAACCGTTGTTGTTATCAACCATTTAGATTATTTAATCCTCGCATGGACCAAATATAAGTTTTAGTGTAGCTTCAAGATTTTCCACGCATCATGTCATGGTGGGGCAAAGTGTTGGGAAACTTTTGGGTTAATTTTACTCATGGCCATTCAATATGTGTGGTTATATCCGTGAAATCCCTTAACTTTAATTTGTATTATAAAAGTTCTTAAACTTTTATTTGATTATTAATAAAATCCATGTAACTTATTATTGATTTGTGGACTAACTTATAGTTAAATTTCACTCACTATCCCCTAACTTAGATAAGCATACCATATACGTCTTTCAACTTTAATTTATGTCATAAAAATTTCTAAATTTTAATTTAATATATAAATAATTTTAATAAAAAATGTGTTAAATAAGAATTTAAATTTGAATATATTATTTTGCTAATGTGAGAAAGAAATATAAAAGCTATATAATATCAACCTACGCAAAAACAAAATCTTCCATATTTAATTAGAGTGTGAATACCATTAAAATAAAGTAAAATAGTAAATTATCAATTTTCTTCCATTAAAATAAAATCAAAGAAATTAAGATAAATTAGATGTGAATTATTTAGACATCAACCTAAAATTGAATTAAAAAGTAATACAAGTAAATATAATATTATTAATTTTTATTTAAAATAATAATAATAATTATTATATAACTTTTAATACAAAAAATAAATAATTGATCAATTATAATTATTTATAAAAATATTATACCATTTCTGAAAGTACGATTTTTATTTCAAAATAAGTCAAAAATAAATCATTTTTTAAAATTTTAAATCAACTATAAAAGTTTGAAAGAAAATTTATATAATCATAATTTATGATTTACTATAAATAGTTTTATAAAATTTTTTACCAAATAAATTAAAGTATAAATTTTTATGATGTAAAATAAAGTTGAGGAATAACTATGATACACTTATTTAAATTGAGAGACGGTAAGTGAAATTTAGTTATTAGTTAACTTGCATATTGATATGGTAAGTTACAGGGATTTTAATGCACTAAAATTGAAATTAAGTTATCTTTATTATACAAATTAATTGCTTTCTCTCTATGTTTTTTTTGTTTCTTCACTTTTCATCTAAGGAGATCGGCCCCTGTGTGATTGTTGTCCAACGATTCCCTTTGCCCCATCTCGGCAGGGGGAACATCCTCCCCTGACTAGGACGTGGGTTGTGTCCTCTAATCCTCCGGATGGGGTTTGTTTATAAGTAAGGCTCTGAGTGGAGTTTTTGGCAATAGACCATTATTGATTAGTGAGGACATCTTGTTGGTCTACTATGTTGAGTTTTGTTTCTTTAGTTGGATTTCTCGCGTGTAGGAGATTCTTCCATATGTGTCAGGTTTTGGCTCTAAGAGAGGAATATATTTTTAAATAATGGCATCTCAAGGGCCCTTTAGTAAACCGGTTTTATGGTTGACCCTCAAGGCTTTTATTGCCATTTTGAGCTCTTCCTCATCACCCACCATGAGCTATTGACCTTGCCTGCAATGCTAATATGGGTTGTATGGTCTTTTTCTCTTTGGTACTTCATGTCTTTCCTTTTGGGTTTCTTGATTTTGCCGTTTTTGGGTTTACCAATTTGGCAATGGCTTTGCTAGGACTTCCTCAAGCATCCTCGTTGATTCCTTATCCTCGATTTGGAAGAGTTTCACCCCTATGATCCACTTGATCTTTTTTTCTTCCCTAGACGATGTTGAAACATTTATTTTATGGTTCATCCTTGATGCTGTCACACGAATCTCCATGAGTATGGATCTACAAAATAAGAAAACACTGGGCGGGTTAGTTGACCACTGTTCCAATACCTAAATCAGCACTGAGTATTTGGAGAATGAGAGCAAAGTTGATAGAAAAAGGGTTAGCCTGTGTGTGTGTGTGTGTGTATATTAGATTCCTGCTAGGTTTGGGAGTGTTGAGTCACAATAGAGAATTAATGCCTACATATCTTAGATTTACCCTGTTAATAGAGCTCTTATAGGGACGAGAGTCTTTTCACATTAGGATTCTAACTCTGTATACGAGTATCCCAGAATCCCATATTTGGGAGAGGGAGATCTTTGCCCATGTATCCTTGAGTGAGCAATATCTGTGGCGATCACCCTGCAGGTATGAGGAGCAACCTTTCTTTTAGTTAGGCAGGCAGATACCCTGTAGGCGAGTGGAATTAGGGCGAGCAACATTAAGCCTATTTTCATTTGGGTTACTCGAATAGATTAGGGTTTAGTTATCTAATGGGGCTTGGGCTCTTATCTATTAAGTCTCTTTATTGCTTTGTATATTGGACTACTTTTGATGGGCTTATTACTATATAACCCCTTCTTTTTATTAATTAAACTCTATGTTCTAATGAAAAAAAAAAAAAGAAGTTTATTATACAAATTAAAGCTGGGCACTATTGATGCAATCACTAAATTGAGGGATGAGTGGTGAAAATAACCCAGACATGAGAGTAAGCATCGGTGTCTGGTCTTCCACCTCTCTTGCCATTTGTGTTGGTAAATCCTATCCACTGCAATTGTACTGTCTTGTTTCTATAGTGTAATCAAAGTTATAATGTAATCATGATCACATTGCATATTTGATTACGTTGTTTAGTAATATAAAAAAATTGACATAATGGAATGACAATTACATAATATAATTAATTACACTTAAAGTAATATAATGATCGTTACATATAAAAATTGATGTAATCACAGTTACTTATTTTGATTTTTTTTTATTTATTATCAATACTATCACCACTATACTACCACCACTATTACTTGTTACCACTATCGCTATCACCACTTCCACCATTATCACTACTTAGTTAATATCACCTCTATCATCATCTTGGCACTACCACCACTGATGCATGCATTTTATATCATCATTTAGGTATAATTTTTGCACATAATTTACCCTTGTTCATAGCTATTACCATAGATATTAGCATATATTTAGTCAATTTTACAATTTTACACTTCTTAGTTTAATTTTTAAAATTTATTTGTTTTTTAGGTTAAATTTGGAGAAATTTAGTGTATTTTGATCAGAGCAGCCATTTGGAAGAAATTAGAGTTAAATTGCAAAATTTTGAAGTTGAGTTAAAGGGGCCGAAAGTTACACAACCTGTGACATAGCTTGTGTCACAAGTTGTGTCGATTGTCAGATATGCAGTTTTTCTCAGGCAGCAGGTTTCACAACCTGCGACACAACCCGCGACACAACCGATTCAGCTTGTGTCGTTTTACTGAAAATGGCTGACGTGGCATTTTCGTTCCTCTGATTTAATACATCACTTTCTCTAGAATCTTCTGCCTTTTTACCCATTCTAGGGCAGAGCTTTGAACCATATAAAAGCTCCTTTATCTCTTTCTTTCCATAAGGAGAAAGAGGGAGAGATTTTTGGCAAGAAAGAAGGAGAGGAAGAGGAGCACGTGAATCATTTTGCAGCAGCAGTAGAGGACATTTCTGCAACTCTCCAGCAGCTGATCCTTCATCATTTTATTGGGTTTTTCTATTCCTTAGCGTAGATTTTCATTATTTCTTCATTTCTATACTTGGGTTTATCTTGAAACCATGATTTATGTGTAGATATTTGAGATTCTAGAGATGGATTTGTAAATATTGTTTTATATTGTGGTTTTTGAACTGATTTAGTCATTTAAATGAGATTTGCTATATTTTGATTTATTGCTTGTGAGCTTGTTGCCTTGCTTGATGAATGGGCCCTCATTAAGTTAAGTTTTAATCCTAGACAGATGGACTGAAAAGTGAATGTTTGGGATAGATAATCTTGCAATAAACTTAATTTTCTTGGTGTTAGAGATAAGCTAAGAGGATTAAGGGGACTTTCCAAAATCAATTAGAGCTTTAATTGGGTTTTTGTTAGGTTTGAAATACCGTGAAAACAGGGTTTAATTTAATGAATACCAACTTTGAAATGCTTGAAAAAGGTTTCAAAGAACTAAGAATTGATTTCCCTCAAAATTACAATTCTCATGTGTTTGGCTAAATTAGGAATAAACCACATGTAAACAATATTGAAAACCCTATCTCTAGAATCACTTTAATTTTTATTGAATTTAGATTTAATTCCTCCCAATTTCATAATTAGCAATTTCAATTTAAATTTTGGTAATCTAGTTTAATTAATTTAGTTAATTGTTTGATTTAGTTTAAATTCCTCAAATACCAATTTTAATTTTAAATTTCATTTTTAATATCTTTAAATTTTACCATTCTAATTAGCTTATCCTTTTATTTTCAATTTAAGCACAATTCCCTGTGGGAACGATATTATTTTTAAAACTATACTACTGTGACCTGTGCACTTGCAGAAGCTACTTCACAGCTAGCACACATCAAGTTTTTGGCGCCGTTGCTGGGGAATTGTTTGTTTTTAAGTTGGATTTTAATTGTTTTAAGCTGCTTCATTTATTTTCACTGCTATTCCTTGTGATTTTCAGGTACTTTTCTTATTTTTGAGACAATCGAAAAGCACAAGTGATACTGAATTGTTGTTCAACCCTGAAATTGAAAAATTTTGTTGAGCCAACAAAAAGGAATACAAGAGAAGAAAGGAAGCAGAAAAAGAAGAGCAACAAAGGTTTGACCAAGAGGAGACAATTGAAAATATGGAGAATCAAAATAGAGCTATTGGTGGAGACAATGGAGGAAATGAGCAAAATAGGCAAAATGAAGTTATTAATCAAAATGATCCTCAGAGAAGGTCCATGTTAGATTATGCTTTTCCTAGATGTGCAGATGTGAGAGATAACAGACCTATTATTAAAGCTAATCAATTTGAGTTAAAGACTGGTCTCATTCAAATGGTTCAGAATTCACAATTTAGAGGTAGTCCACTTGAAAATCCTCATTCTCATTTGAAGAAATTTTTGATGATATGTGGCACACAAAGGCAGCCTAGAGTTTTAGATGAAGTGATTCGGCTCACCTTATTTCCATTCTCTCTTCGGGATTCAGCATTAGAGTGGTATGACTCACTTCCACAAGCTACTATAGCTACTTGGGAGCAGCTATCTCAAGCTTTTCTATCTCAGTTTTTCCCACTTGGGAAGACCACTCATTTGAGGAATTTGATGGTAGCTTTTAAGCCAAGGGATGATGAAATTTAGTATGAATCTTGGATTAGATTTAAGGAGCTTGAAAGACAATGTCCTCATCATGAAATACCCAAATGGATGATTGTTCAGAATTTCTACACCAGAGTTACTCCAGCCATAAGAAACACAATTGATTCACAAGCAGGAGGAGATTTCATGAGAATGACAAGTGAAGAATGCTATGATCTATTAGAGAAGATTGCTCATAATACCCATTTGTGGGGAAATCCTAGAGCACTTGGGCTAAAGAAGGCTGGGATTTATGAACTTGACTCAGTTAGCTACATGAATGCAAGATTTGATCAGTTGACTGAGCTTCTTAGTGATTTTTGCACAAAGGCAACAACCTCAACTCCTACAACTATGCAACAAGTTGCCTACACAGATGGAACTCAAAGTTATGGAATTGATTACTCTTCTTATAGTGATGATTATTTGCAAGAACAAGCTGCTTATGCAGGAGGTTATCAACAGAAACCTATGGGAAATTCCTACTCTAATGTGAACAACTCAACATGGAGGCCACAAGCAACTTTTGCTCAACAAGGTCAAAGCTAAAATTATGCTCATAACCAGCAGTATATGCAGCAGAATAGACCTCAGTTTCAGCCTCAATTTCAGCCCACAAGGCAGCCACAACCTGGATATCAAGCAAGAGCACAACAATCCCTTCCACCTCATGAACCGAAGCCAGCCTTGGAAAGCATGATGGAGAAATTTTTTGCTGAACAAAGCAAGATGAAGAGCAAATTGGAGGAAGAAATGCAACACATGAGACAAACCATGGATCAATTACAAGTCCACAATCATATGTTGGAGACTCAATTGGCTCAACAAGCAAGCTTATCGGGAAGCAAATCCTATGGGAAACTACCTAGCCAACCACAAAACCCTCATGAACAATGTAAGGTTGTGACCTTGAGAAGTGGTAAGAAAGTTGGTCAAGAGAGTGAAAACAAGAGAGAAGAAAAAGAGAGCACAAAAGAAGAAAATTCAGTTGAGAGCAAGAAAAATGAAAAAGAAGAAGAAAGCAAAAGTGAGCAAGATGAGGGAGAAAAACCATACATCCCACCTGAACCTTACAAGCATACCCTTCCCTACCCTTAAAGATTCATCAAGCATAAGCTAAACAAACAATTTGGCAAATTCCTTAAAGTGCTAAAGAAGTTGTATATCAATGTGCTATTCACTGAGGCACTATCCCAAATGCCAAGTTATGCCAAGTTTTTGAAGGAGATTCTTACCAACAAGAGAAGGCTAGAAGATTATGATACCATCAACTTGGGAGAGCAATGTAGTGCTATAATTCAAAAGAAGTTACCTCCCAAACTCAAAGATCCAGGTGTGTTTTCCATTCCTTGTCATATAGGTGATAATTGTGTGGCAAATGCCTTATGTGACCTTAGAGCTAGTGTTAGCCTAATGCCACTTTCAATATATGAGAAGTTGAATATGGGAGAGTTGAAGCCCACAAACATGTATCTTTCATTGGCTGACCATTCAATTAAGTATCCGGAAGGCATTCTAGAAAATGTGCCTATCAAGGTTGGGAAATTCTACATTCCGGTGGACTTTGTCATTTTAGATATGGAAGAAGACACAAAAATTCCTATCTTATTGGGAAGACCCTTTTTGGCAATAGCTGGTGCATTAATTGATGTAAAGGGTGAGAAATTGACACTTAGAGTGGGAGATGATCAAATGATATTCAACATCAATCCAGCCATGAAAAGGAAATATGAAGAAGTTGAGTCTTGTTTGCGGGTAGACATTATTGATGAGATTGTTCAAGAGCATTTCAGAAAAAGCTATCCATAAGACCCTCTTGAAAATTGCTTAGTCCATGGTGGGAGCATTGATGATGACAATCATAACATAGCTACTTTTGCACAACACTTGGAGAGCTCTCCACCACATTCTGAAGTCACAATTTTTCAGCTTGAAGAAGTGCAAACTTTGGAGATTAAACCACCATCATTAAAGGTAGAGGATGCCCCAAAGGTAGATCTTAAACCTCTTCCTTTCAACCTCAGGTATGCTTTTCTTGGACCCAATGGAACATATCCTGTTATAATTAATGCATCTTTAACTGATATTGAGAATGAAAAATTGTTGAGAGTTTTGAGAGAATATAGGAGAGTTTTGGGTTATACAATTAATGATATAAAGGGAATTAGTCCAACAGTCTGTATGCATAGAATTTTTCTAGAGCCAAATAGTAAACCTCCTATTGAACACCAAAGAAGATTAAATCCTACAATGAAGGATGTTGTGAAAAAGGAAATCCTGAAATTACTAGCCGCTGGAATTATTTACCCCATTTCTAACAGTGAGTGGGTTAGTCCTGTGCATGTTGTACCAAAAAAAAGGTGGGGTGACAGTTGTTAAAAATGAGAATAATGAATTGATACCCACTAGAACTGTTATAGGCTGGAGAATGTGCATAGACTATAGGAAGTTGAACAATGCTACAAGAAAAGACCATTTTCCCCTTCCTTTTATGGATCAAATGTTAGAGAGATTAACCAAGCATTCTTTCTTTTGTTACTTAGATGGATATTTTAGTTTCTTTCAAATTCCAATCCATCTTGATGACCAAGAAAAAACTACCTTTACCTATCCCTATGGCACTTTTGCATATCGAAGGATGCCATTCGGATTGTGTAATGCACCTGCTACCTTTCAAAGGTGCATGATGGCCATTTTTTCTGATTTTATTAAAGAAATTATGGAGGTCTTCATGGATGACTTTTCAGTATATGGCACTAATTTTGATTCATGCTTGACTAATTTGTCTAAAATCTTGCAGAGATGTGCTGATAATGATCTGGTGTTGAATTGGGAGAAATGCCACTTTATGGTCTAAGAGGGGATCGTTTCAGGGCATTTGATCTCAAACAGGGGAATAGAAGTGGATAGAGCCAAAATAGAAATTATTGAAAAAATGCTCCCTCCAACCACTATCAAAGGAGTGCAGAGTTTTCTTGGACATGCCGGGTTTTACCGGCGATTTATTCAGGATTTTTCTAAACTTGCTAAACCCTTAACAAATCTCTTGAATCATGATGTTAAATTTGATTTTAATCAAGATTGTATGGTTGCTTTTTGCAGGTTAAAGACGGCATTAACAACAGCTCCTATCATGCAACCCCCGGATTGGACTTTACCATTCGAAATCATGTGTGAGGCAAGCGAATTTGCTATTAGAGCTGTCCTTGGCCAGCGAAAAGATAGAAAACCTTATGCCATTTACTATGCAAGCCGAACCCTTGATAAAGCTCAAGTTAATTATGCTACAACTGAAAAGGAGTTCCTTGCGATATTATTTGCACTCAATAAATTCCGTTCTTATTTGGTCAACTCAAAGGTAATAGTTTTCACTGATCATGCAGCAATAAGGTATTTAATGAGCAAGAAAGAAGCTAAATCTAGGTTGATTAGATGGATTTTGTTACTTCAAGAATTTGATTTAGAAATAAGAGATAAAAAAGGTGTTGAGAATGTGGTGGCTGATCACCTTTCTAGGATAAAAACTGAAAATAAAGATGATGATATTGTGCCAATTGATGAGTTTTTTATGAATGAGCAATTTTATGTGTTGAAATCTGCACTTCCATGGTTTGCTGATATTGTGAATTATTTGTCTTGTGGTGTCTTGCCACCTGATTTATCTTGGCAGCAAAAGAAAAGATTCTTGCATGATGTTAAATTTTATTCTTGGGAAGAGCCTCTTTTGTTTAGGAGATGTAATGATAGAATAATTAGGAGATGTATACCAGAGGAAGAAATAAATGATGTTATTTACCATTGTCATTCCTCTGAATATGGTGGTCATTGTAGTGTCTCAAAAACTATTGAAAAAGTCTTGACATCAGGTTTCTATTGGCCTTATATGTTTAAACATGCGAGAGATTTTGTAAGCAAGTGTGATAGGTGCCAAAGGGTAGGCAATATTTCCAAGAGAGATGAGATGCCCCAACAGTCCATATTAGAAGTTGAATTGTTTGATGTGTGGGAATTGATTTCATAGGACCATTTCCATCCTCTTATGGGAATAAATATATCTTGGTAGGGGTGGACTATATATCTAAATGGGTAGAAGCTATTGCTACACCTACCAATGATGCAAAAGTTGTGGTGAAATTTCTGAAAAAATTTATTTTGACCAGATTTGGTGCCCCACGTGCTATAATCAGTGATGGTGGTAGCCATTTTTGCAATCACCAATTTGAAAAATTGATGAGAAAGTATGGGGTAAAGCATAGGATTGCCACACCATATCACCCTCAAATAAATGGCCAAGTAGAAATCACAAATAGAGAACTTAAGCAAATCTTGGAGAAAACTGTCAGCAAGTCTAGAAAAGATTGGTCCCTTAAATTATATGACACTTTTTAGGCATATAGAACAGCCTTTAAAACCCCCGTAGGAACTACACCTTATAGGTTAGTTTTTGGGAAATCATGCCATTTGCCCGTAGAGTTAGAACATAAAGCTTATTAGGCCATAAGAGCAATAAATTTCGATTTACAAGCTGCTAGATATAAAAGACTTTTGCAACTTGATGAGTTAGAAGAATTAAGACTTGATGCTTATGAAAATGCTAGGATCTATAAAGAAAGAACTAAAAAATGGCATGATAAACACATTAAGAAAAAAGGACTTTAAAGAAGGAGATTTGGTTCTCTTATTCAATTCAAGGGTGAAATTTTTTCCAGAAAAATTAAAATCAATGTGGTCAGATCCATTTAAAGTTGTGAAAGTTTTCCCTCATGGTTCTATGGAAATTTTTGGTGAAAAATCTGGTAATTTCAAGGTAAATGGGCAAAGGTTGAGGCATTATTTAGTTGGTGAGCCAATTGAGAAGATAGCAACCTGCTATCTCTCTCATTCTCCATAAAATTTTGATTGAGTAAGGTCAAGCTAAAGACTTAAACTTAGCATTTTTGGGCATAACCCACAATTTTTCATTGATTCTTTATTTCTTTCATATATTTGTTTTAAGTTTTTCTATACTCTTTATTCAGAGTTTGACATTGTTTTAATTTTCTTATGCATATGGGATACAATTCATTGCAAGCAAATGAGCATTAAAAAAAATTTGTTTTAGTTTTAGTTTTAAATTTTAGCTTTAAATTTTAGTTTTAAAATTGTTCACTTATACTTTTCATCTTTCTATTGTTGATTATTTGCTGGTGGATTTTGCAGGACTCATTGCCCTTTTTGTTAATTTTAAGAGGAAATTTTTTCCAAACTTTGACATCTTGATTTAAAAAGAAAATTATTTGAATATGGATGTGTGAATTGGTGCTTTGAATTTTTTTTTTTATGAATATTTGATGAACATAACAGGTTGAGCAATTAGAATTCATGTTATGAAGGTCTAATTACTTGAAATCTAATTTGTTTCAATTTTTCAGGTACTTTGTAATTTTATCAAATTTGGGTAGCAGATTTCACAACCTGTGGACAATCGATTTTGGTTGTGTCGTAGCTTGTGTTCACTAGGCGCAATTTTGGCAGAATATTTCATAACCTGTGGCACAATCGGTTTTGGTTGTGCCGTAGCTTATGTTCACTGGGCACAATTTGGGCAGAAGATTTCACAACTTCCGGCACAACCTCCATCCTTGTGTTCTAACTTGTATCGTTTATTTTGTTTTGTAGGTTGACAACCCAATTCACCAGAATGGGCCCGCAACCAACCCCATGCCCAATAAGCCCACTAAGCCATTTAAAAAAAAAAAAAAACATTTCATGTCTTTATTTAGTTGCTTAATTAATTAGTGTTTTTAGTAGCTTGTTTAGTTAATATTTTGCTTGTGTTGCTTTTCTTTTACTTGAAACATTGCTTATCCAGTATTTTTTTTTTTAGTCACTCATAAGCACATTTTCTTTTGAATCTTTAGTGCTTTGCTCACTGGCTTTTAATTTGCTACTTCGGAATTTCACTTCATGGTTATATTTTTGAGCTTAGCCTCCCTATTTCAACTTTTTGAGTTTAATTGCTTTAATGGATTCCATTCCACTGTTTCTTTTGCAATGAGTGCAGCAGCTGTCCAAATTTTATTTAATTAAATTGGCTGCACCTTCAATGAGGTAATAATTCTTATCTCAGCTTGTGTCATTTTCAGCACAAGTTGTGCTACCACTTATGAAATAGGGTATCCATTATCCACTTTAGGCTTACATATCCATTCTTTATGTACATATTTGCCACCTATTTTCTGTACAGTATTTGAATGAACCCATTGAATTTATAGCCAAATTATCCCATTCCTTGCAATCTTTTAACATTGAGGACAATGTCCATTCTGAGTATAGGGGAGAGGGTAAATTTTTTTGCAAAAATTATTTTTCCTTTTCACTTGCATATAGTGACATACTCATTAATTCATACTTGTACATATTCACATATATACACTGCATATAGCTTCATACACTTAGTTATGCATACTTAGTTACATATAGGTTGATTATACATTTATACATTTATGCATTTCATTTATTCATTTAAAATTTTTGGATTTTTAAACCAGTCTTTGAATTCCAGAAGTTGCTTATTCAAGCAATCTAACTTGCCTTTAGATGGTTAGTGGAATGAAAGTTTCCAGTTGGGTACAAAGTCTTAAGCATTATTCTTTCTCTTACTTAATAGCTGAAAATTAATATATTCATCTAGGTATGCAGATTCTGATTAGTTATTTTGAGTTTTTGAGTGTCTGAATAAGCCTTTAAGGAAGAAAATGGTCATTGTCGTCTCACCATTCCTAGAACAAGCATCTTAGATCTTTCAAAGCGAAATTTTTAACTTGCATTTGATAAGAATATGATTTAGGCATTCCTTCATATTTTTAAACCTCACATTTAGCCTTAACCTACCTTAATTTCATTTTAACCATTGCAAACCCCCTTGAACCTTAATTCCCTAATTTCTTTGGAACCCAAATCATTTACCTAGCCATAAAACCTAAACACTACCACCTATTTATGAGAATAATATTTTAGCAATTAAGTGCACATAAAAAAATGGAAATAATAAAAAAAAAAACTTGAAAGATTGAAACATCTTGAAAAGTGCTAGAGTAATTGTGAAAAGTTAAAAAAAAAAAGTCACCAAAATATTCCAAAGGTAATTTTGGGTGTGACATGAAATAGGGACAAGCACAAAATCAAAAGAGTATAAAAAGTAGTTCCTTTATATAATCATTGTGATAGCACTTGAGATTAATCGTGAATTTCTTTCCTCTTGATTTAAAAAAAATAAAAAATAAAAAATAAAAAAATAAGAAGAAAATTGGATGCACTTTGAGTTTCATGATTAATATTATTCTCATATTTTGTTTTCCTTATTCCCTTTCATTGTTAACCACAATTTTACCTTATTTGACCCCATTACAACCCTTAAAAAGACCTAATGATTCTTTGAAAAATGTTTGTTACATTAGTGGAGTTAGATCTTTTATGCTTGCATATTGGTTTGGCAATATAATCTTCCATACATTACTCACCATCTATTTGAGACACATTGGCTATCTATTTCATTTAGGTTTGTTTTGGCACAATTGACTCTTGTAGCTGGTTGGTATTTGTTGCTTGGGTTGATTGGTTAATTCTTAGCTATTCTGTAATTGTTGAGAGTGATTGCTTCATTCTTTGTGCTTCGCTGATGGGAATTTGGAATGTTGGTGGCTAGAGGTAAGTTAGTGGTTTGAATTAGTGATTTTTGTGTTTTCAAAGTCTGATTCTATTCCTTTCCAAATGAGTTTTAATGAAATTTTGCTTGGGGACAAGCAAGAGTTTGAGTGTGGGGGAATTTGATGCATGCATTTTATATCATCATTTAGGTATAATTTTTGCACATAATTTACCCTTGTACATAGCTATTACCATAGATATTAGCATATATTTAGTCAATTTTACAATTTTACACTTCTTAGTTTAATTTTTGAAATTTATTTGTTTTGTAGGTTAAATTTGGAGAAATTTAGTGTATTTTGATCAGAGCAGCCATTTGGAAGAAATTAGAGTTGAATTGCAAAATTTTGAAGTTGAGTTAAAGGGACCGAAAGTTATACAACCTGCGACACAGCTTGGGTCACAGGTTGCGTCGATTGTCAGATATGCAGTTTTTCTCAGGCAGCAGGTTTCGCAACCTGCGACATAACCCGCGACACAACCGATTCAGCTTGTGTCGTTTTACTGAAAATGGTTGAGGTGGCATTTTCGTTTCTTTGATTTAATACATCACTTTCTCTAGAATCTTTTGCCTTTTTACCCATTCTAGGGCAGAGCTTTGAATCATATAAAAGCTCCTTTATCTCTTTCTTTCCATAAGGAGAAAGAGGGAGAGATTTTTGGCAAGAAAAAAGGAGAGGAAGAGGAGCACGTGAATCATTTTGCAACAGCAGCAGAGGACATTTCTGCAACTCTCCAGCAGCTGATCCTTCATCATTTTATTGGGTTTTTCTATTCCTTAGCTTAGATTTTCATTATTTCTTCATTTCTATACTTGGGTTTGTCTTGAAACCATGATTTGTGAGTAGATATTTGAGATTCTAGAGATAGGTTTGTAAATATTGTTTTATATTGTGGTTTTTGAACTGATTTAGTCATTTAAATGAGATTTGCTGTATTTTGATTTATTGCTTGTGAGCTTGTTGCCTTGCTTGATGAATGGGCTCTCATTAAGTTAAGTTTTAATCCAAGACAGATGGACTGAAAAGTGAATGTTTGGAATAGATAATCTTGCAATAAACTTAGTTTTCTTGGTGTTAGAGATAAGCTAAGAGGATTAAGGGGACTTTCCAAAATCAATTAGAGCTTTAATTGGGTTTTTGTTAGGTTTGAAATACAGTGAAAATAGAGTTTAATTTAATGAATACCAACTTTCAAATGCTTGAAAAAGGTTTCAAAGAACTAAGAATTGATTTCCCTCAAAATTACAATTCTCATGTGTTTGGCTAAATTAGGAATAAACCACATGCAAATAATATTAAAAACCCTATCTCTAGAATCACTTTAATTTTTATTGAATTTAGATTTAATTCCTCCCAATTTCATAATTAGCAATTTCAACTTAAATTTTGGTAATCTAGTTTAATTAATTTAGTTAATTGTTTGATTTAGTTTAAATTCCTCAAATACCAATTTTAATTTTAAATTTCATTTTTAATATCTTTAAATTTTACCATTCTAATTAGTTTATCATTTTATTTCCAATTTAAGTACAATTCCCTGTGGGAACGATATTATTTTTAAAACTATACTACTGTGACCCGTGCACTTGCGGAAGCTACTTCACAGCTAGCACACATCAACCACTGCTATTTCACCTTGCCACCACCACCATTTAACTATTGTTGTCACCATCACCTAGCTACCACTATTACTTGACTACCAATCATTACAACCATTATCACTTATTATTAATGTAATAAATAAATTAAATATTAAAATAAAAATTATCATTATATTACATTACTTATATTTTTATTTTGCAACTAAATATGGGAATGTAAAGATAATTACATTATATTATAATATTGATTGTATTAAATAATTGATTACATTATATTACATTGTGCTGTACCAAAATGACCATGCAATTGTCCGAATCAGTGGAACTATCAGCAATAGTCTAGCTTGTTTCTTCCGTTTAACTAGGCCAAATTACAAGAAAATTTGCTAAATTTGTGCTGTGCATCAATTTTAATCAGATGTTTTGATTTTGTCAATCATCAAATTTAAACTTTTAATTGCTATATATTCCAATAATTCTTGAGAACATCCTCATTTCTATCACTATTCAAGAAGTATTTCCCGCAGGATACAAATTATGAATCGTATAAAACTCTTCCCAGTATATTGCTGATTGTCTTTATACATCAATTTTGCACTTCACTAGACACCATAACCATTAACCAATCCATTGTAGATGGCAACATTATAGTTTCTACTGGGGAAACCTTTGCACTTGGTTTTTTCAATCCAGGTAAATCAAGCTACCGTTATCTTGGAATTTGGTACAATAAAATTTTAGAAAAATCTATTGTTTGGGTCGCAAATCGGGATTCTCCTATCAATGATACATCTGGTGTCCTCTCAATCAACAGTCATGGAAACCATGTCCTTAACAACAGAAACCAAACGACTCCCCTATGGTTCACAAACGTTTCAGCTTTGCCAACAAACAATTGTGTAGCTCAACTCTTAGATTTGGGAAATCTTGTATTTTTTCATAGTGGAAGTGCCATATAGCAGAGCTTTGAACACTTGACAAATACCTTGCTTCCCAACTTAAAACTCAGGCTAGACAGAAGAACAGGTGTGAACTGGTTCCTAACATCTTGGAAATCTTCAGATGATCCCGGTACTAGCTGTCGACACCATATTTTGGCTGATCACCGAAGTCAATGAACTTTGAAAATAGACCCCCAACTGACATTCTTCGGTTACAAGTAACTCGATCAGGAAATAAACCGATCCCGCATCTAATCGAATGCTTTCCGATCTCTCAACAAAGGAGATCACACCAATATCAGGTCTCCATGCCATCCAGTCTTATTTCCGATCTCTCGTCAAAGGAGATCAAACCAATATCAGGTCTCCGTGCCATCCAGTCTTATTTCCGATCTCTCCTTTATAAATATTGTGGAAAATCGTTTAATAAAGTTAAGGTTTCAGTCTGACTTAATGGTGTTTCCGATCTTAAGTGTTCAAATCAAGTTTCCAATTTTAATGATCTAAAGTTCCATCCAGTGTTTGGTCTCGGCTAGGCCGATCTCATGGTTACAATGTTCTTCTGACCTCTTATACTTAGATTAATAATCGCTTTTAAGTTTGATGTCCTAATACGTTCAAACAATCAAGCACTCATACAATTTGGATACTTTTTGATCTCATCAAGAAATTGAACAAAAGGGATTTCATTTCATATCAAAATAAAGGTTACAAGTCATTCGGCTGGAGGGTCACCCCCAGCCTGTTCTCCAGGTACATTGACATTTTGCTCAGTCTCTCTCTCTCTCTCGGTTTCCTCCTCGCTCACCTCTTCATCTTGAGGAGCCAGATCCACCATCCACGAGAAGTCTTCCCCAGGATAACACCTCTTGAGCTCAGCCAGAAGATCGCTGTGGGCATTCACATAAGCACCAGCTTCCCTCATCACAACCTCTTCTTCTTTCACTTTGATTTCTTCGGTAAGGCGAGCAACATCGACAGTTCGGAGCACCCGAGCTTCTCCAAGTTCACGAGCCTGTTCAGCCAACTTATCCTTATAGGATTTCATCCGACCTTCGATTTCAGCAATATAGTCATGGGCGGATGAAAGTTGGTTTTGGGCAGAAGCTGCGTCCTGGACCGCTTTTAGAATTTCTTGCCTCAGAAGATGAGCCTTTTTCCTGATTATATGCTGATTCACCAGGCTCTCTACGCTCAAACTCATCGTCTGAGCCAGGAGATCATCAATGCTACCTGGGGTCAACCTGTTTCGATCTTCCTGGAGGCAGATGGAAGCTTTCAGAACTTTAGCCAAGCCCGGATTCTCCCGAACTGATCGGTTCTTCTCTAAGGAATGAATGAGGACCTGAGCACCTCGAGACAGGGTCCTCACAGTAGGTTGAGAAGGCCCACCTTCCGCACTAGAAGGAATAGGTGGAGGTGGTGGTTCCTCTTATCGAGGGGGAGAAGGAGCTATCTTTACTTCTGGGACCGGTTGTCCCAAAGGTCGGGAAGAGTCTCTCGGCGCTTCTCCTGAATCTTGCCTTAGCGTCTGTGATGCCGCGGCGATCTTCATTTCTCGTACCTTCCTGGAGACCTCCTTCTTTCCCTTCCGGCTCTCTTTTGAAGCATCGCCGCCCGCCATACCTGCACGAAGAAAAGTCAGTGAGTTCGCTAAGGTTCAGAGATCAGAGATATATAAGGTACCAGGGCCTAGGTCAGAGAGATGAAGCTCGTATTCTTCATCGGTGATTAGCCGCATCATCCAATACTTCAGTTCGGCCATCATCGCGGCAAAGCAAGAGAACTTCTGGGTGGACGCTTGAGACTTCAACTCTTTCACCACGGCGTCTTCATCCTTATTTAGAGCGATCTTTTTTGGGATCGGAATGACCAGATGTTACCAACTCTGTGGAATGCCCTCAAAGCCGTTCTGAACTTTGCTCCTCAAAATGAAGAACTGATTCTTCCAATTCTTCAATGAAGAGAGGAGATCGGTAAAGAGAGAACAATTGGGCTTAGCTTGGAAGAACCAGAACTCATCATCCTTCTTGCGGGCGAGCCTATGTAGCTCGGCAAAGACTTTGGCCGTGGGTTCCAGTCCCTTAGCTCGGCAGAGGCCCCAGAAGGCTATTAGAGTCCGCCAGGAGTTCGGATGTACTTGGGCTACCGAGACATGGTGAAATTTTAGGATGGCCTTGTAAATTTCGTCCAAGGGAAAACGGAGCCCAGCCTTCAGTTACTCTTCATACACCATAATAAGATCGCCCTCATCAAAGAAGTGATTGGCCCGGTGATCGCCGTGGCATTTGATTAGTTCAAATGAGTCGATCCGCAGATTGTACTCCTGGCTTATAGTTTGAAGATCGATTTCCCTCAGAATCGAAGGCAACTCATCAATGGGCAAGTTGTCTCTCCGTAAAGATCCCCCTCGCCTCGGTCTGGTAGCCGGACCGGTTACCAAAATGAGGGCCGTGCTGGTTTGACCACCCGATCTGATTATGTCGCCCTCTTCTGAGATCCACGAAACGTGGACAGAAGGCAGGCGCGCAGCTCCCTGACCCTCTACGCCGCTCATTTTCAGTGAAATAAATGAAGTTTTAATTAAGAGAAGGATTAAAACCCTTACCGGAGTGTGATCGGTGCCTGAAAAACTTGAAGAAACGAGAAAATTTTGAAGTCGCTTGCAGAGTGCTGAAAATGACATAAGAGAGCAACTGACTGACCCTCCCCCTATTTATACCCGTCTGAGTATTTAATGCTCACGAAGTCCCAAACGACGCTTCGGTTAGCGGAATCGACCCGCTTTCTTGACACGTCGCGGGAAAGTTCAGAAACACAATAACAAAATCGAATAAAATGAGATTAGCTAGTTAGGGTTATCGGATTGTGTGAATTCTCAAGGTCGCAGATCGGCTAATGACGATTTAGTTAGAGATCAGATCGGATATGCACATCAGAGATCAAAAAATAACCAATGCAATAATTAAATAATAACCTTCAAATAAAATTTCATGTCATTTCCAAAAAGTCAGATTATATCATTTGGGCGATCTCAAGAGATCGGATTACATCATTAAAAGAACCTTTAAAGGTCAGATTACATCATTTGGACGATCTCTAAAGATCAGTACCACATCCTACCTAATAAGGACCTATGTCAAAGCCTAGTCTTGTGGCTGAATCAAAAGATTTGTTTGATCAGAAAGCCAGCCACAGGCATTGGATAGATGTGCAGCTAAGATGGAGTGACTATGACTCTCATGATGGTGAGTGGAGTCATCGTCAATGTCATCGACCAGAACCAAGCTGCAGTCGGGACACCCGATGTGGTGAGGAGCCAAATGAACTTCAAGAGGCAGTCACCGACATTAAGATTGAAATTAGCAGTACTCTTGCCCGAGATCGGCACACCAATTATACTGGTGGACCGATTCGAGATCGGCTTGATCGTCGTTCTCGATTCTGATCGGTAAATTAGTCTGGTTCCTTCACTGTCATCAGATATTGTTCTCATATTTCTCCGATAGCCAGGATCGTAAATTTTCAGTCGAGGAGCAAAGAGAATAGTCGGAAAAAAAATCAAAAGCAGTCACCATAATCGGAATTGTCACCAGAGAAGCTAGAACAGGAGAAGTGGTGAAATGGAAGGAGGAGAAATGAAATGTGGAGGAATTTTCTCACTGGTGCATATATATAGGGCCTGAGCATTTATTGCGTACAGAAACCGAAGCGGATGCATCGGTAACCGAAGAATTAATTGCTTTGACTAAGGCAGATCGGATAAAGAGGAAGGTTCTGGAATAGGAGAGATCGGGAAGCGATGAGGGGCCCGATATGAGAGATCGGAAAAGGGTCATAACAAAGAGATCGGAAGGAATAGAGATCGGAAAGTTCGAAGAGGATGAGATGACTTCCAATAACTCTCTACATAATCAGAGCCGAGGTAGTTAAAGCATTGCAGGCATGAGCAAATCTTCACCGCACGCCTCATTTGCAGAATCACCCACATTGTTGACAGACGCCAAAAACAGTTATGGCAGTTTTGTACATCACAATCTCCACAGTTGATCATACTTGTAAGGACAAACCCGGAGCCCTTGGATCAAAAGGCAGACGACAGGTCCGGCGCCTTTTATTCCCAACCTTTGGATCTGTCTTGACAGGTAAGATCCTGAGCCGTTGGATTGAGAAGAGAAAGGACAGATATTCTGAATAGGATCCCAGCCGTCCATTTTGATTCCCTTTAATTTTCAAACATCAGATTATGTCCTTTTAAATCTAAACCTTCCGTCTCCCTAAGGGGAGATCCTGACCCTTCATTAGTAGCACCCGTTCCCTATAAATACCTACATGCAATACTGTAGAAGGGACGGACAAAAAGGTGGTGGTGATTATAGTGGAAAGGCTCTGAAATTTAATTCAGTCTTGCTGCTTTGCCATTCTAAGCTTGCATGAAAATTGAGAAACTTCAGAAACTAGTTTTCTCGAGTATCTCCAGTGATAAAGATATTTCAAACCCTGAAATCCTTTATTTTCAGTTTCTTCATCACTCTACTACACCATTTCCGTTCAGTCTCGTCTTCATCACCCCAACATCAACACATTATTCTTTTAGCTTGATCTCATTCTGACCCGGTTTCTGTCGCTTCAGTTCAACTGCATTTTAACCTGGTTTTCGCAATCTCAAAGTAAGCATTGGTCCTTGTATCACCAGCTTTCAACTCTACAATACTTGTGATCTCCAGAGTCAATTTGATATCCTTAACCTCACACAGGTAAATGCCCAGACTGTCATTTTGCCGAATGCTCGCGTTTTACTTTCTTTGCTTTTAATCTCAAAATTTTCATTAAATCCAGTCATACTAAAGACCCACGTAGATCCCTCCGGCCGATATTTATTCTCTTGAGTTTACTTTTTCCCTTCATAAGTTCACGTTATTTATTTGTCCTTAGTTTTTATTTTCTTCGAATATAGGTGTTCCGGTTGCGGGTAACTTATAGGTAATTTAGTAGCAATGTCCTAACGTGATAGTTTCTTTTGAATAAGTAAAAATAATCAATGAATGAATAGGGAATTAGGGGAAAAGTCATAAGGTCGAGCCACTAAGTGAGTCTAGGAAATAACATAATCGAGCGGGAATCGAGATAGGACCCCAGATTAGTAACCGAGAGAGATCGGATGTAGCAAGCCAAAGAGTTCGGATAAGGTAGTCAAATACGAGATCGGTGAAAAGTTCGGTCTTATGTCACGAATACTTTAAGAGGTCGGGGGAGAGTTCTTACCTGATCCTCATTCAAACAAAAACACGGAGATCGGAGGAGAGTTCTTATTCGAGATCCTTCATTAAAACTTTAAGCCGAATACTTTAAGAGGTCGAGGGAGAGTTCTTACCTGATCCTCATTCAAACAAAAACATGGAGATCGAAGGAGAGTTCTTATCCGAGATCCTTCATTAAAACTTTAAGCCGAATACTTTAAGAGGTCGGGGGAGAGTTTTTACCTGATCCTCATTCAAACAAAAACACGGAGATCGGAGGAGAGTTCTTATCCGAGATCCTTCATTAAAACTTTAAGCCGAATACTTTAAGAGGTCGGGGGAGAGTTCTTACCTGATCCTCATTCAAACAAAAATACGGAGATCGGAGGAGAGTTCTTATCCGAGATCCTTCATTAAAACTTTAAGCCGAATACTTTAAGAGGTCGGGGGAGAGTTCTTACCTGATCCTCATTCAAACAAAAACATGGAGATCGGAGGAGAGTTCTTATCCGAGATCCTTCATTAAAACTTTAAGCCGAATACTTTAAGAGAAACACGGAGATCGGAGGAGAGTTCTTATCCGAGATCCTTCATTAAAACTTTAAGCCGAATACTTTAAGAGGTTGGGGGAGAGTTCTTACCTGATCCTCATTCAAATAAAAATGCGGAGATCGGAGGAGAGTTCTTATCCGAGATCCTTCATCAAATTTTAAACCAAACACCCTAAGAGATCGGGGGAGAGTTCTTACCTGATTCTCGCCTAAATTAAAACAGGGAGATCGGAGGAGAGTTCTTATTCGAAATCTCCCACTCAAAACTCTTAATAAAATATATCTAGAGATCGGGAGAAGTTCCCTGCCCGAGCTCTCTTAACAAAATTCAAACTAAATGACATGACCCCAATACACAAGACAATTTCACTCAAACACTTATTCACTAAAGGGCCATCTCACGAACTTGTGTTCCTGGGCAACCCAAGATAAGTGAAATATCAAACATCCCTTTATTTTGCACAAAGGATTAACATTATCACTATCCCAACCCCCTAATTACCCTTTTAATTTATAAAAGAGCATAACATTAAATCTGTTTACCTTCATTGAGGGACGAAGCGGCATGCCTAACACCTTTCCCGCCCGTATATAGACCCCGAACCTAGAATCTCTGTTTTCGAAGTGGTTTCTTTTAAATTTATTTTCACGAATGATTTTCTTTAATTTCCCTCAAAATTAAAGTGGCGACTTCTCACTTTTCTCACTTCAGTGAAGAGCTTTCGTCCAGGCGACCGCAAAATACCTTGCGACACTAGCAATTTCTCATTTAGGATCAACCCTAAAGGTTGTCCGCAAGTGTTCTTATACGAGGGTCATGTTCCAAAATGGAGGAGTGGTCATTGGAATGGCGTTAGATGGTCTGGAATACCTCAACTGCAGAGAGTTACATTTATCTTCAACTACAGCTATGTGGACAATGAGAATGAGATTTCCTTCTCGTGGAACAATGCATATGGCTCAATCTTGACAAGAGCAGTGCTGAATGAGTCCGGCATTTTCCAACGGTCCAAATGGCATGAGAACGAAGGTCGATGGGAAGAGTTCGCGTCTGCGCCCAAGGACCAGTGTGACAGCTATGGATTATGTGGAGCCTATGGTAACTGTGTTCGTTACAATGGTGAATTCGACTGCACTTGTCTTCTCGGGTACCAGCCCAAATCACCCCAAGAATGGCATTGGACGATGGGTCGCGGTGCGTTAGGAAGAATCAAATGCCACTGCGAAACGGTGAAGGATTCGTAGAGGTGGCAAATGTGAAGGCTCGGATACTTGATTTGCCCATGTATTGGCAAATTTGGATACGAAAGCTTGTAAAAATAAGTGCTTGAGGAATTGTTCATGCATCGCATATGCAAGTCTAGGTACGCATGAAGGAAGTGGATGTTTGACATGGTATGGTGATTTGCTAGATACAAGAGTATTTAAAGAAGGTGGACAAAGTATATATGTGCGTGTGGATGCACTCGAGTTAGGTATCTTCAAGCAAACTGTCATTAGAAATTTGGGTTTCTTTTGTTTTCTATTTATTTTGTTGATTATGTGTTTAAATCTGCTCTTCTGCTAACTCTAGATGACTGGTTGATTATCATATTAATAGTTGCAGTGTTTCTTTTTTCTCGTCTTCCCTTTTCAGGTCAATATGCAAATAAGCGCAAGGACCTTCTTGTAAGAAAAGGGATATTGGTAATTATGATACTGTCCGTAGCCACAGCAGTTTCCTCTGTTGTTCTTTTCTCATACTGCTTGGTGGGGAGGCAAAGGAGATTATGTAAGCAAATAATTAAATTCCTTTCAGATAGTTTTCCCATTTCCTCGTTATTTTTCACTTTAATAATCGTTAAACTACAATTTATCAATTAACTATGCTTGATTACAAAAAAGTTTAAAACTATTTCCTACATTTGGTTGCCAAGAAAGTAAAAGAAAAGATATAAAAGATTCTTATATCCAATTCTAATTAGTTTAAAATGAGACTTGGTTGACACATGTTCAGCTTTTTATTTTATTATTATTATTTTTTTTTTGATAAGCAATTCATTTTGTTAATAGAAAAATAGTCAAGGAGAAACTTAGCATTAGAACGTCGACTAACCCAAAATGGACAACAATGCTAGCAAATCTTATCTCTAATTATCCGTTTTCGTTCTACATACAGCACAAAATGGGCAACATGAACTGTCTATCTATAATTCTAGTACTCTCCTAGATGATCCTCCAAGGGAAAAGGAGCTTCACAGATCTGGAAGTCATCCACATTTACCTTTCTTCAATATAGACACAATAGTTGAAGCAACTGACAATTTTTCCAACAAACTTGGAGAAGGTGGTTCTGGCTCAGTGTATAAGGTAGTATCCCATGAAAAGTAAAATTGTCAACTCCTTCATAAAATTTAATGTGAATATTTGGCATGTCACACTTTTAGTACTGTTGTGTGATATATGCGGCCATGGTAGGACGTCTGTGAAATAAGTCTAGAAATGTACTTTCAGGGTCAACTATAAAATGGACAAGAAATAGCAGTGAAAAGATTATCTAAATAGTCAGGACAGGGGATAAAGGAATTCAGGAATGAAGTACAATTCATATCAAAACTCCAGCACAAAAACCTTGTTAGGCTTTTTGGTTGTTGCATTCATAAAGAACATAAGATGCTAATCTATGAATATTTACAGAACAAAAGCTTGGACTACTTCATCTTTGGTATGGCTCTTCTTCTATTTTCTTTCACCCATCAATAATTTGCACTTCTTTCCATAATTCCTATAATCTAAGGGTCTCCAAAACTCAAATTGACTACAAATAAGTCAAGGAAACAACTATTGGACTGGAGAAAGCGTTTTGAAATTATTTTTGGGGTAGCTCGAGGAATTTTATATCTACATCAAGATTCAAGATTAAAAATCATCCATAGTGATTTGAAAGCAAGCAATATTCTATTAGATGCTTCAATGGAGCCAAAAATTTCAGACTTTGGGTTGGCTAAATTGTTCAAGGAACATCAAATTGAAGCCATTACAAAGCAAGTGGTTGGAACATAGTAAGTTACTTAACTCCAACACCATCTCCTTGCTTGGAAACATTAAAAGGTCACAAACCACCAATAAAATCTGATGTCTTCAGCTATGGTGTCTTAATACTAGAGATCACAAGGGGCAAGAAAAACACGGAGTATGACAAAGAAAGCCCTTCTCTGAATTTGATAGGGAATGTAAGTTGATAGACATATCTTTTTTAAGATTAATTTCCTATTAGATTCACTGCTAAAGTAGTAAATGATGTCCTCAACTGTGTTTCAGGTGTGGAGGCTATGGAGGGAAGGAAAAGGCTTGGACATAGTTGATTATTCATTGTTGGAACATTCATACCCTTGTCAAGAAATTTTTAGATGCATTCAGATTGGACTTCTATGAATTCAGCAACACCCAGCTGATCGGCCAACCATGCTTGAAGTTGTGTTCATGTTAGGCAATGAAACAAGTCTTCCTTCTCCTAAAAAACCAGCATTTGTTTTCAGGACTCAAAGTGGGCAAGAATCTTTAATAGCTAGAGGAGAAGTGTGTTCTATAAATGATTGCACAATTACTATGATTGAAGGTCAATGAAATTCTAGTAGGATTTTTGACGGAGAAAGGGTCAAGTATGTAAAATCTTTGGATCAAACATGTTGTCAATCTTGCAATGGACGAGGCCTTAAGGTAAACCACGTAAATCTTATCTCTCTTTGGATCAAACATGTTGTCAATCTTGCAATGGACGAGGCCTTAAGGTCAAACCATGTAAATCTTATCTCCATTTTTCTTCTCTTTTGTATATTGTGTGTTTATGTGATTGTATGAGAGGTACAGATATACAAGTGGATAGATATAAAACAGCCTTATCACATTTTAACTGTGATTGTAATTACATTGAATTCTGCATATTTTTAGACCCAACCAAGTCTGTTTGGGATTTTCAGAAATCCTCCATCAAAGGAGGGTTTTGAATTTGCATTCCAGTTGTCTCCTTTCTTTTAAGTTCAATGTCACTCTTAAAATAGATGAAAGAGACAAATTCAGGTGAGGTAGAGGTTTCATTATGAATGCAAATGGAAGAGAAATGCTGGTAGTAAGAGGGTTACCGGTTGAGGATGGAATTTGACCAGGGAGCGCAACTCATGAGAGAGATCAGAGAAGAGACTGGCTCGACTCTTGAGTCGAGACAAGCCATTTTCCACTCGGACTTCTCCGAGTCCCGAGGACAGAAAACTTTGACCGAGGATTTCTCCAGCGGTGGACTGGATGCAACTTGCCATGTTTAAAAAGAATTCAGACAAGATAATTGATAATGGGCTTCTCACTAGCTCTTGTAACGAAGAATTCTTTGAGCTTTATGTGACTGAGACTATTAATTTTCAAAATCCAGGTGGATCCAGGCTCAATGTATAAGGCTTAGGATCCACCAATAAGCAAGCAAACTGCAGCCTACTGTTTGCACTATTACAATATTGTCTTTTAAAGACACATATCTTGAGATAAATAAAATATTTATGGCTAATAACTTTTATTTGAGGTAAAATTTTATTAATTTTTAAATATTATATTATTTATTTTTAATGACTCGTTTTTTTTTTTTTTTTGACAAAACTAACTAGTTTCTAAATATTATATTGATTTATTTTTTATAATTAATTTTTAAGTAAAAACTTATTAGTCTCTAAATATATAATTATTTATTTAAAATAATTAATTTTTTGAGGCAAAACTTATTAGTCTCTAAATGTTATATTATTTATTTTTAATAATTAATTTTTTGAGACAAAACTTATTAATCTCTAAATGTTATATTATTTGCTTCTAATTCATTAAGATTAACTTCATTTGTATAAGAAGTTTTAAGGTTTTTTTTTTTAATTTGTCACTAAAAAATTCCTTTTTTCCATATTAAAAAAATTGCAATAACTAATTAAACTCTCTCTCTCTCTCTCTCTCTCTCTCTCTCTCTCTCTCTCTATATATATATATATAAAAGGTGTGTTAAGTATATATGGATTATATTTAGTTAAATAAAAATGTGATTTTAAAAACTAAACGTATAAATACTGACACATATATACTTACATTGTATTATGTTTGTATGTATTAAAATAAAAAATTATATATATATATATATATATATATATATATATATATATATATTAATCAATAAAATTAAAGCTTTTAATTAACATATTGTTATTAATCATTGAGCTAACACGTGTTATTAATTTTTTGAGAAAAAAATTCAAAATTTTGATAAAAATACTTTTAGCATTATGCTACAAATATTTTGATCACTTGAATTTATCAATTATACATATTAATATATTTATTTTAATTATTATTTTTTATTAAATTTGTTCTTAAAA